>NW_026294469.1:66944500-67099500 GCF_007827085.1 Peromyscus californicus insignis | reverse complement strand
CAGCTACCCAAGAGCAAGTTAGATATTTCTTAGTGAGTAAGTCAGTGTCTTGATCCTCTCAACTTTCTAGGATATCCAAACTGCATGCCGGATCAGGCAATCCATCTCTCTGGAATTTTCAGTGAAATCTGTCAATGATAGAGCCCCTGTATTACTCTTCTAGGCACACCACACCAGTTCCTTAGGCCCATTGATAAAGCATAGTCCTCAGCCTTGGTTGACAGATGAAGCAGGGAGGTTGTTTTTGAAGTATCATGATATCCACTTCTCCATTTAGGGAGAACTATAACGTCACTCATTTTCTGATGTATTTCTCCCAGGACAGCTGTCATGAAAGTGTCAGTCTCTGCTGGCTGAGATATTTTTCTCCATTTCAAATATCCTATTGTTTTTTTCATGTTTATTGTTTACTTTATACCTCCTTGATAGCTTCTTTTGGAGGTCTTGTAAGAGATTTTGTTGCTGAGTTAGGAAGCCAGATGTGAGGCCGTCTATTATTCTGCCTCTTATTTTGATTTAAAGTCTTATGCTCCCCTGTGGAAAAAGAAGTAATAAAGACACAATAGTGGAAGAAAGAAGGAATATGGGAAGATGAATAGGAGTCTACTTCATTTGAGAATGAGAGACAGATATTGAATATAAACAATCAACACAAGGATCATGAGTGGCATTTAGATAGTCCATTAACACAATAATGCCTTATTAGATGACTGTACTTCTTAAAGGTACAACAAGCATTGGAACACAGTCTAAAACTGTGATTCCTTTCAATATGTTGTCTAATTCAGTGTAATCATCATCTTTCATGTATTAATTATAGCTTAGTTTTGTAATTAGAATGAAAGGAAGAGCTGACATCCTATCAGGCCAGATTTGATTAGCAATTTTGAGGCCGGATTTTTATCCAGGATGGTGTTTTCAATATCACATCCTCTAAGGACAAATGTAGAGGAACATGTTTTTTAGTTGCTGTGAGCAAACTGCACATCAGGCCTAGATACTCCAGATGAGAAGTGCTGTATAGAGGTAGAGGCAGTAGGTAGCCAGGAAGGTCAATTTCTAACATCTACTCCACTACCTGATAACTGTGGACCTAGGACAAGTCAAGGGACTTTCCTGGGCATCAATCACTCTTTCTTCAAAGTTAATTTAAAAACAACCACTTGACATACAGGTTTACACAGAGACTGCCATGGGATGATGAACGTAAAAGTACATGGTATAAACTTTGCTGAACAAGTGCATTGTCGGTCCCTATATAACCAGAAACATTGTTCTCTTCTGGACAAATAGATCTATCCTGACTCTGTTCAGTGTCCAGATGAGGCATTTTTAGGCATTGCAGACACCCAACCCACGGATTGGGCATGTGGCCTAGATGCACATGGGCATCACTCTGAAGGAGAAACTTTACAATCCCTATTAGGAGACAGATCAAATGTGGCAAGCCATCATTGAAAAGGTCAAAGTAAGTTCACCTTGATGACAAAGAAGAATTTTAACTCCCCATGTGTATGTCTCCATTTTAAAAGTACATGGAAAAATCCTTCAGAGACAAATTTACTTAAGCCACGCTCAAAGAGAGGAAAAACCTGTTTTCATCATATAATATCTTCTAAAGATTCACTTCCAACTGGGCCCAACATCACCTTCCTTCCATCAGGCTATGTAAAGTAGTGGAGGGATAATTTAAGCTTTAGAAAACCATGTTCCCATTTGTCTGACGTTGTGGCATCCCAGTGCTTTGTAGAGCCACATCAGGAAAGTGAGTCATCCAGAGCATAATAGAGAGAAGGCAAAGGCAGTGTTCACTTCTTTAAAATGGTTTTTGTTCCATTTTTCTCTCGACACAAACATAACAAGACAGCACGCAAAAAATCCAGGAGCCTGGGCTTCCCTTATCAAATGGCAATGTCAAGGTAAGCTCATGCTAAGGCCTGTTTACTCTGTCCTGATTTGATCATTTCAAATTGGAATTTGTTTTTCCTGAGGCCCATTTTACCCACCTTCTGTTTCCCAGCTCCTGCATCTTGGAGCTTATTTTTTCTCCCCCTTGTTTAAATTAGTAAACCTTATCAAAGACCATCTGTCTACTGGATTTCAACAGAGGTTAAGTTACATTAGACTGTAATTAATGTTTGAGTACATATTGACACCGATTTAATTATGAAAACTGAAAGTTAAATAAAAATACTCAGTTTAATCTCTCCTGAAATCAGCCTCCTGTGAGGTTTTCGGGTTGGGAAGGGGTAGGGAGTTTCTCTGACCTAAATCAGTGGGAGGAACTGAGATCTTATCCCCCCAAAAGACCAGTTTCAGTCTTTGCTTTTCAATATGACAGCTTTCTCATTCTCAAGGAAGAAACCATCATGGGTAGTTTTCTGTTTTCAAAGACATGAACTAGAGCTGAGATACTTACCAATCAGTTGCAAAGCCATCACTTACTCTTCCTTTCCTACCCACCACCCAAAAAATGTACATAGACACAATGGTACTTTTGGAACTCAATATTAGAATACCTAATAAAGTCAAGCCTGAGCCTTCTTTCTAGGCAAAAGGTAGTTTTCTTGTATAAATTAGATACCTTGACCACATTAGGAATTTACTCAAAAAGATACAGCATTTAGCTATGGTCCTGAATAGATGTTATTTACCCATTTAACCCAAGATTGCTTAATTCTTAATACAGAAACTAGTAAGATCATATGTGAGCACTGCAGTAGTAGCTGTAGATAAGGCCACACCACCACACAAAATAGGGACTCCCTTTTCTTTAGCAGGCACCAGTAGTTGAACATGAGCAAGAGTCTCACGTTTTACATAAAAAGGGGGAGTTCCTCATGCCAGGCTGCCTCTAGTTTTTGTTGAACCCAGGCTGTTGTTATTTGATGTCGATTAGATTCCAGGAAAAACCAAAGTTGCAACATGTGCATAGCATGGAAGGAGAGAGAGAGAGAGAGAGAGAGAGAGAGAGAGAGAGAGAGAGAGAGAGAGAGAGAGAGAGAGAGAGAGAAAGAGAGAGAGAAGAAGAAGGAGGAGGAGGAGGAGGAGGAGGAGGAGGAGGAGGAGGGGGAGGAGGAAGAGGAGAAGGAGGAGGATCTTTACCTTAAACTTAAGGTATTCAAAAATCCATAGACCCTCCACTCCTCCCTGGTGTCTTCTGTCTACCAGAGCCAGTTAAGATTGCCGCATCTTGACTTGTCTTCTAACGTATCTCCACCAGGCAGAGCTCATGCCTGTGGCTGGAATGAAGATGTATGGGAAGATGACTATCCTGTTTTTTATTATTTTTACCTACTTGGCCAGTAATTAGATGTGGGGCCTCACCTTATACATTTTTGGCAACAAGAGGAGTCTCTTTGATATTCCTATTAATGGGGTATCTTTGAAGTCGGGCCAAGGTTTGGTCAAGGAACACTTCATGTGAGAAGTCTAGAAGGTGAAAAAAGCTTTGCCTAGCTCCTCATCACTGTTGTCTGCCTATTCAGGACTGAGCCCTTTCTAAAGGGACTGCAATTTCCTGTGTGTGATAGGTATGCATACTTTCTCCTTGCAGTGTTTTACTAGGACCAGAGAGTTAGAAACTGTGATGTGTGCTCCGTAGCTGTGTGAGGCTCAGTGAAGTTAAGCTATGCTCCTACACTGAGACTTGGACGTCTATGAGATCTCTACCACTTTTATGGGTGGCATCCACAGGGTGCTGAGGGTAAGATTATATCTCATTATAGTTTTGATTTGCATTTCCCTTATTGCTGCTGATGCTGGGTACTTTTCACTTATTGAAAGTCCATTTCCATGAGCAGTGTCTACTGAGATCACTCGCCCATGCTCTGGGTGCTGCTCCAGCATTTTCACTGTCAGATTTGGAGCCCCACATGTATTGCAGACCTTCAGTTTTTGCCAGATGAAGAACTGTAAGGCTTTCTGCTTTATGGTGTAGGCTGTCTCTTCATTCTTTTGGTTATTTCCAATGCTGTGATGAAAACTTTTTAGTCTGATGGAGACTCACTTGTCTATTCTTCATTCTATTCCTTGTACTTTTAAAATCATGTACAAAATTAAAAAAAAAAAATGTTGTCTGTACCAATGCCTTGAAGTATTTCGCTTGCATTTTCTCCTAGTAATTCCATAGTTTTAAGTCCTACATTTAGGTCTTTGAGTTAGAGTTGAATTTTATACAAGGTAAGGTATGGGGTCAAGTTTCAGCCTTCTGTACATGGAAATCCAGCACGATTTGTAGAAGAGCTTCTCCTTTCCCAACATTTGCTTTTGCTTTTGCTTTTGCCACCTTTGTTGAAAATCAGTTGACTATAGATAAATGGTTGCTGTGTTGGTTTGAGCGAGAATGACCCCCATAGGCTCATGTATTTGAATGATTGGTTCCCTGTTGGTGGAACCGTTTGGGAAGGATTAGAAGGTGTGGCCTTGTTGGAGGAAGTGTGTCACTGGAAGTGGTCTGTGAGGTTCAAAGGCCCATGCCATTCCCACTTATCTCTCTTTCTCTCTGCCTCATGTTTGTGGATCAGATGCAAGCTCTCAGCTACTGCTTCAGTGCCCTGCCTGCTGCCATGCTTCACACCATGAAGTCCCAAATTAAATGTTTTACTTAATAAGTTGTTTTGCTCATAGTGTCTCTTCACAGCAATCGAACAGTAACTAAGACAATTTCTTTCTAGGATTTTTAGGTCCCCATGTCTATTTTTTATGTGAGCATCCTGCTAGTTTTTCACTATGACTCCATTATGTCTTGAAATCACATATTGTGTTGCCTAGAGTGTTGTTCTTTTCCTTCAAAACTACTTTTACTATTGGGTCTTTTGTGTATTCATATAAATTTTAGGTTTCTTTTTCTTCCATTCTGTGAGTATGCATTGGAATATTTACAGAGATTTCATCAAATATTCAAACTAAGGAGTAGTGTGGATGCATTAACAATATTTTATAGTCCATGAACATAGATCTTTTAATTATTTTGTCTTCCACTTCTTTCATTGCTATTTTGTAATTTTTATTATAGAGAGTTTTCATTGACTTGAAAGGGATGATTTGAAAGGCGCAACCCACACATACCCATAATCACTCCACAGTGTTTATGTCCACATGCAAAATGAAGGCTTCCATCTTGAGCCATGACTTGGTTTGAAAAAAAGGTTGATCTAGACATAGGGAGCTAATGGTATACCACAGGAGAGACCAAAGAATTTTAGGAGCAATAAGGAGGTTAGTAAATGATAAGGCAGAAAACCTGGTTATTTGGAAGACAAGATAAATACAAAATGGAGTGTATATTAAGAGGTGTCTGATGTCCATAGTTCTCTCTGAAGTTCCTAAAGACCAATAAATTACTAATTATTATCATTACATTCTAGTTGAATTTGTCCATCAAAGGTGGTGATAGGATTTTAAAATGTTATTCTTGAAGCATACTTGCATGTTATAAAGTTGAGTGGCCACCCTGGTAGGAATCTCTACCTGGTGTTCTAGATAGACTCTGCTACTTGATTTTCTTTCAGTGACCAAGCATACTGCTTCCTGAGGCTCATGCTCCTTTTAAATGGATTCCACCGTTATGGGACACACACACACACACACACACACACACACACACACACACACACACACACCTTTCTTTTCTGATAATTCTCTTCTGTTCCTCCTCCCCTCTATTTCTGAACTTCTCCTGCCAACTCACTGTTTTTTTCCTGCCCTACCTGACCCATCATTTGTCACACAGCCACCAGACCTGCATTCAGCCTAAGTCACCAGCCTATGGCTTCCTATTATACTAATTACTGTGTGTAGCAAAGATTATTTTTTTTCTTCCTGCCAGATTCTTCTCAACCTTATTATTGTTCTAAAGCCATAAAACTGAAAACTGCATTTTTATGACTCCAAATGACCTTCAGAATTCCAGACTCCTACTTGACTATAATATTTTGGGTCATTAATTTCAGAGAAGATATTCTGATGTATAATTTTATTAAGTTTCTGAGGATTTTAATACTGTGTTTCTAAATATGATGAACTTCCTTCCACCAAATTTTAATTAGGGAGCATATTAAATCCTCAATTAATGCTTGCAGTAATGCATTTTTAATATCCAATAACATTTGATCAGGGCCCTTCCACAGGGAGGGGATGATATTATGGCTCCTTGGTTCTCATTGACCAATAGAACAGGCCTGTCTTCCTTTTGCCATTCTGAACTATCAGTCAGGAACACAATTTCACTCTTATTATGGCCTTTCCCCTGGAGTGAGAGGCCATTGTTCTGCCTCTGAGTGGTGTGTGGGAGAGTAGTGTGAATTTTCTAAACATGGCAGACATAAGCATAGGAAGGAACTTTTAAATCTATATGCTTTGAAGATACCTCTTTCCAACTATAATCCATTTCTCCATATGTAAGAGTAACATACTTAGTGCAGATATCTGCAAACTTCTCCCATAATACTCCAGGTAGTACCTGTTTTAGTCTGTAGGAGCCATTTGTCTCTGTCACAGACTACTGGTTCTGTCCCTGGGAAAGCAACATAGGCAGTATGCAAATGGGCAAAGGGACTGTACTCCAATAAAACTTGATTCATGAATACTGAAGCTTTAAATTCATATAATTTTATATGTTGCAAAATACCATTCCTCATTCTTATCACTAGATACTGGTAGCACATGTCTACAATCCCAACATTTGGGAAGCAGAGGCAGGAGGATGACAAGTGTAAGGCCAGCCTCAGCCACATAGTAATAACCTACCTTAAAATCAAGAGCTGTTGATATATCTCATGGCAGAGTATTTACCTGGCATGTGCTAGGGCCTAGGTTTCATTTCCAGTGCTGAAAAAAAAAAAGAAAAGGAAAGAAAAAAATGCATATCACCCAAGGCCAGATGAATTCAGTGCAGAACTCTACCATGTCTGCAAAGGAGACTACATTGATACTTCTCATTCAATCATTCTTTTCTGACATTTTATTTCTTGAGATTATAATATTCTTAACTCATGCTTTTGGCAACGCACACAATTTTCCAACCTCGTGTGTGTCTGTTGCTTTTTTTTTTTTTTTTTTTTTTTTTTTTCCTATTTTGACAAAATTCCATGACTGAGGCCACTTCTAGAAGAAAGGCTTATTTGGGCTTCTGGTTCCTGAGGGATATGAGTCCACGATGGCAGAACAGAGTGAGGGTGAAAACAGGAAGGGGCAGGAGCGGGAACCTGAGGGGTCGCAATCTGAACTACAAGGGTGAAGCAGAGAGAGGTGGGAAGGGGGAGGGAAAGGGAGAGAGAGAACAAAAAATGATGAGTCTTCACTCTCAAATCCTTCCTCCACACGGCCTAAGGCTCTCTAGACAGCACCAGCAGCTGGGGGCCAGTCATTCAAATGCCTGAGAAACGTGGGATCTATTCCCACTAGGTCACCATGAGGGAAGTCGGAATTGATTTGGGAACCAGTTTCTTCAGTTAAAAGTGAAGGTCCAGTTAGATGACAGCTGAGTCCTTGTTCTAAGAATTTCTTCCCCATTGGTAACTTAATCAAGAGTTCTTTCTGGAGTCCACAAGGACCATATGTCCTTACTTTTCTCTTTCCTTGTAAAACACCTTACTTTCCCCTTCAGAAGAGTCATTAAAAGTATAGCGCATGCAACCAGACCATCTCAGGAGTACTGGTGGCTCATTCTCCAAAGCGTGGAAGATAGGGGCTCCATCCATTCTAAGTTAGCTACAATAAATAACTCTTTTCTCTTTGGAATATCTAAATCTTCATGCAGGAAAAGCTATCCCAGGAGAGCCAGTCACAAAAGAAAGAGGTCCACAGATTACGGAGACAAGTGACATAGCAGTAGGATGTTTCTTTGGCCCAAGTAGATGTTTGAAGGTGGAGGAAAAGGAGAGAGGGGAGTAGACTTGCCAAAAAAGCAACTAGTGTATAGTGTATAGTGTATAGTGTATAGTGTATAGTGTGTGTGTGTGTGCGTGCGTGTGTGCGTGCGTGCGTGCGTGTGTGTGTGTGTGTGTGTGTGTGTGTGTGTGTGTGTGTGTGTGTTAGTGGTGGAATCCAGGAAAAACAAATAACAATGTGATCTTGGGTAGCAGTGTGTGCATGGTCACTGAAAGAAAACCAAGTAGATGACTCTGTCTACCTCCCCACCAAAGAGACAAGGCTTGTTTTTCACCAAAGGTAGAAATCTATCAGGAGCTTCTTTGGTTCTCTGCTCCTTCCATGGAGAGGTATCTCCCTCCTAGTACTCTTCTTGGCAAAGCCCTATCCTTGTGATAGAGACAAAAGTTGGTGGATCCTGTTAGGATAAGAAGAGTTGTTGAAAAGTTGTAACTCTGGAGGAAACTAGAGAAATTACACCTTGATAATGATAAGAGGTGACACTCACTTAAGAATTCCTATATGCTATATGCTGAGCTGTGTGTTTCTCTCTCTCTCTCTCTCTCTCTCTCTCTCTCTCTCTCTCTGTGTGTGTGTGTGTGTGTGTGTGTGTGTGTGTGTGTGTGTGTGTGTGTGTGTGTGATGTATTCTCTTGAATAGAACCCCCATTTTGCAGATGAATAGGAAATGACTTGTGGAATCTAAGTAACCTGTCCAAGGTCATCATCTATTAATAGCCAGAACAGGGATTTGAACCCAAGGCATCTGACTCCACAGAGCTATCAGTTTTAGATCACCAAGCCCTGGGTTGATAAACCCTGGAATCAGAAGGAAACAAAATGTTCTTGAAAGAGCTTGCCTGAGTGACTGCATCACGTAGGCCGCGATGCTGGCACTCCGCTCTGTGAGAAGCTCCAGTCATACGCTTTTCTCCCCTCATTCACAATTTCCTGGGAGCATGGCTCTCACATCCCGAAATCGAGGAGATGGTTTTCCTGAGAGCTGGTGGCCCTGCCTCCCTCCAGTCCTCTCAGGTTGCCTTGCCATCCCTTGCAGTATGATTTCATCCAGATGGCCAAATAATAACTTCATTATAAAAATAATTGGTTAACTAAAGCTAATATTTATGGTTCCTGACTCGAGATTTTTCTTTCTCTCTGTTCCGAACAGAACAAAAACACAACACTTTAAAATACCATTGCAGCCATCTGTTGTTCCCTGTCTGTGCTCTGTGTCATTTGAGTGGCGTCGTTATTTTGGTGTTTCCATAATGGAAACAGCACAAGGAGCATTTCAGAAAGTGTTGAGACTGCAGCACAGGATCACAGGCTAGAAAAGGACCCACAGGCCACCATGCCTTCATGCTCTGTTCTAGGATTGAGAAGGACCCACAGGCCACGCCTCCCTGCTCTGTTCTAGGATTGGGAAGGACCTACAGGCCACGCCCCTGCTCTGTTCTAGGATTGGGAAGGACCCATAGGCCACACCTCCTGCTCTGTTCTAGGATTCTGTTTCCAAGAATGCAGATCACTGGGCTCCGCCTAAGGTTTCGAGATTCTTAACAGTGACCAGTGACTGGGAGATGCATTGGTCAGGAAGGTTTCACTGCTCTAGATGCTCATAAATTCTTCCCCACATTCTTCGTCTAGTACTACATTGAATTGGGTGCTTGGATGCTGCAAACCTTTAAAGTCATATTCTTAGACTAGAAGCTTTCAAAGGTCCTTTCTACATGACATTCACTTTCCTGAACTTTTAGCTTCTCACTAACTCCTGAATTTCCTTCAGTGTGACAACCAGTAGGGCTATTAACCTTATCAGCCATCCTAGGAATGGGATAGCGTTATTACAATTGCCATTGTATACATGAGGGCACTGATACTAAAGTGGAAGGTGGAAGAAATAATTTGAAAGCATCCTTGCCACCCCATTTTGGAGACAGGGACTCACTGTGTCATGCTGGCTGGCCTGCAATTTGCTATATAGATCAGGTACATTTGTGGCGGTCAGAGAACAACCTTTGGTTGTTGAGTCTTGCTGTTGCACTGATTTCTGAGACAGTCTTGTAGCTGGAGTTTTCTCTCCGGGTCCCGCCAAGCCCCAGCAGTCCAACAGCCCACTTATAAAATAAACACACAGACGCTTATATTATTTAAACTGTTTGGCCTAATGGCTCAGGCTTCTATCTATCTAGTTCTTACATCTTAAATTAATCCATTTTTATAAATCTATACCTTGCCATGTGGCTCGTGGCTTACCGGTATCTCCACATGCTGCTTGTCATGGCAGCAGCTGACAGTGTCTCCCTCTGCCTTCCTGTTCTCTCAATTCTCCTCTGTTAGTCCCGCCTATACTTCCTGCCTGGCTACTGGCCAATCAGTGTTTTATTTATTGACCAATCAGAGTAACACATTTGACATACAGACCATCCCACAGCACAGTCTCTTCACAGTTACATAAGTCAGGTTAGCTGATCCACAAGCCTCTGGAGATTCTCCATGTCTCTACTTCCTGTAGGTGCACTGAAGTCATAGCCACCTGTGCTATGGTGTCCCGCTTGGCTTTCACTTGGGATCTGGGAATTGAGACTCTGGGTCATCAGGCTTACACCATAGCCACTGAGTCATCTTCCTAGCACCCTATTTGACTTTAGATGAACATTTAGTTTCTCTCTCAAAATGACCATTGCAACTCCTGTAAACACTGCATTTGTATCCTTGAGACCACAGTTCTCTGGCATTTGCCCAGAAATGGAATTGCTAGATGGCAGAGCATGTGTGTTTTTGGCTCTGTGGGACTTTGCTATATCGTTCTGCAGGAAGTGATGATGCCTAATAGCAATGGATAAGGACTCTCGGGGCTGCCTATTCATCTCACTTAGTTAGACCTGCTTTGCCAGCCTGATAAGCATGGTCATTGTTGTCTTGGACAAACAAGCCATGACACAAACTAGTATGCAGTGTCTTCAGCAGCAGTTAGAACTGGCTCTGCTGCTGTGGGCCATTGGTCTCTATTCCCTAAGCATTGGTTTGTGAAGAATACTGTGTTAGTTGTCATGAGATACTCACAGGGAGTGCATCTGAATTTGTTAGTCCTAATGGAGGGACAAGTGAAGAGGGTTGACAATGTGGACTTAGGCTGTTTTCAGGGATGTAATTGGTATGTGCACCTTGCCCGTCCACATCACAGCAAGGCATGGTCACATGGTTCTGTTAGTGAGTATATTCCACAACCTCGAGTTGCCTGTCATTGAAGAGTAGTGAGGAGGGTGTGGCATATGAGGACCACCAACAATTCCCAGAAGGACAGAGGATACGGCTGGGGTTCAAGTCATAGAAGTAAAAAGTCAACTCAAGTTTTAAAATTTGCTCAGAGTTGTGTCCTGCTGGCCTGTGAGTGAAAAGACGTAGGTAGCCCAGGCAAGATCATGAACACTAGCTGGCCAGGTAGGCTTGGGTAGATACTGAAAGCTGAAGTATGTCAGCTAACAGTTAATGCAGGAAAAAACAAGAGGCTATTGGGAGCCAGCAGGCCGGATGGTAACAGGTCAGTTCTGTTGAGGGTGGTAACAAGCCAAGAGCACAGAAAAGGTAGTGGTTTTTCCAGTTGACTTAAGGAGACCCAGAGCATTGGCAGCTAATCAGATCCAGAAGATGAAACCTGCAGGTGGGGCCTGTACATGCTTTGCTGGCGGCCTTCCAGCTCCAGATGATCAAAGGTACTGAAGTAGCAGAGGTAAGTCTCCATCCTGGCTTCAGACTTGGTATCTTTAGTAAAGAGATAGAAGAAGGCATTCTAGGCTTTGTATACACAAGGCTTATGATAACACAATAAAGCAAGCGTGTGCTAGAGAGTCTGTGTTTGGGAGTATCAAGACCAAATGCTGAGGTGAGACATTGGAATACAGTTGTGGGAGCCTGGGATGCTGAGCAAAATGGCAGGCTCTCACCCAGTAACAGCATTGGTAGCACACCTAGACGGTGCCACTATATCCCAGTCTCTAAGAACTGTCAACTATGTGTCTCATTTAATCCTCTAGGTTGCCCTAGGAGATGGGTATATGTTTACTCTTGTTTCACGGATAGATTCAAAGATATCCACAATTATCCAGGGCCAAAGCCAAACTTGGGGCTGAAGCAAGATGGCTTCTAGGTCTGGTCTCCCAACCATTACATTCTACTCTCACTCTAGGGCTTAGGGATTCCTAAGTAGAGGTGAATTAAAAACTGATAGCTCCAAGAAGTGTACAGATGGTTGGCACTGTCACTAGGCACTCAGCTTTGATGCATTTGAAATATTTAAAATCCTGAACAGGTGCGATATTGTGCAGCTGTAGTTTTAGCTACTGAGAAGGCTAAGGCAGGAGAGTTGCTTGAGTCCAGGAGTTCAAGACCAGCCTGAGCAGAATAATGAGATCCAGGCTCAAAAACTTAACTAAAACTTCCTTTACAGTTCTGGTGTGCACACCTATCTGCTGTTGTCAACTCTTGGTAGCTCTCTGAGCTCCTGACGAGCTATCCCCACAATTGAGTTTTTGAGCAAGAGAAGGACACAACAGTCTGTTTAGGGTGAATCAGGTCATTTTGTGGCTTAGCAGGGCTGAAGAAAGCCAAGAATGTTGAGGTGGCGAAAGGATGGCAGGTTCTACAGAAGGCAAGACAGTGTGGAAGGGTGCTGAGTCAGAGCAGGGGAGAAGTGCACCAAGCCACTGACTGCAGAGTCTATCCAGAACTATCTGAAAATAATAGGAGATGCCTTCAAGCCACATGGTTCAACAAATGAGGATCCTGCTCTCCATGAGACATAAAGAGTCAGCAAGCCCAGATGAGGTGATCTTCTGCAAGGGAGCAGAGCTGAATGTCCCAGGATGGTAGTTGTCTGACTCAGTGGATCGCCCTGTACAACAGACCACCAGCATGTTAACATGGGGCTCTGGATTTAATTCTTCTCCTGTTACCGACAAGCTGTGTGACTGTAGGCAAATGTCTTCACCTTTCTGTACTTTGTGTTGTTTCTAAAATTAAAAAAAAAAAAAGGATTGGAATTTCTCTCTTTGAGTGAAGGATTGTATTTATAACATAATCTTTTCTCCTTGATGAATCATACATGCGAGCTCTTATTGTTTTTATTGATAGGAAAGCGAAATTTGATATGTGAGCACTATAAGAGATAAGGTAAGATTTCGAGATTTTTCATCTCCCTGAGAATGCTAATATCTCTGATCCTCCTACAGGCTACCTTCAGTACAGAAAAAACAAAACACAACAACAAAGAAGAACAGAATGGGTGGGGGGAGCCTTCTCTGCTTTTTCCAAATGACAGCAGATTGATTTTCAATGAAAATGATGCTAATTGCTGGGTATTGACCCAAGATGAATTTCTCTTTGATGAACTACACGCTGCTTTTCTGAAAACCTGGCCAGCTCATCTAAATACCAGGAAGTGTGGGGTAATACAGCAAATTGGGGGAAAATGTGTATCAGAAAAATTATTGCTACAAAAATATTTTCAGTAAGTTTGCTCCCTTCATAAACAGTGCGAATGGAACGCCTGAGCAATCAGCTAAGAGCCCGATCTTCGCTGTGAGCTAATTGCCCGTCTGGTTAGTGCAGAATTTAATTTGTGCTATTGTGCGGGCAAGGCTGAGAGCGTGAAATAAACAATGTGTGTTAATTTCACGTTTTCCAATCTACTTAGCCAAAGAGAGAGCTTGGGCTCCTCTAGGCCTCAGTCCACCCCTTCCCCAATCTTCTCCTCCTAGATCGTGCAGACCACGAGTTGTGGAATGTGTGCTGATTCAGGTGTGGGATACTTGTTCCCAAACTGAAGGTTCAGGATAGCAACTGGCCTGCACAGCAGTGCTGACCAAGGAGGTGAATCCTCCCCGCCCTGCTCCTGGGGCTGGTGCCTGAGATCGTTCTTCCAATGGGCACCTGCTGGCACCATGCAGCTGGCTTTATTCTCTCCAGTTCCATGACACTTTGGCTTCCTGTGGAGTGGCTTTCACTGGGGCAAATGGGAGCTAACTGGCTGTCATCGACACTGAGGGTGTTCTTTGTGTAAGGGTTATTTTAGGAAGAGAGAGAAATGATGCCCACTTCTAGGAAGAGCTTTGAGAAAGATTGGGTAGTCTTCTTTCTCTCTCCCCATTGGGAATCCAAGGAGGAGTCAGAAATAGCAGAGGCATTGGAGATGAAATCTACTTATAGTCTTCCTTGAGTTGGATGGCCAGAAACCCTTAAGAGTCAACTGCTTTGGGTCCCAGAGGCAATAATCAGTAGTTTGACTAGGCCTTAACCTAAAGACCTCACTCCCTAATAGTACTAATGTCCTTCAGTAGCTAATTATCAGCAGAAACCAGAATCAGACTCTCTGTGTTCAAATCCTGAGTGTAGAGAGGTAATACTTTGCAAGCAAGTCACTCTTCTCGGCGACTGTTTCTGCACTTGTAAAATGGAATAAAGGGCATATAGCCCTAAGATGACGATATTAACACAAATAAGTACTCAGACTGCACCTGGAATATGTAAGCCTTCTGTGATCTTTAGCTGTGATTAGCATTATTATTAGGGCAGTCTAAATTTCTAATTTATTTTTATCACATAATTGTGTGTGTGCACATACATGTGCATATATGTGTGTGTGTGTGTGTGTGAGAGAGAGAGAGACAGAGACAGAGACAGAGACAGACAGAGAGAAGTGAGGGGTGGAAGGCACTCCTGTTCCTTAAGAAAGGGGATGTTGTATTTTCCCTCAACTTCACTTTTTCAACAATCCTGTGTTATTGCAAACCTGGAAAGAAAATTTTGTGAGGTTCTTCTTTACCTGAAACAAAAATCAAAACAAAATCGAATCTGAAGTTGCTGATGCCAAATCTGTAGTAGCATGAAGCCTTCGTGATTTGTCTCAGTTTTCCCTGTGACCAGTTCAGACCTGATACCTAGTGCATCTTGAATGTGTGCTAATTGAATTTCTGACTCAAAGAACACAGAGGGGAAGCCAGATATGGTCTTCAAGCCAGAGAACCAAGTGAAAAGAAATCTCTCGGCCCTTTGACCATGCAATGACTGGATTTTGTTTTGAGAGATCAGGTGTGCTCAGGGTAGTATGGCCATGGATGGCATTTCTTTTCAGGAAAGAACAAAGAGGGTCATATTAATATGACTACATACCTGTTATATTATGGAACCCCCTTACCCTGATCCAGGGAAACTGTTCTATGGGTTATCCATGGGACCTCCATAAATACTAGATAAGTTCTGGTTAAGGTTCCAGACCAAATGTACAAATGTTCCTGTTCCCAGAGAGTCTATAATCCCTATAAGTAGTGAGCATGTTCATTAACAATCATATGGCTGCTGAAGTGTCATCCTGCTGTTTGGAATGTTCTGTGTTGGCATCCTTATACTGTAGACCAGGATGTTTCAGGGTAATGAACGATTGAGGGATTTGTCCAAGGTCACATAGCTGGAACATGACCTCCTCATCTTTGATTTGAGAGCCTTTCTTCCCTCTACTTTGTTGATTTATCCTTTCGTGAAATAAGTGGTATTTGTCCTGAAAACTGAGTTCATTCACTCTTGACAATGACAGGAAAAATAATAAACATACTGGGCAGGGATGTGTAAGCCATAGATGAAAAAACAAAAGTGTTTCTATACTGTTGCAGTGTCTTCTTGGAACTTGTAATCTAGGGGGAAATTAATAGTGCCACCAACTATTACCAATAGAGTATCTACTACATATAAAAACTGGAAAAGAGAGTCCAGAAATGAATAAGACACGAGTGCCTTCTGGTATACCACAAGCTCAGGGAGAAATAGTATGAGTGCCCACAGCAGGGGTGGGTTGTGTGTCGTGGGGGCGGGGGAGGGTAAAACAGGTAGCATGCGGCAGCTACTGACTGAGTTGCACGGACTAGATGTAGTTTTGAGTTTGAGAGGTGATCAGACTCTGTTAAAGCTGGGCTGGGATTAAGCATGCAATGATAGAAGCAAGTAGAAGATGAACCCGAAGCGCATCACTGGCATCTAACAGTAGGAGAAACTGTACCGTGCTGAAGGTAGGAGTAATCAGAGGAAGCAGAGAGACATGCAGTGATCTCAGGGAGGAAGAATTTGAATGAGGGAAAGAGTGTGAGCAAGGGATTCTGGGTAGAAGGGGGTGTCAAGATCAAAGGAGGAAAAACACTGTAAAACTTGTCTGCAGATGCAGACTAATT
Organism: Peromyscus californicus insignis; assembly: GCF_007827085.1. NCBI lineage: Eukaryota > Metazoa > Chordata > Mammalia > Rodentia > Cricetidae > Peromyscus > Peromyscus californicus. The sequence goes on along the minus strand of NW_026294469.1, from coordinate 67,083,407 downwards.
GGAAAGATCATTTGCTTTGATGACAGGTCAGCACTGACTTTCCAAAGTAGGGAATTTTGTTAGTTAGTGCCCTCTTCAGCAGAAGGAAGGTGATATAGGAAGGGGCACTATGGAGTCATAGCAATCAGAATTTTCTCCATAACCGTAACCATGAACATAATCATCCCAAGTGTAAGCAGAATCACCCACACCATTGGAAAAATGTATCATGCACACCCTGAGCAGAATTACAATAACCATAAAATCACTGTAACAATCAGCAGAATCATCTTTGCTTTTGCTTTAGACTCCCCAAATTTTCCCATTCCTCAAAACCAGTTGGAGGCCACTGCTCCACCAAGGGAGATCCAGTAGTATACACTAATCTCTGCACCCTCCTCCCAGTGCCCACCTCAACAGAGCTCCCAATAGAGGAGAGCTCACTCACCCATAGGAGATGAAGGAAATGGAGACTTCCTCATGATGTGGCCACTTCCCTAGTCACCAGTGGCAGAACTGAGGCACACAAAAAGGTAAGGAGTATGAATGCAGGCCCAACTGATCCCAAAGTCAGCTCCAGACTACTGCATTCTACTACTGCTTCTAGCACTGATAGCTGATGGTGCATACTCTTGTCTGGTTAAAACTGCCTTAACCAGACAGTTTTTCTACTATGATCTGTAGAAAAGTAAAGGAGCAAAAGGACCATAGAATATACAGTGTCTTTGTCTCCAGGGACCTGAAATCTAGATAGTTAAAGCATTAAACTAAATGACTTGAACACAGGGCACATGTGGACACAGTAGATTATAAAATCAACTGGTAGTTACTGAGCATCTAGTATGTTCCAGGCATGTTACTAATACTATAAAAGCATGCAGAAAGAACCCAGTCTCTCTAACCTATGTGGGAGTTAGTTCTTCAGCAAGTAAATTTGCAAGTGGCTGTATAATTTACAGTGTAAAACATTAGGGAGAGAAAAAAATTCCATATGCCATGAGAGAGAATAACAGGGGTACCTGTTATAGATAGGAAAGTCAGAGAAATCCCTCCCCAAGTGTCACTACAGCTGAGATTTGAAAGATGACCAGGATGTAGCAAAGTGTAGGGAGGGTGGGACCCAGAGAGAGAGGATTTCTGGTCAGAGCCCCAAAGCAGGAAGAAAATGGGGATTTAGAGAAACCCACCTAGCCAAGGCAGCCATCTGGGTGCTTCTAGCATTTCCTGTTTGAGGAGGGAGGGTTCTGGAACCCCTGTGACCCATCCTCTGAATGCCCTGGGCTGAGCAGATGGCTCCCCTTCTGCCTCCACCCCTGGTTTATTGTTAATGACGTTATCCTCAGCTGCAGCATGAGCTCTGTCTATAGCTTTGCCCGTTTTCTCCTTTTGATCATGGTGGGGGCTCCTGGACCACATGGGTAGCACTGCTCTGGTTCATCTCCTTGTCTAAGCCCCAGGTCTGAGTGGCTTTCATTTGGGTCTCCTCCTCCCCAGCCTCCAAGGGAGCTAGGACCTGGGAAAGACTCTAAATTGTATACATTATTTCCTTTTTGATTAGGTGAATAAGTAACTTGATTGAGATGCATCTCTTTGGAGGGCGCTGCTGGCAGGCTTCCAGAAATGGGAGACAGCTGGCCCTGAACACAGAAGGGACAGCAACAAAGGCCCCAGGGACAGACACATGGCTGGGAGGCCTGGGATCCAGCCCAGCAGACTCCAAAGAGCACTGGCCAGAAACCCTGGAGCAGGGGTGGGGGGATCTTTCTCCCTTTCCTGTCTATGAGAAGGAAGGCTGGGGTTAGGGATACTTTCTCAGCTTTGGATCTGAATTGGTCTGTTCCAGCTCCTACCCTCCAGTCAGACGAGCTGCATCAGGAAGGAATGGACCCAGGCTCGGGGAAACTGACAAGTGTTGTAAAACCCAAGTGAGAAGGTGTAGGGGATAGTTCTTCATGTGCAATACCTGTCAATTTTACAAACAGCCTTTTAAAAATAGTTCTACATGGCATGCGTTTTCTGGGCTTTAATCCAGACTCTTCTTCCTCACCCTAAATTTAATATGTGAGTCTAACCAAGGGTTTCTTTGCATTTTGCTAACCAAGAGCTATATCCCTGACCACTAGCACAGCTGACCACAGTGGCCCCATCCCTACTCAGGTAGATTCTGGCAGTAATTACCTGTGACACTATCTAGCAGAGGACAATTTCAGTGTATGTGGAAATGATACTGAGGGAGCTTAAATGACTCTCATATAAGGCCTACACCAGGCCACTAACCTTGAGAATCCTTACTCTGAAGGCAAGTGAGGTAAGTTGTTCCCTGGCCCTTAGTGTAGAAGTCAAGATTTAAGACATCTGGAATAGGCCTTTCCGTAAATAGTCCCTTCACTTTTGTCTTGATGGTTACTGATCTATGACGAAAGAACTAGTCCTTTGAGTAAAACTATGATGAATGACTTCAGGGTTAAAATATCCCTAAGATAGAAAACATTTTAATTCAATTTGTCATTAACCCTTTGTTTGGGTAGAAACTAGCTCATAACTACCCCTTGGGAGTAGTCTGTAGGGGCCAAGGAAAAGAAGACAAGAGAGATGAGGACATGAAGCAATCTGATGTCATTTATGTGGCACATTATGATCCCAGGAGAGCCCTGGAGCCATCAGATATGGCTTCCTATTCCAGCTTCAATCTTTTTGAAATTCTTTTTTGATCTAACAACTTCCCATACCTCAATAGGAAGTCAGGAGAATGAAACCATGCTTGTGAAATGCCACCCTGGAGAGCCTCTGAGACAGCTGCTTTTGAGTGTCTGGGCTTGTAGGGTGGGAGGAAGGTCAGTACAACCCTTTAATGGCTCTGGTCGGTGGTATTTGGCTCTCTTAACTCGTAGGCAGGAGAGGTCTTGCTTAGGTCCTCCCTGGGCAAGGCCATCGCTCAGCGCTCATCAGCTTGCTTGTTTCTAAGAAACCCTTACTGTGTATTAGGAAAGGCAGAATGCAAAGCCGTATTCTCAGCTACACTAAACTCAAGAGGATGAGGAAGCTGACAAAGGGAACGAAGAGCCCGACCTTGAATTGAAATGGACAGAAGCTGCAAAGATACTTCTGCAGAACATTCTTCACTTGTGTCAGGCCAGCTTCCATGAAGGGGAAGACTTCTCACCCATAAGAGTGCTGCCTGCTATGACCTTGACTACTAGTCACTGTACACATCCCAGCTATTCTTTCTGGACTCCACTGTAGTCCTCTCCTTGTGCATGAACCTCATGCTTCAAGGTTCAAAGCAAAGACGGTCTCCTATGATGAAATAAAATCTATGGCACCAGAAGAACTAGGTCTATTAACCTGATGCCTAGCATATAACTGACATCTAGGAAGTAGCCAGTAAACACTTTTGAGTAAGTGATTAAGTTATCTAGTTTCTGACTTCTTGCCTGAGTAGACCTTTCCTGGTCTCTCACTGTAGTCCAGAAAACACCTTCAGTCCCGTCCCTCTGACAGAACAATTAATCTGCAGTTCCCTTAGTTCATGATGGCGTTGTACTGTGCTCACCTCAATCACTGTACTAGGGCAATCATTAGAGATCAATTATCCAGAAGTATAACTAACTGTTTTTCTAGTGGTATTGGGTTTTCTCCTCTGCTGTAGTACAAACAAACCAAATATGAGGAACTAATGAGCTTTTTCCTTTTAGGCATTAGGAGGAGAAAAAAAAAAAAAAAGCTTACCTACTGTAGGATGCAAGAGTCAGGTGACCAAACTCTTCATTAAATGTGCATGATACCTCAGGCAGATTCACTGAAGTTACCTTAGTGTTCTAGTTTTATAATTATGGCAAAAATATTTAAATTGCTTCGACAAGTATAGACTTTTGAGTGTTTGTGAAGCATCATATGTTTTATCTTGTTTCTTGGCACTGCAGCATAATTAGTGTAGTGAAATCACTCTCTGGGACTCTGAGCTGGATGACATCTGAATCTTGGCATTTCCAAGAGGCTCAAGTTCAAAGCTCTGTACCCTTTCACCTCTGTGCAGGATGGCTTCTTCAAGGTGGAGCCAACAATTTTTATGTTCCATAATCAGATGAATCATAAAACACAAAGTCATTCACATGAGATGACATGAAAGAAAAATCCAAAGGGATTCACTCATCCTTCAGAAACATGACTGCCTGAGGGAGAAGTTTGTAACACTCACGGCGGTCCAGGGTTGTGATGTGTTATTTTGACAAGAGTGTCTTCTTTGTCCCCTCAAGTCACAGATCAGGGTTGGTGAGCCCTTGCATGGCATCGGGCTGACTTTGCATGTGAGTTGGAGTCTCTGGCACTGGCTCTTTTGATTCTGGAAGGAATTACAGGAGAGCGAAGGTTGAGCTTTAAGTTGAGTCCTAATGAAGGAATGCAACTCAAGGACTTTAGGCTGCCATATTTCTTGGGTTTCCATTATAAGATATGACATGGAAGTTGGTTTGTTATACTACTTTTGAAATATGAGGCTTACAGAGTGCAGCGACTGGCCCAGGGAATCCCCAAAAATCCATTAGCCAAGATATGTGGCTACATCCCTCAGTCCCTGCTGCCTTCCCCTCTGAAAGTGCCTTTGAACTTTGACGATGATGACAGCATCTGCATCCATGTTGCATCACCAGTTTCACAGGCTTGAACTGAGTGGAAAGCATATGATTTCACATGGAAGGAATTCTGGGCAAGAAGACAGTGAACCAACGTTCTAATTGCAGCCCTTGTGAGGGAATTGCTTCCACATTCTGGCCTGTTTCCTAATGTTTACTTCAGAGGCTTGGTTGGGGAAAGTTCTATTTGGTCCAAGGACCAGCTATATCCACATCACCTGGGTCTGTGCCTATATAGGCATATCCTTGGACTTCCTGAAGACCTTTGGAATCAGAGTGTGGTAGTGTGGGCCAAAGAAACCAGGTTTACCAGGTTATGATTGTGTGTTCTAAAGTGCAAACTACAAACACAGGACAAGGTAGATTGCTGCACTGCCACATGGAGATACCATCTAGCACCTTCCAATGTTATGCATATAATTATTGAAAAGTGCACAAGGAGCAACAACTAGGAACAGAATCTCCCGTTTGTTCTCCATATTTTTCATTCATCACCTATCTATCCATATTCTATGATGAGAGGGGATGCATTTTATTTCATTCTGTTTTAGAGGCTGTTTTAGAGCCAGAAGCCCCTAATGGTGGACAGAGAAGAAAAAGAAAGCTCCCAGGGTGGGGGGGGGGGAGAGAGAGAGAGAGAGAGAGAGAGAGAGAGAGAGAGAGAGAGAGAGACTATAAACAGCAGTCCTAGAATTATCCTCCAGCATCGCTCTATTATGGAGAAGAGCTGACACAGCAGAGTCCGGGGGGGGCGGGGGGATGCTGTGTGTCTGCAGTGTGCTAATCACAGAGGCAGGCGGGCTAAATGCAAAGAGAACATTTGCACAAACAGCACCTGTACTGAGCAGCCATGGGCTATTTTTAGTGCTTCTGTAAAGAGCAAAGGGACATTTGGAAAGTCTCCTGGGGGATACATTGGGTAGGAAGGTGGGGATGTGTGGATGCAGTCGATGTGTCTGACTCTGTAATGCCCTATCGGCTGAGTCATTATCACCCTGAAGAGTCTTTTATTGGGGATTTGGTTTGGTGTTGGTTGAGGATAGTGTGCTGACATAGAGGTGCAGGAACTGGGCATGGAAGAAAGTTATTCTTACCCATCAGTGAAGTGTTTGATTGCAGAGCACATCTTACAAGTTTACAGGATTTTAATTCTAGAAAACAGAAGTGCGGTGTGCTCCCCAGGGCTTATTCTTGAGAGCTGAAAGTAGGAACAAATGACAAATATTTTTATTTTGTTTATTCTAGCCAGATGCTATTCAGAATGCCCTAGTTGGGAACGTCACTATAACATCCATGGATAGAGTAAATCATATAATTTTGGATATATGTTGTTGGGCTAGAATGGCTAGAGCCTGGAATATGGACGTCTTGATGGTTTAGGAAGAATACTGACTCATGACACCCATCCTTAGTTTAAAGAAAAGAATAATAGTGAATGCTAGCTGAAGATTTAAGGAAACATTCCTAATGGTAGGTCCATAGACAGGTCACTAATAGCATGGACTCTACATACCAGGATAAGATTTGGTCTCCATAGCATGCTGACGCATGGAGTATCACACCAAAATTAACACAACTTTATAAATGTTACAATTAGTGTGATCTGTCAGATAGATTCATAACACATCAGGCCGCTTTCTGACCTATAGACTCATCTTTCACCACTAACAATTAGAAAGTTCTCTTCTTCTTTCTGTTTGTTTTTTGTTTTTGTTTTGTTTTGTTTTTGTTTGTTTTGTTGCCTCACAAAGAATTTTGGGTTGAATTGTAATGACATATCTAGACTATCATACTTGACAAGAGTTCTCCTAAGACTCTTGTTCAAATTGCCCCAGCTGTCTCTACAGACGATGGATGTAGAACCTGGTTTCATGACTCTCAAATTTCTGTACTGTATCAGAAAACTCATGGCTCCTAGAATCGGAAGGATCTTAAATCATCCAGTATTAACCTGTTGCTCTGCATGCATGAGTTGTAAACTATAAATCATATAAACCTTCTCTAATAGTGGTTTCGACATGGGAAATCAGGCCACAAAGAGGAATGCCAATATGAAACAGTTTTCTTTGTATCTTGCTTACAAACAAACAACAATACCACCTAATTGAATTTTAATTTGAAGTGATTTTCACAGGTGTGGTTCAGGATTTGTGGCCATCACGGGGCTATTTTCATAGAATTGACAAATTGTGCTGGGAACTAACCTGGGGTTTTGTTTCATAAATATGTTCACATGTTCATTATTGCATCCTAACTGACACAGACAGTGTGAGACCACGAGAACAATAACCTTAGGTATTATTGTGAAATAATCGACAATATGACATTTGTCTTCTAGGATGTCTACTCTCTCTCCCAGTGCCTTATCCTATCCCAGTTTGGCCCCTCAGGTCCCTTGCCTGTGTCAGACACCATTCTGTAGGGTTTTGATGTTAGCCAGCTGCTATATTCCTTCTTAATATGCTTGCCCATAAAGATTTAATAAGTTTGGTTAGGGCAAAGAGAAGAGGTGCAGGAATGGAGATTTAATCACTGCAGCCTAAATCTAGCCATTTTTCTCTCTCTCCTCTGACTGTTGTGGCTCTTTCAAATTCTGCTTTTTATTAGCTTAAACCCTATAAAATTTTCATTTTTGTGAATCTAAACAGTCAAGTATTATCAACTTAGTAATGCTCTACCTAATGACATTGAATCGATATGGTCTGGGACTTAACAATGCACTGGAGCATCCTGCTTCTTTCCATGCAGCTACCCACATTAATTCAAATTCTTGTGTCAAAGGACTTGTTTGCCAAGACAAGTTCTAAACACCAGTGTGTAGCCTGACCCCTCTGCTCTACCGCCACCCAAACTGCATCACGGCTCTAAAGCTTCGGTACTAGTAAACACTGAGAGGCAATGGACTTTTCTTTCATCCAGGTGCTCATTCAGAGGTGGGGGTTGTACAAAGCGCTCTCTGTAAACTGCTTGCAAGGGAAATTTCAAGTTTAATGGCAAAAGGGCAAATGAGAAAATGTAAGCACAGTACAGTTTGAAGGCCCAAAAGACTCAGTATTTAGTGGCTTAGCTGGTATACTCCTGTTGCAAAGGTAGGCATCCTTACCAAACTGGACATTGCTACAAACATTTGAGCTGCCTGGCAAGTATCCAGTAGATCCAAATAGGACATTTTTAAGGATTGCAGCAAGGGACCCATTATGCTGGATACAGGATGCCCCTTCTCCAGAAATTTTTTTCAAGCCACAGCCCAGAAAAAGACAGATTTCTTGGTGCAAAATCAACTCTGATCCAAGACTTTCCAGTCTTTTCGATCTTCTCTGCACCAGGTCTCCAACAATTATTTTAAACAAGGATTGCATTCCTAAGTCCTTCATTCTTTATTCCTTCCCTAAGGACTCTAAAAGTGACCAAAATGGGAAATTAGGAAAGTTGGAATCTTTTCACTCTATCCTGGCCTCACTTCATCATGTCACACCCTGCCAGCTCATACAGGACACCAACCAGTTCTCTGACCCCAAGGGCTGCTAGTCTATCCCAAGAAATTCCAGCAAATCTTGGAACAAAGACTGGCAGAAAACGAAATTCCCTGTCTGGACTGAAAATCATAGAGATTAGCCAGGGAAGTTTGTGAAATTTGTTTTGAAATGCTACGAATATTTCCTCTCCTGATCCTCACCTCCATGACATTCCTCTTCCAGCCGCCGCCACCAAACCGCTTCACACAGCATCTTTACAAACTGAAGTGTGACCTTTAGATTGAGACGTTCTCTGTTGCAATGTGTTGGAATATGTTTCAACATGGTAACTTGAGATCTATTTACTAAACTGTTTGGCACACTCAGCATGTCCTGGGGGAATTGTTGGCAGGACCTGCCGTGTGTTTTCCACTCCTCCCTGATGGATTACCAGACATAAGGTCATCTCAGTCTAGCAGAGATGGGTGCTGCACAGGGCTCATTACCTCGCAGCAAGCCAGCCAGATGAGGCCGTGGGATGTTTTCTCTTCATCATTCAAGCTTGAAAGGAAATTGTCAGCCTCCACTTGCTCTTGAAACAATGAAAATTTAGGTGACAGCGCTCTCATTAGCTCAGTGGAAATGAAGGATCCTAGGTAAAGATATCCCTCCCCCACTCCCCGGGGTTCTTTGCAGCACACTAACAAGTCTACCCCATGTCAAGCTAGTAACCAAGCCACATAGCATGGACCTTAGCCTTTGGGGGGGAGGGGAGTTACCAACGGCACATACTTCTTTGGGAAGCGATTTTTGTGATGCAAAGATTCTGAGCTAGGAAAATGGGTACATTTAAGATGTACCCTGGCTCCTCTCTGGTTGAAATGGGTACATGGATACTGTTCACTTATGACTTAAAAGCATTCATATAATGAAACAAGCAGGGGTTTCATTAGGCTCGTATATACTCATTCCAGGAGAATTGCAAGCAAAAGCGTCAAGTGTACACCCTATGCTGTACCCTTGCATCGCATTTTCTGATCTAGAAAAGCTTAGTGAATATTTAATGAACCAAATGGATGACACACAGCGTTAAGGGAGACCAGATAATTGCTTGCATTTGTATAACAATCTATTCTATGACATGCACATACGTTATTTTCTCATTTGATCCTATAACAGCCATGTTTTATTGTCAGGGTCAGTATTTTGTCTCTGAGGTTTTTGTTCTTGTTGTTTGGTTGGTTGGCTTTTTTTTCATAAGACAGTCAATGTCAAATAATACTGAGGGATTTATTAAATAATCATCTATAAACACCATGACTTTTATTGAAAATACATCCTTACATGCTAAAGTTTCAGAAAAATCAGTGATTCAAGTCAGTGTTTTAGTCTCTGCTTTTTATAAGAGCTTTGAAACAGTAGGACTGAAGGTCACCTGAGCTGCAATTCTGGTGAAGAAAGGCTTAGTAGGGATTCTCATGGCCTTATTAAGACAACCAGTTTTGAAACCTAGCAGCCCAGCCACCATCTAAGTTCTTACTACACTTTCTAACTAATCACATGTATACAAGACCTTATTAAGTAACTAGTGCTTCGAACATGGCTCAAACATATTTTCAGAAAATGCTGAAGGTAATTCAATATATATCTGCACTGTTCTAGGTTGAATCTGTCATTTAAACCTGATGGGATTGACCAGAGCTGCGTGCAATGACTGGGCCAGTCAGGCCCCAAGCCTCCTGATATGTAGGGGTCTTCTTTTACACTTACTGGACATTTGTTTCTGAATAGAAGAAGGAACTATCAAGATTGTCCCATGGATTTTAATCCATATCTTAAGTTCCTTTTAGCCAGAAGGAAAGATAATGATGAGAAGTACTCTGTTCAAAATATGCCTAATGGGAAAAAAAAAATCTCCAGATGTCCGTCATCTGCTCTGGACATTTCCACTCAAATATAGGCTTCTTCCAGTCTTGAGATTTGGTTCAGATGCTCATCAACAGTGACCCTCCTATTTCTCTTGTAGATACCTCCTTTTGTTGTTTGTTTGGGGTACTAGGATTGAACCTATGGCTTTGTACATGCTAAACATATGCCCTGTTTAGTCAGGGTTCTCTAGAGGAACAGAACTGATTTTAAATATATTTGCTTACATTGAAATATAACAACAGCTGTCTATCTTATACCAGAGAGACTGAGAACCCAGTAGTAGCTCAGTTCATGAGGCTGGGTGCCTTAGTAATCCCAATTTGCACTAAAAAGCTGCAGGTTCCAAAAAAAAAAAAAAACCCTGCAGGTTCCCAGGGAGCCACTGGTCCTCACTCAGTGATGGAAGCCTGGAAACACTGGTTATAATATCAGCATGGGAATCAGCAGTAGCAACAACAGGGCAAAAAGACTCACCAGCAAGAGGGAAGGCCAAGAAGCGGGACATGAACCAATCTCCTGCTCTGCTATTTTTATCCGGGATGCTCCCAGAAGATGCCACACACATTTGGGGTGAGTCTTTCCGAATCAGTGAGGGCAGCCAGGACTGATCTTTAGTTGAGGCTCCCTACTCAGGTCATTCTAATTTGTAGCAGGTTGACATTAAACCTATCACTATTCACTTCACTCTATCCCCAGCCCTCTTACTACTGTATAATTTTGAGATAAGATCTCAACTAATTTTCCTTGGGTAGCCTTCAACTTTCTCTATAGCTATTGATGGACTGATCTCCTGCATCCCAAGCAACTAAGGTTACATACCTGTGTCACCAAGCCCAGAGACTACCCTCTTGATTCTCTCCTAAACCAAATGAGTATTCCCCTAATACTAATATCAATAACCTAAAATATATATGCAGATTCTGAGGAAGAAGAAAAAGAACTCTGAGCTACACATGAGTCATAGTGGAGAAAAAAAAAAAGAAAACGTATTACTTCCATTACTCTTCTGCCTCTTTAAGAATTCCAATAATTCTTCTGATCCTTTCGTGTTTACAGAAAGGAGGAGGCATTGTCTAATTATTCAGAGCCAATGTTCTTCGGGAGTCCTAGTGCACTAGTGAGAAGAGTCACTCATGAGAAAGTAGGGCTTTTGTTTTATGGAAGCCTGTTCATAGGTACCTGGAACTCAAACTCTATTAAGAAACAAAAGCAAAGTCTTTTTCCCGGGAACATCTATTCTGAGTGTGTATTAGATCAGCAGGCACAGGACAGGTTCCAGAAACTTCCTACTAGCAGTTCCTGACCACAGTGTGGGAAGCCTCATGAAGATCTCATATCTGAACAAACTTTCCAGCTTGGATTTCAGTGGAAGATCTTGCATAAGAATGATGCTAGAAACAGGAACATGGAGCACTGCCTTTTTTTCCAGGAGCCAGGAGGTGCTCAGAACAGCAGAGCTTAGTTTCCCCCTTCCTCAACCCTCAACATATACTTATTTCTTTTGATCCAGTGGTGCCCATGTCTAATGAATGGACTTGGTGGATTTCAGTCTCTAGGAGAGAGCATGTAGGGTTGCGCATTTACTCCTCCTCCTCCTCCTCCTCCTCCTCCTCCTTCTCTTCTTCTTGGTTTTTCGAGACAGGGTTCCTCTGTGAAACAGTCCTGGGCTGTCTTGGAACTCACTCTGTAGACCAGGCTGGCCTCGAACTCAAGAGTTCTGCCTGGCTCTGCCTCCCTTGTGCTGGGATTAAAGGTGTGTGCCACCACCGCCCAGCTGAGTATTTGTTTTCTTAACAGAACAGATTCTATCTAACATATCCTTGATCTGAGGGTGACTCTAACCCCACAGTTTTCTATTAGAAGCTGTTTGACCTACTTGGTGGCAGCCTTAATGTGATTAATGTATTTCTCTATTTCCAAAGAATGTCCACTTGGCTTTAGTCTTCTATTTAATTAGATTTGAAAAACAGCCCAGATTTTTTTACTGTGGTAAAATATACATAACAAAATTTACCCCTTTAACTATTTTAAAGCTATAAATCAGTGTCAATAAATGCATTCATGATATTGTACAACCATCACCAATACCTGCCTCCAGAATATTTTTGTTGTTGTTAGAATTCCTAGCCACTCCCCCAATGACCGCACATGCGCTGGCAAGATGCTTCATCATCCCAAGGCCTTACATCTTATGTAATCTGTGCACTGCATGATTACATAACTTGCTCACAGCGTGATCATGTAACCTATGCAAATGTGTGGCATAGCAAGTAAGCTCATAAGTGCATGTCCAGGGGAATCTATAAAAGCAGGTTCCACGTAATCCTCCTCTTCTTCCTGCACGATCTTTCCATTGGCCTAAGCATCCCCTTCTATTTCCTCCCCTTAATAAATTCTTATAGTGGGTTTTGTTGTACCTTGTGGCTTTTCTCATACGGTAAACAGCGCCGCTTAATGAATAACATTGTGCGGCGTAATAAATAACAATTTTACCAAATAGAACTCCTGTGTCAGTGAATAACTTCCGTTCTCTCTCTGCTGCCCACTGGAAAACTCTATTATACTTTCTGCTTCTATGAATTTGACTCTTTTATATCCATGAAATAAGTACAATCATACAATGTCTGTCCTTTTGTATCTGACATGAGGTTTGTTGGCATTTGTCTGTCTGTGTCATAGCCCAGGCACTTTTGGCATGTCACTGTTTGTATGTGACATTGTGGTACAGACTGAGAGGAGGAAATAATGGGGATGAATGAATTTACAGGAAACCTCTGGATGAGGCTTCAGGAGCTATGGGAATATTAGAGGGGCCATAGATTTCAGAACTAAAACCAGGACATGACTGGACAGACACCATGTTTACACAGGCATAGCTGAAAATAATGTCCAAGATGGGCAGCTGTGAACTGAAACTGTCTTGGTAATGGGGAAAAAAAAGTAAAAAGGTGTAGCTCCGTCAGATTTCTCTCTTTCTGATACAAAGGTTGTCCAACTCTTTGTTTTCTATCCTTACTCTTGATTTTTCCCAGGCAAGGCTGGCTGGTTCTTAATTCCTGATTCCTCTTTGAAAGCATCTGTCTTTGCTTTCTGATGGGGTTCGTGTCTGCATAGCAGGAAGGGAGTGTGGTCACCGAGACCCCAGGAAGAGCAGCCTAGGGGCAGCAGTTTGTGGCCTCTGTGAGATGTCTATGTCATCTCCCAGCCTGGGCAAGCCCTCCATCCCGCTATTGCTAAACATCCACCACAGGGTCAGAGGCAAGAAGGATGGAGGAAGCTGTGCAAGGCAACAGGGATGAAAGCAACAAGCTCAGCTTGAGCTGCCCTGGGGTTATGGCCTGCTGCAGCTGCTCTTGAGCGAAGACAAGGGACCTGGGCATTGAGATTTGTAAAGTCTCAGTACCTCCTTCGGGGACCATGTCCAGTTTCTGAACAGGTACTTGGGCATCATGAGGTTGGAAGCGTGACAAAAGCATTCAATCTGTGATTGGGCTGAGATTTTTAATCAAATCCCCCCCAAAAACCTCCCTAACTCATGGATTTCATGTTACATAAGAAGAACACTTAACACTACGGATGAGAGCTACTAAGAATTGGTGGAAAATTGGGGGAGGGGCCAAATGATTTTTATGGAAAGCAAAGGAATTATGAAAAGCACATGGCAAGCCTTATTATTTTTTCTAATATGTTCCAAACCCAAACAAACTCAAAAAAAGTACATGCGCAAACCTTAAACCATTTTGCAAATCCCACCCTAGATTTCACATTTCTCCAGTGAGGCTTACATTTCTTTATTCAGATTCCAAAAGTGGAGATAATTTGTTCCAGATGTGTCCAAAGTCGACCAGCAGAAGGGCTTAATGATTTTTCCAGAGCTGGAGGAACTGTGAAATCCTCTGCACTCTGCTGGAGCATTCAGAGTGAAAGGAAAAGGAGGCAATCGAGGGGAGAGGGAGCTGGGCTGGTGATCTATTTGTTTATGTTGTTACTGTGATGGCTCCTGGACAAGGTCTGGGAAGGCATGAGAATTGCCAATGTCTCGTTTCCTTTGGCGAGGTGGCATTTATTTTGTTATGAAGCAGATTGTGATGAACAACAACAACAAAAAATGGCCATACAATCATAAATGTTGCAAGATGGGTGAGGAAACTTATTTCAAAGAGACTTAACTTGCGGTCCCTGGGAAATGGTGAGTGGGTCTGAGCTTCAGCTGATGCACCCAAGCCTCTGTCATGTGCCCTCTCTCCCTCACCAATTTTCACATAATCGTCCATTTATGTATTACTATTCCCTCTGCTAATGGAATGGGCTGCATCCCAATGATGCTTCCACTAAGAATGCTTGGGCTCTGGATGCCAGGGCTGGAGAATGACAACAGGGACAGTCTCTAGGGACCGCCAAATTTCATACAACTGGCAAGAGAGGATCTTGAATTTTTTTTCAAATTATTGCATTTGACTTCTCCCAGATTAAGATGTATGCTCACTAGTTTAATACATATATGTCTTGTGTCCACCGTGAGAGGCTATTGTCCTGCAGGTATAGAAGGAGATCTTCCTCTTTCTTCTATGTAACTCTCACAGTACTTAACAATAAACGTTCATTTGGGAGAAAAAAACATAGAATAGGACATGCAATATTCTTTAGCTGATTAAATTTTCATGCTGCTGTTATTAAAAGCAAATTCAACTACAGAATAGTCAATTCAGATCTCAAGACATCAGAGTTTCTGATTATAATAACATACATTACATGTTAGTACTACCATTATTACAATGCTCATTATTTATTATAGTTATACTATGAGCTGGATAGAGTGACAAGTGACTTACATAGGATAACAGCTTCAGCTGCCAACTTGACACAATCCTAGAGTCACCTGGGAAGAAACCTCAACTGAAGAACTGAAGAGATCCTTTTGATCTGTGGCTTTGCCTGTGAGGCATTTTCTTAATTGATAATAGTTTTAGGAGGGCCTATCCCACTATGGGCAGTGCCATCTCTAGGCAGGTGAGCCTTGGCTATGTAAGAAAGATGCCTGAGCATCCCAGGTAGAGCAAACCAACAAGCAGTGTTCCTCTGTGGTGTCTGCTTCCTGTCTTGGCTTCCTTGATGATGGACTGTAGCCTGTGAGCCAAATAAAATGTCTTCCTCCCCCAAGTTGTTTTTGGTCAGTGTTTTCTCACAGCAACAGAGAGGCAAAGTAGACCAATAACCATATGGAATGTTCCTTAATCTTGAAAACAATTCTGCAAAAAGAAGAGATGATCTCATTCTAATGAGATGTTTCCTCATGCCAAATGAGGAAACTGAGGTTCAAAGAATTGTCACTTTGGATTTCAGGAACCAAATGCGAGTCAGAGCAGTTCAGCTGATGGGGTCCTTGTGTATGAACTGAGGTTATGAAACACATGGGGCTGGTACCAGTTTGTTCAGTGCTGCCAGGAAGGCAAGTACGGGGTAATGACTCTGAGGGCTTGTGTGACATCAAGATGGTGTTCAGTTTTGGGTTTAACCATATGGGTAAGCCTTATCCCCTGGACTTGGAATTATGCAATTGGTCACAGGCAAAAGAATATGTGTAGTAGTAATATAATACTAGTCTTGAGGTTTAAAGCATGTGATCTTCTGGCTAGAGGGTAGGGAAACACGTCTGTATTTGTATGAGAGATGGTGGAGCATGTTTTCCAGGTTCTATGTAAGGATTGCTCTAAAATTTTAGCCATGGTCCCAGCCATTGAATAGTATGGGGTGGGCTGCTATAAACAAGGTAAGAGGTCCCTAAGCAGGATATAGAAACATAGTACAGCCTTCATGAATGAGCACCCTTTTCAAATTCTTCACTCAGATGTTCAAGTCTTTACTATCCCAGCAACAGCCCCAATTATCACTCACCTTCCCACTCTAAAAGTCTTCCTATTGCCAACTTCTTGTGCTGAAGAAAGAGAATTGACTCTGAAATAAGATCCTGGGTGAAGTCTATCGTTGTCCCTTGCTTGATAGAAAAATTATCCCCAAGTCTCTGTTTCTGAAGATAAACATTTGGCTTAATCTCCGCCTTGCTGAACTACTGTCACTGTCATGAGGACACAATTACACACACCACAAACCCACCAACATGTGTTCCATGCATTGTAAGAAGTATATGGTCAAAAGGAATTATGACATACTATAAATCTCAGGGAACTTGAGGAAATGCATAATATGTTGGCTAGTTTTATGTCAACTTGACATAGGCTAGAGTCATTTGAGAAGAGAGAACTTCAATTGAGAAAGATTCCCTACTAGATTGGCCCGTGGGCAAGCTAGTGGTGCATTTTCTTGATTGATGATTGATGTGGGAGGGGCCAGATCACTGTGGGTGGTGCCACAGGGCTGGTGATCCAGGATAGTATAAGAAAGCAGGCTGAGAATGGAGAGCAAGCCAGTAAACAGCACTCCTCCATGGCCTTGTCATCAGTCCCTGCCATGCGTGAGTTCTTGCTTTGATGTCCCTGGATGATGGACTACAAGCTGTAAAATAAAATAAACCCTTTCCTCCACAAGTTGCTTTTTGGTCATTGTGTTTTATCACAGCAGTAGGAAAGTAGTTAAGGCAGATAAGTAAAATTCATTGTAAATATTTCTGTATCCCAAATCCCATTAATCCTGGATGATAAAGCTTTGTCACTTGGCAAAGCAGGTAAATTTTCTAACAAGCATAACTCGTTAACTGAACAGTCAGACTGAATAGGGTAAAAGAAGGAGCCAAATTTCTTCTCATCATTGGCCTTTACTATCTTTAGTGATAACTCAGAGTTCATAGTTTTTCAAGTCAATTTTATGTTTTCTTGAAGAAACTATTTTTTAAGTACTCATACAGTTGCCTATTGTGTGTTAAGTATACTGGCCCTCCATCACCCCTGCTCTCCCTCCCCTGCCACCCTTCTCCATTCCCGTTTCTCCCCTTTGTTCCCCTAGACAGTTTCATTTCTACTTTCCCCTCATAAATGTAGACATGACTTTATGCAGCTCTAGAAACTCTAGGAGCAAGAAGCAACAAAAAGCATAGCATCATTCTTTCTGAGACTCGCTTGACCAACTTCAGAGAGGATTATCCACAGTTGCATCCTTTTCATGCAAGCAACTTGATTTCTCCTTCATGGTTGAAACGAATCCATTTTGTGTATACACCATATTTTACACCCATTCCTCTGTCGTGAGACATGTCTGTTGGTTTAATCCTTTAGCTGTTGTGAAGAGTCCTGCAACAAACATAAATGTGCAGGTAGCTCTACAGTACGCTGACTTAGAGTTCGTTGGATAAATACCCAGGAGGGCTACAGCTAGATCACATGGGAGATTTAATTTTTTATTGTCTGAGAAACCTCCACACCGACTTTCGTGGTGGCTGCACTAGTTTATATTCTCTCTCTCTCTCTCTCTCTCTCTCTCTCTCTCTCATATAATAATACAAGATATAATTGTATAATATAATTTCTCATATGTATACCATGCATACTGACCACTCTCAGTCTCTACCTCCTTACCACCCTGTATACTCTCTTACCTCTCTCTCCACAAATCCTTATTTTCATTTCTATCTATTCCTTTTATTTAGGAATCCACCAAGATGAATCAGGGCCATCTGTATGACTGTAGGTTTGGGGCTTATCATTGGAGCATGGTAGGCTTAGGAGAGGGATACCACTAAAGACAGTGACTCCCCCTTTCTCAGAGTCTACTCATAGCTCGTAGTTCAGTGGCAAAGGTAGGGACCCATGAGCCCATCCTCCCTCCTCGGCTGACTATTGATAGGACCATTCTCATTCTGCCTGTGGTTAAAAGGACTCTCAATATAATTTTAATTTGCATTTCTCTGACATTTAATGTCTTATTTTCATTCTTGTTGAAATCAGCTTTAGAGAGAATATATTTATTTGGCTCATAATACCAGGCCATCATTGTGGGCAAGTCTAGGCAGCAGTAACTTGAAACAGTCACATTACTTCCATAGCAAGAGCAGAAAACAGTGAACTAATACATTCATGCTAGTGTTCAGCTGTCTCTCCCTTTCTCACCTGGTCCAAGGTCCAGCTCATGAAATGGTGCCCCCCACATCCACAGTGGATCTTCCTACTTCAATTATTTCAAAGAACATCTGCTGTGGAACAATTCTTTTCGACACTATGAGTATGTATTACTCTCATTGGTTAATAAAAAGCTGACAGGCTGGGCAAAAAGTTAGGTGGGAAAGCAAAACTGAGAATGATGGGAAAAAGGAGGGTGGAGTCAGGAGAGACACAAGCTAGTCACTGAATAAGCAGGACATGTAGAAAATGAGGGTAACAAGCCATGGGCCATGTGGCAAAGCATAAATAGAAATGAGTTAAGTGTAAGAGTTAGCTAGTAACAAACTTGAGCTATCGACTGAGCATTTATAACTAATATTAATCCTCTGGATTAGTTATTCGGGACCGAGCAGTTGGGACAGGGAAATATCCATCTATAAACATCCCTCACAGGCAGGTCCACAGGCCAACCTGATCTAAATAATTCCTCACTGATGCTGCACCGCCCCTCCCCACTCCCCATGATTCTACATTATGTCCAGTCAACAGTCAAAACTAATCCTCACAAGTGGTGAAATTGAAGATTTCCTATGTTTATTGGTCATTTACACTTCATATTTTGAGAACTGTCTGTTAAGTTCATTAGCTCATTTATCGATTGAGTTATTCTATTTATTATTGTTTAGGTTTTTGAGTTCTCTAAATAAGAATGCTTACTAATATCAATCCTCTCTCAAATGTATAGTGAGCCAAAATTCTATCCCATTTTGTAGGTTCTCTTCACTCAGCTGACTGCTTTCTTTTCTGTGCAGAAGCTTTTTAATTTCATGAGGTCTCATTTGTGCTTATCAGTTTCTTGGCCTTTTCGGGGGAGCCTAGAGACCTGTTCAGAACGTCTTCACTTTAGCTTATAGCTTGAAAAGTGTTTGTTTGTCTTTTATCTTTTATTCTAAAAGTTTCAGAGTTTTGTATCTTCCACTTAAGGACTTGTTTTTTATTTTGTGTGCAAGGTGAGAGATATGAATCTAGTATTCTTCTTCTCCATGTAGACATTCAGTTCTCCTAGCACTCTTAGTTAAAGTGGCTGCCTTTTCTCCAATGTGTGTTTTTGACAACTTTGTCAAATGTCAGGTCACTTTAGCTACTTAAATTTATGTATGGGTCCTCTATTCCATTCCATTGATCTAAATTCCATTTTGTACCACCGTGCTGTTTTTGTTACAACAGCTCTGTGATATAATTTAGAATAAGGCATAGTGATACTTAACAGCATTTCTCCTCTTTTTGGTAAGGATCACTTTAGCTTTTTGGAGCTTTTGTTTTTCAGTATGAATTTTAGGATTATTTTTCTAGCTCTGTGAAGAACATTACTGGAATTTGATGGGGATTAGAGTGAATCTGTAGATGACTTTCAATAATGTCGCTACTTTCACACTATTAATTCTGCTTATCCATGAGCTTAGAAGATCTTCTAACATCTTCCTTGGTTTACTCAGTATCTTAAAGTTTTCACTGTAGGTACTTTTCACCCCCTTAGTTAGACTTATTTATAGGCATTTTTTGAAGCTATTGTGAATGTTATCTTCAAAGTCATTTTTAAAGCACAGAAAATTCTAGCAAGCAGCAGAAAGCTTGTTTGTTTTCTAGGAGTAGTGAGGAAGTAATTCAGTGTCTTTTTTCCCCTCTACAGTGTTTCATTCTTTGCCACTTTCTATATACACAAAAATAAGGTAAGATATCTCCACACAAGCCATTCACCTTGAAGAATCCTCAGCACTGTAGCATTCATGTTTCATCTGTTTCCCTCCATCAAAACCACAAATATTTTATTATTATTATTGTTTTTCTGGAATGTCTTAAACACATTGATATCATTTATCTGCAAATGTGAAGTGATGGCTTCCAGCCACTAGGGCTCAGGCCAAGTTTGAACCCAAACAGCAGACAACAGAAGAGATAAGAACAAGCACCAGCTATGCCCAGGAGTGGCAGGCAGCCTTGTGCATGTGAAGGGCTTAATTCTCTGTAGAGGATGAATTCTGCTACGTTTGACATCACTGCACCTTCTCCCCATCTGCCGAAAAGTTTCTTTTAAAGTTAAGGGCTTCTGTAACACTCAAATCAATTGCTATGGTAGATTTATCTGTTTTTCATCTGCTAAATTTCTCTTTGGCCATTGATTCTGTCTTTCAAACATAGTGTACATGCTCACTAATGACCAAGGACCTGGAGGGGTGGGTAGAAACGTCTCTCAAGAGACTTCCAAGATGGTGGAAAGAAGAAAATAAGACAAATGCCCCTAGAACCCAAACTCAAAGAATGAACAACTCAAAAGGACACATAGCCTTGCAAGGTTGACTCAAAGCCTTCTCTTGCATTCACAATTGCCTTCCTTGGTCAGAAGAGAAATTTCTAGAATCATGACTCTTAAATTAAATGCATAGCTTAAGTTGGAACACAAGTATTGGCAGTGTTTTTGGATGATTCAATTTTGCATGAGGATCAGAGCAGACCATCATGAAGGGCCCGGGTCTAGGGATCTGCACACAGCAAATTTCCCAGCTGTGATTCTTAAGACTCAGGCCACCTTTGGGAACCAATGCAGACAGTCAAACCATGAGTCAGAGTCTTTCAGTTTCAAAGTTCTTTCCTCAAGTATTCATAAAAATGCAGCTGGGGTGAATGGACTGAAACCTCCTGAGCCTCGAAGGGTCTGGCAATTTATCATTCAACAAGGCTTTCCTCCAACTCAATTCAGCTGTTTTCTCTTTGTTCGTAATAGAGTGTTTAGGGCAGTCTGTGGTTTCAGGTTATCTCCTTCCTCTGCCAAATTATACTCCCAAATGCATCAATATCTTCCGGGGAATCATAGCCATTGACAGAAGAAATTATTTGCCTTCTTGGAGGATCACACAGCGTGGTCTGAAATGGAGAGACATTTTTATTAGATATAGAGGCAGAAATATTATAGTTGGTGGCTACATAACGCAACAGAGTGACTGTCTCCAAGACTGTGTCTATTGGTCTCAGGACAGTAGGAAGGAGACAGTCCGGGAACAGGGCCTACTGCAAGAAGGGACTAGATGGCATTTTTATAGGCATTTCCTTGAAATCCAAAGATTGCTGTAGTGCCATTTATTTCATAATGACAATGTAACTTATATCTTATAGCACATATAGGAAATAACAAAGATAATATGATCTAGGACTTGTCTTGAGAAAAAAATGTGGAGTCAGTAAATTACATTTGCTTCATCTATGTATCTTCATTAAAGGTTCAGGGAATGTGATCCTGCACTAGCCATAGTGAGATGCTTGAAGGGCATAAATTCTTGCCAACATGTAAAGGAGCTCATGCAACCCATAATATAACAGCACTTAACACACCTCATCAAAAGGGAATAGCAGAGTAACATGTGACTGATTATGCATACTCTTGTCAATAGGGTCTTGATTCCATTCATTAATTTAGTAAGTGTTTATTGTGTACCAGGTACTGAGCTACATCTTCAAACTACCCAACACCCATGGTTATTAATGATAAGACTTGTAATAGTAGTTTCTCATAATAAAGTGTCTGTGAGATTGACTGAGCCTGATCATAAACTGAGAAGTATATATAGTTTATCGTACCTAGTGATAAGCAATACACTGCAAAGATACCCAAGGGGTTCTAATACGAGTATCATCTTATAAATGCTCACAATTTAAGGTAAAGAGACTCTTTCCGGTTAACAAGTCATCCTATTCCTTGAAGCCTTGAGTTTCTGTGTGAGATGTGGTCACCAGTGAATTGTTTGTTCTAGGACTTGGATGTCATCAGTGACACAACAGGAGAACTAATATAAAAACAGAACCTCAGTTATTGCCTTCTATCGTAAGTCATGTATTCGCAATCCACAGAACCACTGCATCTTGTTTCTCCTATTCAGTGAGAATTTTTCATTCCTCTTCTGTTGGTGCCGTTGAAGACACCAGTTAATATTGCTGGTGGCAAAGGAAAGATCTGGAAAGTGGGATGCAGCAATGACTTGCCCTGCGTCTGTGAACACTGTTCCACAGCTTACTCTTGTCTCTTTAACTCCTGGCAACCTCAGACATGTTAGTAGCAGCTTCTATATTCCCACAATTCCATCTGAAGCATGAGAATAGGAAATAAGGTCCATAAACTTCCATTATCATATCACTAAGTATATCTCCTTCCTCGAGTCTCTCTTGATCATTAGGTCAGCACTCTAAGAAGCACCTTTTGTTTTCCTGGATTAGATGACTCTTGTTATTTAGAAATTTTTTGTCTTTCTCTTTCTTTTCTTTTATATGGAAATGATTAAAAACAAACCCAGATCAACCAATGAAAAGTAGTCAACCCCTCTCCATGCTGACGACAGAGTTTTCCCTCAGTGACTATAACTCACTTTCCTGACCTGGAGCTCTACCCACCCACCACAGAGCTGTGACCACAATCCCACCTGCCCACTGAAGGGTCTGTGTGAAGGGGCCTGGTTCTCCCTACCCCAGTCCACATCTCCTCCCACTAGGTGTACAAGGACTTCCACAAAAGTCTAAGCCAATAAATGCAATTTACAATGTAGATCTGTAAGTATTTCAGTAGGTTTCTAGAGGTATAATTAATATAAAATAAAGGTGGGCATGGTGCCAAAACCCTGTAATCCTAGCTATTCAGGAAACTGAGACAGAAGAATCGTAAGTTCAAGACAAATCTGGGGAACTTAGTGAGACCCTCTTTCAAAATTAAAAATTTTTAAATGACTCTAGACATAGCATAGAGAAATTTCCTGGCATGTGTAAAGCTCTAGGTTCAATCCTCAGTATGACAAACAAAAATATATTTTTAGAGAAAAAAATTGGTTATTTAAAATATGACATGTAAGTTTTGGCAAATACATTAATCCCTCTGAACCTCACTATAATCAAAACATTGAATGTATTTACCTCTTTCAAAAGTTACCCCTGGGTAGCCTCTCTTGCCCTCTCTCTCATTCTTGCCCACCTACCTGCTCTGCAGATAATTATCTATGTGCTTTCTGCCATGTAGATGATTTGGAACTCTCAAGAGCAGAGTTGATGTAAAAAGAACCACACAGTATGTTCCCTCTTTCCTTTCTTTTCCCCTCCTATTCTTCTTGCTCCTTCTTTTCCCTAGTTTATCTTACCAGAGTTATTTTTGAGATTTTCCTAAGTTGTATGTATAAATAAAATGTCCTTCTGAGTGATACCACATTGGAGATAAAGTCAGGGCCATAGAAGAGGCCAGAGAAGAGACAGTAGACAAACTCTTCTTCATTCACAAAGAAGCATACAAAGTATTTCACACTCTCTGGATGTGACGCTCAGTTTTGCATGCTTCCTGTTACTCATTTAAATCCATGGAGTTGCTGTCAATAAAAAATAAATACATGCCCCCATAGTCAAGAAAAGGCCAACTGGTATTCTCTATTTTAAAAGGCGTGGAAATGCAGATACTTCTTCCAAGCTAACTAGAATCATTTTGAACTTGGAGCCCACAGAAGATAGCCTCAGCTACCTGGAGAACTTGGCTTGCCAGATGATTCTTTCCCAAGAGTTCTGAGTAGCCAAGGCTCTGTCGGGCTTTACATGTGGGATTTCCTTTCATCTCCAGGAGGGGAGGATCCTTCCTGTCACTCACGGGATAAACAGCTCCTCTCAGAGAAACATGCTGAGCCCTTGCTGTGTCCCAAGCCAGAGCAGGCAGGTAGATGAGGCTCTGGGCTTTCAAAGCATCTCTGCAAGCTTAATAGGGCGATAATGAGGAGAAAATGGCTTAATCTGTGTTTTGGCTTCCTTCTTGCCAAGCTGGTTGGAATGAGGGAGGTTGTAACTTTGGAAAACCTAGTCATAAAATAGGTTTTTAACATGGCTGGTTTTTGGCAGAGGTAAAGAGACCCTAAAGGAGCAAGTGTCTGCCAGCATTCACTTCGAAAATGCACCAATTAATTAGAAAAGTGGGGGACAGCAAAGGAGATAAACATACACCACCTGGACAGAACACTTTTGTATTACCTTTTTTGTAAGGAAGACAAATTTCAAAGAAGTGAATCCAAAGGAAACAAAAAGATATTTGAACTGGGAAAATATCCTCTGGGCAGTAGCCTACCAGAATATAAAAGGTGAGGGAGTGAGCTGGAAGAAAGGAGTTTTCCAGGGCAAGCAGCAGGAATCCTTATTAACATCAGCCTGTCATGGTTAATAATCCTGCGCTGGGCAGGAGGCTGGACCTGATAATCTCCAAGGGCCCCTTCTCACTCTGAGATTCCAAGATGCTGATATTTATAGCTCAATATTCAGAACCTATAAATTGACTACTCTCCAAAGGTACGCCTTATAATGTCTCTTTTATTTCACCAGCTTTCCCTCTGGATCTTGCCTCCTTCCCTCTGTTACCTTCTGGCCAACAGAGCGGGAAGAGTACATTCATAGACTGCCGAGTAACATCTGGAGGATATGTGCTGGCCTCCAGCCCTAGACAGATGTTCTGGGACTGTTCCTTTGGCCCCATATTTCACACGGAAATGTAACAATAAGTGTCTATGATGGCTCCCAGTATCCTCACCAGCACATCTAAATCCACTGCCTGGAATTCAGCATCCTTCAGCTGGCCTCTACTTACTATGTATATACTCCAAATGTCTGGAGGCTAGGCCAGTTGATTGGCTGCCAAGCATTAACTGAGCCAGGTATAAAGAGTCTCCAAGGAAAGTAGACCACATCTCTACATCAAGAAATGCATAGCCTGGCTTTTTCTTTTAAGTTCACATTGGAAAAGCATACATTTAAGAGAGTAAAACAGCAAACCACCCTTTGACCATGGAACTGTGTACTAGGTTGTATGCATTTAGCTGGAAGTAGTGTAAGGGTTCAGAACAGAAATCCTGAAGAGACAGAAGGATCAAGAGGACCTTCAACTATGAGCGCTTGCACTGGACTGTAAAGAATAGCACCAAACAGAGATGAGCAATTCAAGAAAAATACGGAAGATGACAAGAGACAAGGAGAGACAGACTTGTTTACAAACTGACTCATGCCAATTATTTAGTTATTCTGGGTAGGCCCAATGTCAGAAGAAGAGAAGCTGACAGATCTGATTTCCAAATTATAACTTGCCAGGTGGCCAGGGTTCCAGTCTTTGGTGCACACACAAGTTTATTATTAGGCAGGTATGAGGGAAACCATACAAAATATTAGAAGCAACAAGAGTCCTGGCCTATTTCTTGAAGGAAAATATACCCTGAGGCAAATGCAGCAGTGGCCTTGTGGCAAAATTTGAGAAGTCTATCATAAAATAAGAAACTGGATCCAGTTAGGTTAACTCTAAGGACAGCATTTCAAGGTAAATAGGAAACTTATCTCACTGGAGCCTTAGACCAGATTTCACTGTCTGTACTGTACTGCAAGCCAGTCCTTGTATGATGCTAGAGAATAGAATGACTAGCCTCATCATCTCCCTTGTTAGCTATTTCAGAATTTCTTCTCAAACACAGGCCCCAAGGATGGGCACAAAAGAGGCAGGTCATCCCTTAAACTGAATAGATAAATGAATGCAATTGTTGTTAGTTTGTTTTTCCAATATAATACTTCAGGCATCCCTCCCTTTTATTGGTTCACTGAGTATCTATGAATTAAGTTTCTACAACTTTCTAAGCATTGTTAGGTCAGCTGTAACAAAAAATATAGTGGGAGCTGAAGCACAGTTGTTGATATTTTATTTGCCAGTTCTATGTTAGTGAACTTTTTTTCTACTCAGTAAAATGTACTTGCAACCCATTTGCCGACATGTGCACAGTGTGAGAAATGTGAGTTGCCAAATGTTCAGATTTCCAGGTGCGGCCTAACAAGCAAGCAGCACCTATTGCTGTCCATTGGAAACACGTGTTTTTCTTCATGTTCTATCTGGTGACACATTTTTCTTTTTGTGCACATTTTGTTGGTGAATTCATCCTGTAATATGGCCTAATGTAGACGCCAAAGTGTTATCTAATGCTTTTAAGGCATAAAGGCCATTTTTGTCTTCCAAAGGAAATAGCTATTCTGTTGTCTTCATTTAGGCTGGAAATATACTGCTTTTGCTATGAGTTCAGGGTTAATGAATTAACAATATACGTTCAATAACGTGTCTTTAAAACGGAACCATACATAAGGCAATGTTCTTTATTGATTAGTTAATGACAATATGACCAGAGGCTTGCAGAAGACTAACTATATATTTCTCTTGGAGGCAATGGCCCCTTATTCACTAATTTAGACTCCACAGCAATGTTATAGAACAAGGCTGCTGTGAACAAGAAACTCAACTCTGCTAACTGAAGTATCTATAAGCACGGAATGCCGCTGGGAAGCATGAGTGTTACAATGAGGTTAGGGAGATTGCATATGCTTTTATTGGACAGAGGAGATCTGGAAATATTGTGGGAATAGAGGATGACTTCTGAGGAGCAGAAATAGCAGGAAGAGTTCCTTGAAATGGGAGATGAGTGTGTGCAGCTGGATGGAAAGGGAAGGAGATTATAGTTCAATGTTAAGGTCAGAGATATGTACAGGGACCAGTCTATGCCAAGCCCTGGAGAATTTTGACAGAGCTAAGATGGACAAGTCAAAACTACATTATAGAGAGTTATTTGGGCTGAAGTGTGAAGAGTATATTTGAGGGAAGCAAAGTGGATGCCAGGAGCCCTAGAAAAGATGAGTGCTAGTGTTCCACAGAAAGATGGTGCTTTTGATGCCACAATCCATCTGGGTAGGATGGAGAGACACAGCCATTAAAGAGATACAAAGGAGGCAAACTTTCAGGGCTCAGTGATGGACTAGTCTTTAAGAAACAATCGTGAACTGGGCCTCATCCCAGGAACCCAGGACCCTCTGAAACTCAAGCTTTGTTTCTGGGAACAACTAAGATTTCTAAACTATCTTCTAGATGAGAAATAATTCTACAGCAAGAAACTTCAGGCCTTCTAACCTATGCGATCTTTAAACCAGGCCTTGCATCAGCCTTTCTTTGTCATCCAAATTACAAGTCTGGGATCATCGGTCCTGTCCTTTAAAACCTGATGAGTTGCTGAGTCAGGAAGAACTTGTGGGGTCGGGACTGGACATAGAAAACTGAGCACAGACCCCAAACCTGTGCTCAGTCAGAGGCTGACTGTACTCTTCCTACCCAGGTTAATGCTCTTAGATGGTTTCCTTTAGGTTTACTAAAAACCTGTGATTCACTGTGGTTTTCCTAAGAGAAGTTCTGACCCAACAGCAGGGGAAGCTTTCATAGCTGCCTTCACTCACTGACTTACTTCACATCAGCACCTCTCAGCCTCTGAGGATTCGCAATTGAAATGAGCCCAGAGGAGATAAGTCTTTTGTTTGGGGTACATTCTGCCTGCCCATGTGTTGGGTTCAGGTTGTCTACAGGTAATGGTATGAGGGATCACCCTGCAGCCTGGATGGAGGTGGCCACTGATTGGGAGGCTCCGGGAAAAGACCCATTCCTCCTGTGCCTTTTTACTGTACCTGTCTTCTGTGACCCTGTTGCGATGCTGTGATACCCAGAGAACAGAGCAGGCAATATGATTTGGCGTCTCTGCCATCCAATTAAAATGTTTTACTATCTTTCCTTTTTATCTTGCCTTTGTAATTGGATTCCTACTTTCTCAATTTTCATGGGAGAAAAAAAGGAGGAGGATGGTAGCTTGTAACTGATAAAAATTTAAATTCCATGATTTAAGTTCTGCTGAAGGAATTCTCTCCTGCCTTTAGGAGGCCTTTGAAAGGGTCCCAAGTCCATGACCCAGTTCTGTTGTGGCCCTCTGGTTCTTTCTGGGTAATCAGAGTGTCTTAGAAATAGTAGGCACAGTAAGATCATAAAAACTGAAGTCACCAAATGCATGATGCATCCAGAAGGGACAATTTGTAAGGTGATGACGAGACTAGATTTTATGTGACAGCAATATCTGATTATAAGAGACCCCAGGCGTCCTATAACTATGTAGTCCCTAGGGTGGGGCTACCCTTTCCCAAGTTAGCAAACTTTTGTGATGAAACTTGTGCCTAAGAAAAGCTGTGATTTTGTTGACCCATTAAGTTTCACAAGCTGTAATACTCTACTTTTTGTTTCAGAATGAAAAGGGTCAAAATATGCAAAAATTCTTTCAGAAATTCTCTAGCCAAAATGTGTCACAATCATTGACATTACTATATTATCATAGTAATGCTCCATAGTCCTTGACATTTCATGGAGCATTTATTAAATAAATATATACACACAGATCAATTCATTTGGCAATTATTCCTATGCATTCCAACATCAATTCTCCAACATTAATTGTTCAATTAAAATCAATTCTGGCATTGACTACACAAAGTTCTAAAAGACCCCAGAAGCTAAGGGCTCAGTCCCACAAGACTACCTCAATTGATATGGTACTCGAGTCCCAGGTAGTCCCACATACTTCTAGATAGTTGACTGTTAATTCGGAACTCTATACAATGTCCTAACATTCAAGAGTTTACTAAATCAATGAACAGAACTCAGGAAAGAACTTTTCAAATACTAGTTCATTATAAGAGATACAATGAACAACTCTGCTAAGTGCATTAGATAAGGCCTAGCGTAATCCGTGCAGTAGACCTTTTGAATACAAAGGGAAAAAGACAAACCCCAATATGTGATTAAAAGATAAGAGCCAGCAAGTTGCTTTGCTGTGCAACAAACCAAAAATGAGAAATGGTAAAATGTGTGTGAGCAAGAAGCAAACAAATGCAATGCAAACAGCTCTAAGCAACAGTCTAGATGCAGAGGGTAGCTTTGACTCTTGTCATTACTCATTCATTTTAAAATACACTGCTGAAGATGTGTGCCAGGTCCTCAACAGGTGTCAGGCAAACAGTGATTTTGGATAAGGTAGAATCCCTTAAGGATGACACTATGGAGTCCAGGGGACATATATTCAGGAGGGAAATCTGTTCAGACCATGCTCATAAGGACCTACTAAAGCTACCCCACAGCACCTCAGGCTTACCTCTTGTTTATTAGACTGTTGTTTCTAGTTCTCCAACATTTCTCAGCAGTTATTTCTTCTGGACGTAATTTATTGACTTGTTCTGTGTGTATCATCTGGTTCATTTACACTGCTCTGTAACTCCATTGTAGTTTGCCCAATCTCCTTTAATAGATCTGTGAATGATTTCCTGTTTTGTATTATGCTCTGATTCATATGCATGTCCTTTTGACCTCCCTGAGTGTTAATAAAGGGGAAATATTTATTAAGGGAATTGAAGAATAGGGACTGTGCATCTTCAACTTTACCAGAAAGTGCCAAGTTTCTCTTCAAAGTTAGAGAAGGACCAATTTATATTCCCGATAACAGTAAATGAGAGTTGTGATCTTTCTGCATCCTTGCCAATACTTGGAATTGCCAAATTTTGCAATTTTACCAATGTCATGTGTGGAAAAACTGTTTAATTTATATTTTCCTGATAACATCTTTTCCTTCTTGTCACATCTTTATGATTTATGTTTCCTCTTCTGTGAATTCTCTATTCATATGTATATCATTATTGAAAACTCCTATCTACCTTAATTCTTGGTGCCATTTTCTTTGAAAACAGTTTTTCTTGTTTTTTGTTTTCTGGGGTTTTTTGTTGTTGTTGTTGGTTTTCCATGCTGGGGTCTCTAATCTATTTCACATTAATTCATTTCAGTAGTATGAAGTACAGATTCAATATCTGATGTTTTCTAGTTGTCTCCACAGAGAAACAAAATTCACAGGTCAATGAAAACTGATCCTCATCTCTCCTCTCTCCTTCTCTATATCCCCACAGTGATCCAGATAATTGCTCATGCCCATGTTCCCCACCTCTTCATCCTACAGAGCAGATAGCTTCATGGACCTGGTATAGATTTTTCACTCTCCAAAGTGAGTGTATATATGCATGCACAGGCCGAAGAGACTGACATCAGGGATATTCCATTCCATCTTGTTCTCCAACTTAAAGATTGAGGCAAGGTCTTTCATTTGAATGCAGAGCTCACAAATAGCACTGGTCTAATGAGCCAGCCTGCTCAAAGAGTCCATTATCTCTGATTTCTCAAAGCTGGAATTAAAGAGAGGCCACAGCACTTACCCATTACGTACCCAAACACTGGACATCATGGAGAGCAAGTACCTTAATTGTTAAGCCATCTCCCTAGACCAGATTCTGCTGTTTAAGAAAGTTTACTAGTAATTGTCTTTCTTCAGTTCTATATTTTGATTGGCTGGCCACATTCCATCCTCCTCCTGTGAAACAAATAGATATCAATGGGCCTCCTAGGCAGTGGACCAGCATATCCACTGGAGAACACAGCAAAGGTCAGGCAAAACCAGGTGGCAACATCGTCCACAGGTTAGAGTTGGGCATTTCAAGTCACATGGTAAAGTAAATGCAGTGATTATGGGAAACAGGTAAAAATAGAGTCCACGTCAGTCCCAGCACTGTTACCTCCTGAGCTTCCCCAGATGGTTCACTTCAAATTATTCAAGGTGCTATAAACTCTAGATTATAAAACAATAAAAAGGCAGAAAGTAGAACATCGAAGAAGACTAAGAGAACTAACTAGACATAGCTTAGCTAAAGAAAATGCCAATGGACTTGAAAGTCAGTTCTAGGTAGGTTATAGATCCAGGGAACTGATAAAAGGCAGCATCTAAATGAACCAATAGTGGGAAACAATGACGACTTAAAATAATATAAGATGTCATCAAATGAATCAGTAGTAGCAAATTTTTACTGAGCAAATACTATGTGCCCAACCCAATTTAGGCACACATGCACACGTGTGTATGCACGCGCACATGCACACACACACACACACACACACACACACACACACACACACACAATCCTCAAGACAAAAGCAAATATGTTATAGGTAATTCAATTCTAGCACTCACTACTCTAAGGATACAGAGCTACAGAGATAAAATAGACTGACAACATGTTAAAAGTTTGGGAAAGAAAGAGTTCCCTAAGACCTAAGGTGACCAAAGAGTCGGTGAAATCTGTGAGACATGTGTTTAGAGTATTTTCTCTGAGTGAATGAATGTCACTTTAAACCAACCTGGATGAAGCCCCAGAAATCACAGTGTCTCTCTGAGTATGCTAAGTAGTTGCTATTTCTGATTTCTCTGATTCCCAAGAACACTCACATGGCTTACATAGGCATGATTATCCAACAAACACATGCTCAGTTCAAGGTCACAGTGAGAGGAAATCCTGGGGAAGAGGTCCATTCTGTCTTCCAATAGCAGCAATACCACAGCCCACGTGCCTGAGAGTTAAGAGGCTCTGCTCAGTACCCAACATCTGTACAGCAATCAATAGTGTAAGCATGAGGGGTGCGTGGCTGCACTGGTTTACGTGATGGCTCACACATTAGGTACCTAATTGATGTGGCTTCTCAGGATGTGGTAATGTGGCTGACGCACAGTGCTTTCCTATTACTAGGCTTAATGGTTCATCTTTTGATTTCTGCCTCACTCCCAGAGCACTGTTATTTAAATAAGACCCTATCAGGAGATTTATTTATTACAAGAAAAAGATTTATCCAGGAAAAATATATCCACCGAAACACAGCAGCTCGCATTTCAGAAGCACCATAATAAAGGAGACAATAGCAATATTTTTAGTGTTCGATCAATACAATTATAGGATGGGAGAAAGCAAAAAGCAAAATATAAATTTCACACTCAGTGACCTAGTAATTTGTCAGTCATTTTCTGTATTAAACCTAATGTATCCTCTGGGATGAGGGCAGAGGATACCAGAAAAATCTCAAGACTCCTGGCCTGGTCATGCTTTTGACTCCACTCCATATTCCCCTGTCTCCTCTCTCCCTCTTGATCTTTTCTGCTGTGTTTAATTGTCTGTGTTCCTGTGCTATTCTGATGATAAAATTCTTTGGCCATTTATTCTGATACCAATTGTTCAAGCATAATCGCTTTCCTCCCAACTAAATGTGCATTAACTGGAAGAACAGGGCTACTATGGGAATGTTGAAAGACTTGATGCTGATCAGTTTAATTTTAACACCATTTGAGAGAAAAAAAGAGGAAATTTCATCCTTCTTGTAGCTCAAACAGTTTCCCTTTAACCCACGCTAGCCCTATTATACCTCACTTATTCTTTATACCCTTAATTGTGCAAATACCTGCCATATTTCTAGACAAGCACTGAGTTTTAAAAGTGCATGAAAGAGGAAAAAAAAATTGTTCCATCCAGGAGACTAGGATCTATAGGAGGAGATGATATACACATGAAACAGAGAAGGGGGAAGGACACTGGAATTAGAATGGTTAGAGGTGAGAAAGGGAGTCATTCAGTAGAGTGAGTAGACATACTGGGAGGCTTTGGAGAACCTAGTGGGAGCAAACATGGGATCACAGAGCACAAAAAAGCACCCAATCTACTGAACAGAGTCACCTGAGAGTCAGGTGTCACCCACAAGAAATTCAGTCATGGCTGTGTAGGGAAATTGCATCATTGATGGGAACTGAGATCGGTCCCTTCAAACACCATATTCTCTAATGTGACAAATATGTACTTTAGGGCTCTGCAAAAGATGCACATTCGTGAGTGTTTTAGTCACCAGAGACAAGTTTGAAAAACAGAGCAAAACTGGGGCAAGTCCTGAACCTGGTGGCAAAGGCCCATGGGAAGATTGTAAATTCCAGGCTCTCTAAGATGCATAGCATGTTCAAGGCAAACCCAGACAACTGAGTGAGGCCCTACCTCAAAATAATGAAAAAAATTAATTTAAATTTCTGATAATACAGTTTGCCTATTGTGTATAAATCACTGGGTTCAATCTCCAGTAATGAAAGAGTGGTATCAAGAGCAAAGAGTGGTAAGGGGGATGAGAGGGAGGGAGGGAGAGAGAGAGAGAGAGAGAGAGAGAGAGAGAGAGAGAGAGAGAGAGAGAGAGAGAGAGAGAGAGAGGTGGGAGAGGAGAGAGGGAGAAAAAAAAAAGAGGGGTCAGGGGAGAACCATAACTAAAATTGCCTAGAAGAAGAGGGATATAGAGAAAGAACCACACACAGGCAATGCTGCATATATATTTTCTTTTTCTGGGTAGAGAAAATAGCTCAGGGCTTGCACATGCGTGCACACACACACACACACACACACACACACACACACACACACACGCACACACGCACACACGCACCAAGGAGAAAGAAGATTGACAATGTAGGCCAAACTTTGGCATCCATGCCTTGTTTTCTCTTTTCCTTTCATTCTTTCCTTCTAGCTTTCACTATGATTTATCAGGAACATGGTCCTGGGAATGAGAAGGTGTAAAGACAGACATAGTCTCTCCCTTGCAAGATTGAGTCTCTATTAGAGAAGACAAACAATGGTCAACTAATATTACAAATCCATAGTTCTGAATGACATCAAAGTAGAATAAATATAATCAAAGAAATCCATTAGAACAGCAGTCAGAAGATTATGAATCCATAGCCAGCATGGGCTATAGACTGAGACCTTGTCTTAATACATCAAAAAAAATAATTCCAGGTCCAAGTTGGTAGAGAAAGAGCAGGCCGCTGCACGCAAGTCGATCTGAGATCTAAAGTTAGTGAATGGTGATGAGGTGAAGAGTGGGAATTCAGAGTCAATAGAGGAGAGGGGAAAATACCAAATAATATTTGAGGAAAAGGAAACCTCATGTATGAGGAATGCCTACATGGGCAAGGAACTGAAGGGAAATTCTAAGACATACATCCCTGATGGTGAAACCAGTTGAACCAAGCACATGACTGTGATCAGGGATGCAGGAAAGAAATGGGATAAACTGGTGAATTTGGGAGTCTGGGAGCTTGTAAATTACAATCCTAATTCTGTGCATTTCTTTGAAAAGATAGAAAGATTGGTATTTGTCTTGTAGTTCAATTATGTTACAGAAAATATTTATAACTTATCCATGTGAACCAGTATAGCATAATACTCCTGCAAACCCAGGAAGAACTTCCATATTAGAATTGTAATCATCTCTTAATTCCCAAAGACCAATTTATCCTTGTGACTTATGCTGTGTATGGGTTTCCTTTATTTCTCTCTCTCTCTCCCTCCTTTACATATCTCTCTGTCTCTGTCTGTCTCTGTGTATGTGTGTGTGTGTGTGTGTGTGTGTGTGTGTGTGTGTGTGTGTGTGTGTGTGTGTGTGTATGCACCTGTATGTGCTGGTGCGTGTTGAGGTCAGAGGACACTCTTCACTGTTAGGTGTCGTTTCTCAAGTACAACCTGTTTTGGAGGTTCTTTCTGGAGAAAGGACCTCTAATTAATTTACAGATTGCCAAGTAAGTCAGTCTGGTTTGCCAGCAAGTCTCAAGGATCTGATCATTCCTGATTTCCCAGTTACAGGATTGTAAAAGTTCACCACTATGCCTGGTGTTTGTTTTACGTGGGGATGGATTTTAGATGCCCATGCATACAAAGCAAACACTTTACTGAGTCATCTTCCCAGCCCTCTAACCCACTATTAAGGATCGAAAGGAGAGAATACACATTAGGTTTAGAAGGGTCATGGAACTGAGTACCAATATAATGAATGTATTTGTGAAAACCTGAATATGCTTGAAGTATGCATGAAGACTCTAATCAGGTCTTGCGATACTAAATATAAGTCTCTGGATTGTCCAGTTCTTTATGATAGTCTCCTTATGACTGCTTTAGGCTTGATTTATTCTGAACTCTCAGAGTTGTACATGAAGTGGATAGACTAAATGAGTTACCAATGGATTTTTCCTTTCTGAGATTAAAAGATTTTTAATAAGATGATCAGGGACTCTTCCAAAAATGATGACATGACAGAGATGACAGCAAGTATTTGTGCCAAGCTGGTCATTTTCTATTATAAGAAGCAAAATTCTTAGCTTCCTACCTAAAATACTGACAATTCTTCTCTGAACAAGCAGCAGTAAACACTTCATCCCAGGTAGCAGCATCACCACAGTCACCAACACAATGAGAAGCAGCTTGTAGCTCAGAGTAGAAGCCACCACCTCCATGGTCCTGCTGCCACTGTTTTTGGTTTGGTCCCAGCCACAGCTTCTCCTTAGCAAGCCTCCCAGGCTGGCCTCAAACTCGGGATCCTCCTGCCTCTGCCTCCTTCAGCAAATCTTACCAGCGTGCTCCACCACAACTGGCAATGTGTAGCTGGGACCTGAGCTGGGGCCTGTAAGACCACAAGCAAGTGGCTTTTTTTTTTTTTTTTCTTTTTTTTGGTTTTTTCGAGACAGGGTTTCTCTGTGTAGCTTTGCGCCTTTCCTGGAACTCACTTGGTAGCCCAGGCTGGCCTCGAACTCACAGAGATCCGCCTGGCTCTGCCTCCCGAGTGCTGGGATTAAAGGCGTGCGCCACCACCGCCCGGCGTAAGCGGCTTTTTAATGAATTCATACCACGAACATTGGGCGCCAGAGTAGTTGAGGCAATTTTAGAGATGGGATAAGGCTGAGGTAAGCTATAAAACAAATTACTAATTTATTCTCTTTGGCATCAATACAGAGTAAATATGAAGACAAATTATCCATGCTATAGCCAATAGAAGTTGCTGGTTCAAGCTTATCTACGCTATTGATGTTTCCTGAATGACCAGTACAACTTGTTTGCATTCTACTTACCAAATCAATAGGCTTCACGGTCCTCATTGAATCCATCACCAAGCTTCTAAATATGGGGAGTAGGCTGATTTCTAAGGAACCTTGAAAAACAGGTAGAGGAGGACTACATTGTCTTCTGGTTATTGCTGGTACAAATTTGGGTATGACTCCTTCCTTCTTCATCATTTCCACCTATTGTGACTGATAGTTAGCCTGTGACTGACACTAGGAGGAAAAGGCATGTCATGGATATTCTGACTTACAGAAGCCCCCAGTTTATCATCACAGATAAATCCACAGGCACATCCTCAGATCACAGCAGGGAACTCTGAACTCTGTCTAGTGGTGACAATAGCTTTTCACCTGGTTAAATGGCAAAGTCAAGGTTGTCAAGATTTTCACAAATTCTCTGCTCTGGGAAAAGATGATCTCCATGGGAATGGCCAAAAGAAGTAACAATAAAGAAGGAGGGAGAGTTTTCAGAATTTTATGCCCCATCCCTCACTGTCCACATGCCCTACCGGATCTACTGTTCCACAGAGTAGCTCAACCTCCAAATGATCCCTGATTTCCTTCTATTAAAGTATTGAAGGGCTTTCTGCTGTGTACACTGGGGAAAATTATGAAACTTCCTTTAAGCCTATCAGTGAAGGGTAAGTCCATGGTGTTTTTTAAGAAATATGATACCATAAGTAGAATGTATATCAGTGAAATTGAGGAATGATAATATCATAGAAGAAATGCTTATTTCTGATAGAATACAGAAAAATACTCACGTATTTTTGTTTTAATCTTTTTGAATCCTATAGTGGTTTGAATAAGAATGGCCCAAATAGTCTCATGTAGTTGGGTTTTTTTTTACTCTTTGGGGCCTGGCACTCAGCTCTCAAATAAATGTGTAGAGACTTACTCTTACTTATGAATGCCCAGCCTTAGCTTGGCTTGTTTATAGCCAGCTTTTCTTAACTTAAATTATTCCATCTAACTTTTGCCTCTGGGCTTTTACTTTTCTCTACACTATATACCTTTCTTTCCTTCTTATTCCCATGGCTGGTTGTGTGACTGGACCCTGGAGTCCTCCTCTCCTTCTCCTTTTCTTGCTCCTCAATCTTCTCTTCCCAGATTTCATCTCCTATTTATTCTCACTGCCTGCCAGTCCCGCCTATCCTTTCTTCTGTCTTTCTATTAGCCCGTTCAGCTCTCCATTAGACCAATCAGGTGTTTTAGACAGGCAAAGTAACACAGCTTTACAGAGTTAAACAAACGCAACCTGAAAGAATACAACACATCTTTGCATCATTAAACAAATATTCCATAGCATAAAAGAATGTAACATATCTTTAACTAATATTCCACAACAGTCTTGGGCATTTGAACACTTGGTCCCCAGTTTGTGGCACTGTTTGAGGAGTATTAGGAGGTGAGGCCTTGCCAGAAGATGTATGACACTGAGAATAGGCTTTGAGGTTACAAATGCCAGTCACCATTCCCAGTTCATCCTTTCTCAGCTTCCTACTTGTGGTTATAAATGTGAGTTCTCTGCTTGCTGCTCCAGAGGCCATGCTTGCCTGTTGCCAAAATCCCCTGCCATGATGGTAATGGACTGTTATCTCTCTGGAACCATAAGCCCAAATAAACCCTTCCTTCTATAAGCTGCCATGATCATGGTATTTTATCATAGCTAGTAAAATATCAAAGTTAATAAAAGTTAGCTAATACAAGTCCAAATGTCCCAGGTCTACAAAATGGAGATAAGCATAGCAGACTCTCAAAGGAGGAAATGTATGCTGACCAGGGGACTTGGCACATAGTAGGTATTCAGTGAAGGACAGACTTCATGATGTCGTTAATGACTCTAATCCCACACTCATATGAGAAACCAACTTTCTCTGGCTGCCAGAGGAGTTTGGAGAAGGAAGATATTTGGGGATTAGAAACATGAAAACTGTGATCCACACTTATACATAAGACTCCAGACAGAATATCTGAGTACAAAACCATGAAACATTATAATTGAAGTATTTCCATTCTATCTCAGAGTACTGGGTAGGCTTACCAATGATCCTGATTAGGCTTGGTTGTTGGAAAACAGTCATGGTAGACTTACAACTCCAGGAGGCAAGAGCTAAGGAGACTCAAAGGCATAATTTCCAACCAGACTACAGAAGGGAGGTCTTGAAGAGAGCTGGGAAAACTAGGGAAAAAATCAGAAGATGGAGGCTAAGATAGACCTAGGACATGAGTTTGGTAGCAATCCATGATTGTTTTTGAACATTTGAGGGGTTTGTGACAACTTTGATAGGGGTTTGGTGAAAACTTTGTGACCATGCCAGGTTTCAGGCTGCATTACACCCAACCAAATCTCCACTGTGTGTGTGCTGTGACCTTTGTTTCCATAAGCCCCAGGTGTGGATAGTAGGGAGCCCTAAGCCTGTTGTTACCTTTTCTAAGTCTCAGTTTATAAATCCATATAATACGAATGATCCTGGTGGGTTTTTAAGCTTGCACTGGCACTAAATGAGATCATGTACATGGTTTTGGTTTTTTTTGTTTGGTTGGTTGGTTTTTTGTTTTTTTTTTTTTTACTATGGATGGGTGCCACAACCACTGTGACTATTACATTTTCAGTGCTCATCAGTGTTAAAAAGCAAATCCTGGTGAACAGAATTTTACCTTAACAGAATTTCCTTAAGGTATGACCCCACTTAGGGATGCCATGGAAGAAACCTGGCATATCAGCGTAGACAATGACAAATTAAAATAAGAGTCTGCGAGGTCAGAAAGATCAAAGGTGTGGGAGTCCTCAAATCGGGGAACAGAAAGCTACATGTCTGTCAGGTTTTACCAATAACAAATAAACTAGTAAAATGCAGTCCAAAGTCTAGAAACGTAAGCTCAATATGCAGTCTAGGAACAATACAATGGCCCTCAAATGCACCTAGCTGTAACTAGAATTAGCCAGGGAACTTTCACAGAAGTGTTGACCTGCTGAATGAAAATCTGTGTCTAGTGTCTGGAAAAAAAAGTCTTTAAAAGTTCCATAGCTGTGTGTGCTGGTGCACGCCTTTAATCCCAGTGTTTAGGAGGCAGAGACAGGCAGATTGCTATGCATTCCAGATCTGCCTGATCTACCTGCCAAGTTCCAAGCCAGACAGACTGGTGTGGAATAGCCATTTCTTCATTCTTAGCAAGTCCCTAACTATCCTGCTATAGGGTTTTTAATCTCAGAAAAGAGAAAACCTTTAGAAGCTCACTCAGTCTATCCACTCAACAAAATCTCTAATGTTTAGAGTAAATCCAGCCCAAACAGTCATGCGTAGACTATCATAAAGGACTGAACATCTAGGACCTATAGTGAACATTAGAGCATTAGAAGAAAACTCCTGAACAGAGCCACACTTAGGTTTTTGCAAACACATAGCCAGCCAGGACTATGCAGTTCTGTAGGTGATTGACATTTGACATGATCAGCCATCCAGGCTTGGAGAGCAGAAATCTATACCAGGTACAAGAAGTCATCTGCACTGTAGGATGAAGAGATGGGAAGCATGGGTGTACACAATTACTTAGACCGCTATGGGGACATCCAGGAGAGAGAAAAGATGGAGGAGCAAGCTTCACTGCCCTGTGAATTTTGTTTCTCTACTTAATTAGGTATGTGTGTGTACACACACACACACACACACACACACACACACACACACACACACACAAAGAAAGATGGAGCCTTCTGTGGCATGTTGGGGAGGCTTGGTCTCTAGATATGAGAAGAGGGAACGCTACAAAGGTAGATGGAGAGCCAAAACCAGTGGCTGAGGAACAACCCTGAGGCATACAGGTAGATCTTTTCATATCCCTGCCCACACTCTCCTAACACAGGGCCCTGGCATGCATACGATTTTTTCCACGCTATCAGGAAAGGTTAAGAAAAGAGAGGATAGAGGGCGATGTATGATGGAACTAGAAGTAAGATGAGGGAAAAATAAGATGAATCCAGAAAGTGTACATCTGGATCCTCCTCGGCAGCTATCGTAGGAGGTGACAAAGAGCATGGGTCCTCCATGAGGAGCGTTCTGTTCTCTGGGATGTCAAAAGAGAGTAGTGGTGGGCTGACAGAGTCACTGGAGAAGATTCAGCTGACAGACATTGATGAGAAGTCCTGGCACAGGTTAGGAACATCCAGAAAAGCCTCCAGGGCTTTCACTTTTACTAATCACAAAGGGGAAAAAAAAATTCTTAGAGGCATGGCAAAATTCCTAAATCAGCACAAATGAGCAGGTAGGTGCCATGTCATTCCCCAATCAAGGCTGTTGATAGTGCATGCCTTTCCTTTAAGGGAAAAAAAATCTCTGAAAGAGAGAAACAGAGAGATGGAGATGGGACTATCTATCCTCTCTCTATCAAAGTGCCCAAATGACGGTTTCACAGGAAAAAGCTACAAGACTTGCCAGAAGATCTGAGTTGCAGTGAACGTTAGTGTTTGGCGCAGAAGCAGCAGCAAGAGACAGCTGTGTTTCCCTGCTGAGGTCCCATTTGTCATGTGCGTCGATTCCTCTCGCATCTACGCTCTCTGATGGGTTTATGTGGCCTGTGATTAATGACACTTAGACATTGACCTGGTCGTATTGTCGTGATAGACAGTGCCTTTCTACTCACATGCCGGCTGTTGAAGCTGTCCATGAAAGACAAGCCCCTCTGCTGCTCGCTGGCCCTGCAGGCCACTGTCATTGTCCACTCTTTCTGCTAGCAGTTCCTTCTTGAGCTGAGATGAAACTCTGCAAAGTGAGGAAATTGACAGGCATCCCC
This sequence comes from Peromyscus californicus insignis, assembly GCF_007827085.1. NCBI lineage: Eukaryota > Metazoa > Chordata > Mammalia > Rodentia > Cricetidae > Peromyscus > Peromyscus californicus. The sequence continues at coordinate 67,042,887 of NW_026294469.1, read as the reverse complement.
ACAGCCCAATAGACCACTAGAGGAACATGATGAAACTCTGAGCCATAAAGTTTACTTCGATCACATCGCCTTTCTAACTAAATATATAATGTTTGATCACAATGGTGTGGCATAGAGAAAAGAAAGTTGACTGCCAACATTTCTAAGTCTATGACCTCAGACAAGTTAATACACGCCTGCAAAATGGAAACAAGAGCTCCAGAAACTAGAGTGTGGGGGACAACTAGAATGAAATTATGTCATGTTTCACTGTCTGGAATACATTGGGTTTCTGCCCTACCCTCACAATTGTGATGGAGTTCACTGCTCTACCAATGATCTTAAGCCTTGTTTCCGGGCAGCTGTTTGTATGTCTCTAAAACTGAGGTATCTTCTGCACGGGTAAGGCTGACTTGATAGAGATATTTGAGCTGTAAGGAAGCATTTGACAGTTAAAAAGATCAGAGATGGAGTTCCAGACACACATTAAAGGAGAGTCGTTTAGATGGTTAACATGGAAAGGCATGGAGGTAGAAGGTGAACTGAGAAGAAAGGCTGGGTCAGACAGAAGCAGGGAGAACTCCCCACACCCCTGGCACTTCTTCCAAAGTGGTTACCAGACCAATACCCCTCACCTCTCTCCTCCTCCTTCCCCTTCTTCTACAACATCAGTTAACATCCACCTGTTACAGGAGCAGGTACCTGTGGGGCAGGAGGCCCCAGAGTCTGTCCTCCTTGGACAAGCTGAAGCAGCTTGCTTGGTGGCCTGGGCTCTCCAGAGTGCACCTCTAGGATCAGGTGTTTTTCTCCAGGTGTTTGCCAGAGGGGAGATCATGAAAAATCAACACCAATCAGGGCCATCTCCTTGGAAGCCCAAATTATCTCACAGGCAGATCAGAGCAGGTGCAAGGCTATTTTGGGCTAGCAATCACTGCGTGCAGAGGAGGATGCATCGCTCCTGCTCTCCAACGAGGCAGCAGCCTAGAAAGCATCAATTACTGAGAGCTGCTTCCAGCTTATTACGTCGCCTCCAGCACAAAACAGAACTGTGCCTGGCAGGGTCAGTGCGGACCCGAGTGAGGTCTTCTTTCAAACTGATGAAATGATAGGGACTCAGCTTTCTGGTCTAAAGAAGAGCTTCTCTCGCAGGATAAAGTTCATATTTCTTAGTTTGGAATTCAAAGTTTCTGCGATTCTAAGCTCCGGGTAGCCTGGGTTCGCCAACACAGACACTAGGACTCCTCAAAAGGTGGCTTCATTTTAGCTCAATAAACTAAATCTGCCACTGGCCTTGGCCCAAACTCCTATTCTTCTTTTCCCAAGAAAAATTCTTCCATGTGGCTTTCAAGTTCTGAAAATGAGGAACGCTTCCTTGCCTCAGGAACAGTCCAGCCCCCACATGTCTCTCCCTTTCCCGGTTCCCTGCCACTATCACAATCACAGAAGCCAGCAGCGTGATAGCCCTGAAGGGTCTTCGCTGTCAGTGATGACTGCCTTAATGTCCTGTGTATACATCTCTAAAGAATGGACAGGGATCCGGGCCTGACTTTTTCAGGTCTGCCCTCTTCCTTGGAATAGTAAAGGTGCTGAAGTACCATTCATTCCACCCATCTTCCTAGCCACCTCTTCCTACCCTTGAAATCAGCGCTAGCCACCCAAACTACCAAATCCTAGTTACCTGAATAGACAGCAGCACCCTGTCTCCTAAGGGCTCTGGAAACTCCTCTTATCCTCTCATAGTCTGTTCCCGAAGATGGGCCCCGCCCTACTCATGTGCCCCTCCTGTCTGAAGGGCAAACTGGGATCTCTGTGTGTGTTCTGTTTGCTTAAAGGCTCTTCGGCTGGTGGTCTGGTTGCCAAGGGAAGAAAACACTTGCATTGTAAACTGAGTTATTAAAATAGGTACCCGCCATTCTTGCCTGTGAGAAACCAACAATCTGAAAACACATCACACAGAGAGAAAGGGCGTTTGAAAAGACAAGAACAAAGAGTTAGCACCATATGAAAATAGCCCTCTAAACACTCTAACCAGGGAGGGAGACTTTGGACTGTCACATGTAGAAAGCTGGCTGAAAGCAAATTCCCCTCTTGTCTCCCTCACCAGAACCCCTAATACCTCCACTTCTTTTCCCTAAATACTCCTTCCATTCCAAAACTTAAACCTTCAAAAATTGAAATTGAATCCAAAGATCAGCATCCATATCCAGTGCTCATTCCTGTCTCTGGAACTGGGTATCACACTGTGTCATTCCCATTAGACCACCCACCTGGAGGCCCTGTTTGCATCCTCTTAAGGCCTGAGACTAGATAGTGATCCGGGTCTTTTCCCTAAAGGAGACACCTGCATTGTGGTCATTGTGTGTTTCCCATCCCTTATTAGAGGATAAGCCCCTTAATAGTAGAGACCGCATCTCATTCACCCCTTGATGGCCAAAGGACACAGTGCAATGCCTTTGGTTATAAAAGAACAGGCTTTTACTAACAAAGTGAGCAAACTATTATTTTATCTCTAGGACTTGGCAGCCCACGGACACATTGATATCAATAACTGGTTTTTCGCCCCACACAGTTCCACCTACACACTCAGATAACCTGAAACACATTGACTCTGTGAGAATTAGGAAGGAAAAGGATAGATAGATAGATAGATAGATAGATAGATAGATAGATAGATAGATATAGATAGATACTTACATAGTTATATATGTATATATAATATATATCTATAGTTATATACATATCTATAAATATTGAATAGGGTCTACAACAAAGCCCTAATTTAAAAAAAAAAAAGAAAAGAAAAAGCATAGATAGGATGACTTAAAACTTCAAGGTTTTGGCAAGAATTGCTTTGCTACATGAAGATACACCTAAAAGTCCCCAGAGCTCCAGGCTCTGTCCTAAGAGCCACAGTGAACACATAGCCACAGCTGCCCACTAAGCTTTTACTTCTTCTCTTTGTGTAGACAGAGATTCTATGTAGGATATTACTTGCAAAAGTCTTCCAAGAATTAAACATATTTGAAAACTACTAGATTGTAACAAAGTTTCTTAAATGCTGATCCATGGAATAAAATATTATCTCATGTCCATTTTCTCCTGTAGAGTGCTCTTGATCTGCTCTAAAAATGCATTAGACTAAAAACTTGAGCTAAGATTTGGCCATCAGATGTCCTCTACTGAGCCATGGAAGGAAGCCTCTGGAGGCCTTAGTGCCTGAGGCACCCCACTCCCTTGTCAGTATCTTCATTACTATGACTGAACATGTGAGAGTGAGCAGAGGTCTTAGCACCTCCCTGGTCTTTGAGGGGGAAGCAATCAACTACTGATTACAGACAGACAAGGTGATGGTTCAAGGATGTAACTAGACATGAGTGCAGAGACTTGTTCTCTATGAAGTCTTTTCATAGTTGGGACATCAGCCACTCTCAAGGAGGATCAGGTTCTATCCCCAGCAGACAGAACTTGCCTTTCCCTGGAGGCAGGTCATCACCTTTTGCCTCCTCACTATCCTGGTACTGCTGATAAACTTCGAATAACTTCAAAAGGCAGTAGCCTTGAACTCCAATCCAAATCTCTAACCCCCTCCTGCTCCAGCTTACCTGCCTCAGGTATGGGCTTGATGGGGCTACTATCCCCAAGCCTGCAGTGGAATTGCCGTGTGGGGTGGGAGCGCACAGTGGGACACCAGCTCAAGGGTCCAGCTGAATGGGGTCTGTCCAGCCAGGGGCTGTTCTGCCCGCTCACAGCCATCCTGTCTGCCCTTGCCTGCCCTCCCCTGCCCTCCTACCCCCACCAAATCAAGAATGTTGTATTTCTCAAACCCCATTTCACAGCTATATTGTTTTATACGGCCCCTCCAAAATACCTTGAATAGTCCCTTTTTATCGCTCCCATTTTCTGAAAACTCCAGCTGCTCCTCTGAAACCATCCAAATCTAATTAACCACAGAAGCTGGGGTTGGGGAGAGTGGCTCCCTTTCGGGTCCTTAGCATACCCATTCAGGCCTTCTTTCAATATGGGCACAAAACCAGGAATTTCTAATAATTGTATCTATGGGCCGGGAAGGGGGAGAAAAAGAAAAAGCAAAAGAAAGCAAGCAAGCTGCTAATAAGTGGGTCTGTGAAAGGAAGGGGGTCAGCCTCTCGCATGAACTTGGCAGCCTGGCCCCGAGGAACTTGGAGACAATGCCACAGGGATCTAAAAGCTGAGCCTCCTGACTCAAATCTTGTGAGAACGTACCCAGGCTGTGAATAGAGATCAGAGTCTGGGCTCTAAATTGTCCCAGCTCAGACTCATTGAAATGTCTTCTCACAGGATTAAAAGAGAAGAGGGCCGGGGAAGTTTGCTGAATACCAATGAGGCTCTGCTTAGAAGTGCAAGATGGAGAAACTCAGATTTTATTCCTGAATGACATGGATTAAGACAAAAGAAACAAGTTGGGCCATTGCCAGGTGGCCCTGATAGGAAAGGGCCATGCTCCTCTGCCAGTCACCAGAGTGGAAACTACCTGGGTGAACGCCACTGTTGGGAAACCACCTGCTCGGGCCTCACATCTCTGTTAGCAGGTGCAAAGGGAGCCTTGGAGGGCGAGGAGCGTCAACGTGCTCGCTCCTCTGTGTTCCTGCCTCCCTGTGCTGCCTCCCCTCTCCTCCAACATCCTGCCCCAAAGAGCCAGGCACAGATAAACAACCATAGGCATTGCGTCGATTCCTTTGGCACCCCTGTGACCAAATACCTGAGCCAAGCAGCCTACGGGTCTATTTTGACTCACCGTTTCAGAGGCTGCATCCATAGACTCTGGGTCCACTGATCCTGGCAACACCACCGTGGCGTGCTTAGAGAGCCTTCTCTGACCGCAGACAGGTAGCAGGGAGAAACAAGAACCGGAGAAAGACAAGACACCCACCCCACCCCACCCCCGTGCTCACTTCCTCCAGGGAGACCCCGCCTCCTACAGCTTCTAGACTCTCCCAAAATAGTACCATCAGCTGGAGAGGAACCATTCACCACACAGTCCTGTGGAGGACGTTTCATATCCATATTGCGACACCCATTCTTTTCAGTCCTGTTCAAATGCAAGCCAGGCCCTCCTTGTTTCCGCTGAGCCCTTTGCTCTGACCCTGTGCTTCCGTGTCTCTGGAAACCGCACTCTCAGGGGATCAGCTTCATCTGGAAGAATGTTGATGGTCTTGCTGTTAAAAAAAAAAATCCTCAGGGGTGTACATACAATACAGACTAGGTGACACACTGTGTTTCAAACAGTGCTCGACGCCTAGTAAACACGGTATACTTCCTTATTTCTGTTATCAATGGTGGGCTAAACTGCCTCTACAAGAATGGGGAAGGGCTCCCTTTTAAACAGGAATTCACTCACTAGGCCTTACAGGTAAGCTTTTACCACAAAGCGCAGCCCCTAACTAATAAACCTTTCTCTGGTTGGTCACCCCTCTTCTCTACAAAGCCCCTAACTAATAAACCGTTCACTCATTGGTCACCCCTCTTCTCTACAAAGCCCCTAACTAATAAACCTTTCACTCATTGGTCACTGCTTTCTCTACAAAGCCCCTAACTAATAAACCTTTCACTCATTGGTCACCCCTCTTCTCTACAAAGCCCCTAACTAATAAACCTTTCACTCATTGGTCACTGCTTTCTCTACAAAGGCCCTAACTAATAAACCTTTCACTCACTGGTCACCTCTTTTCTCTTAGTGGTGATACTCTAAACCCAAGGGAGCCCCTTATATGTAGAGTAACAAATGGAACAGAATGATTCACAAGTCTTTGGGGCCATATAACCTTCTTCAGATTATGTCACCAGAAAATTAAGTCAAGGGGATTCCCTAAGTGAGGAATGCAGGGGGGGCTTCTCACCCCACTGCCTCCTCTGCTCCCTCCACCCACCTACCAGACTCCAGCACATGGACTTCTTCAATCTCCTAGATCTTATTCCTGGCCCCAGCTTTACACAGTTAGGATTAGCAAATTTGACTGCAGGCTCTGGTTCTGCCCTTTTTTAGCTCAATGACTTTGTCAACCCATCCCACTATGATAGTCTTCTAGTCTTGCCTTGGAAATGGTCAGTGTAGGAAGTTCTTGCTCTATATATCCTACAGACATTATGGAATCCAGTGGGATCCTGTGTATTATCTTTGTGGGTAACACCTCTCATTTCATTTAATCATTTGTTAAATACTTACTGTTTACTAGGAACTGTGCAAGGCCCTAGCAACATAAAAATAAACAAAACATCAGGCATGCACCCCATTTTTATGGAACTTGAAGGACACACATCATGAAACAAAACAGAGCACGTGACTTCTTCATCTTAGGATACTTCTTTGCTTTTTGCTTGGAGAAGACATTGAAGATGTGATTTAGTACAGGCCTGTACCACATCCTCAGGTCACTTGCAGCTCCTACTTTGATGTTCTTCTCCTGTGCTGTATAATTGATATTTGTGTGTGTGTGTGTGTGTGTGTGTGTGTGTGTGTGTGTAGAGGAGATACTGTCTTGGGTAGTTATAGTCACACAAAATCTACAAGGCCTGCATTCAAATCCCAGCTCTTCTTCCTACCTATATCAAGTAGCATGAGTGTAAACTGTTATTGCTCTTACTGATACTGTTGCTTGAAATTGCTGTTCCAGACCCATGGATGGACTCCCTTTTGCACATGAAGCACACATGAGTTTTCCAAGTAGCCCATGCAGGGTTGCAGCTGGAACGGGTGATCCCAGAAGCAGAGTAATCAAATGCACCTGGGCAATGCAGCAGCATCACCAAGGGGAGAGGCGTTCAGTGATAAAAGCAAATAAATTCCATCAGTATTGTCAGAGTCAGCGCCACCATAGCCTTTCTTTTCTAAAATCCATACCGTGAAGGTGCATGTACCCTTAAGCAGGAAGAGCTACTTCTCCTTTCTGGTGTCTGGACAAGGGCCTTGGCTTCTCTGGCCAGGGTCCTCAAGCCTCCTGTGCTCACTAGACACTGCTTTTGCCATGATCCATCCTTCACTGATCCAGAGCTTCCTTCCTGGTCTCCCTTCCCCTTTGTTCTCCTCCCCTTTGGTCTCTCCAGCAAGTGCTGGCTGGATCAGCCTCAGGAAAGATGATGAGCTGAGACTCCTCTCTGCCTATCCAGATAGCACCAGGTAAAGAAGCTACCTCGGAATATTCATGGAGCCAAAGACACTAAGGCACCACATGCTGAGGACCTTTGTGCTGCTGTTGTCACCTGCATTAAACCATTTGAAATAAGTGAGGCGAGGCATAGCCTCAGCAAACTGTTAGTTTAACAGCTGTCCCTCACTTTCTACATCTCTTTTCTGAATCATTCTTCCTCTTTTGGTGCTTTCTCCTAACCTACTCAGTGGCATCCCTGGGTGACCACGAACACCAGCTCTGGTTAGTTAGACACAGCTCTACCCACTACTCAGTAGCATCCTGGGTGACCAGGAACACCAGCTCTGGTTAGTTAGACATAGCTCTACCCACTACTCAGTAGTATCCTGGGTGACCACGAACACCAGCTCTGGTTAGTTAGACACAGCTCTACCTGCCAGAAGCTGTGTTTGAATCTCTTTCTCCTGCTTCCTTACCTATATACTTTCTCAGTGCCTGTCTCTTGTTGCAGGGAGAATTGACTCTGCTGGTAATGGCCTCTTACTTGTGGATGTCAAAGTACTCATGACTGCTAACAGAGTAAATCTGCTTCACTAGAGTAGCCTGGACCCTTCAAAACAAGAAATAAACCGGTGGGAGGGCAATTTAAGGACAAGGAAGGCCTAGTATGTGTTGGTACTTTTTCAAATCACAAGGCCTTCAAAGGCCCAGCATAAATGCGCGCACCGTGTAATATGTGATGCAGACAGCCAGTTGTCCAGCCATACGTTAACAAAGGAAGGTGCGGATTAGACTGGAAACTGTCTGCATTTTATGCTTTGGATCTGTAGCTCTCGTGCATTAAATTTTGTAACTTACCCTCCCCATTTCACAGTTGTGGAAACGGCAAGCCAGGAAGGGGAGATAATTTGCTCAAAGTCACACGGGGAGAGGAAAACATGTGTTTGTCAAAGAAATATAGAAGTCTATGATTTGGGGAAAACGACCACAATTTGATGTATGTGAGACAGAACAATGGTTCCCGTAGTATGGAGGAACACTGGCAAACTCTTACATCAATATACCTTTCCACTTTAGTTTTTGAATTCTCAGGTGCAAGCTGAGAATCTTTTGTGAATGCAAAGAATGACTACCTTCTCATTTTAAACAACACATTGATCGAATCAATGAACAAGTTGCCTGGAATGTCATCAGTCTGTGACTTAAATATTGTAGTGACCTTTGCCCTTGCAAAGGTCATGTTATCCCAGTGGTATATGTTGGATTTGGCTCCTACCAAGACCACTATATGCATCTTTCTTCAATTCTAACTTCAGTAACCAGAAGGTCATAGCTTGAAATCAGTCACAACCTAAGTATTCACCCAATGGAAATGAGCAAATGGTACAGATTGTTGTCATTGAGCCAATTTGCCAGCCTCCTTCCTTCCTTACAGGGGCTCTAATTTATCCTGACATCAGAGGCTACCTGGCTCAACTTTAGAGTCTCCAAGTTCAGGAACTGTAATCAGAACAAACTTTCACCTCTTTATCTACAGAGAGGTGCTGAAGGCTTACAGGTCTTTTTGATGAATCAAAGGCACATCATGAGCTCCTGGTCACCATCTGAGAAACAGAAGCATCTGGGTGGCTGTGATCTTTCATGTCCCTTTACTGCTCTATACATGGTCATTTCTCATTCCCATTGTGGGGATTCAGGAAATGACAGACCCTCTGGGCAGATGTAACCCTGGAGAAGGAAAAGACACAGTCTGATGTTTTCCCTTTACCTAAAGACTTTTTGCAGATCTTGTAATCAGTGCTTATGAACAGCACTAAAAGAGGCAATATGTTTCCTTTAATGTACACTCTGTCCTGTTGTTGAGTTTGATGATATTAGCATATATGGAAGGTGGAGCTGCGGGAGGGAGTGTGGGTGGGAAAACAGAAGACTTAAAATAACAGCTATGTCCTTAGATACCTGCACTAAGAAAGAGTGTTCCCTTGGAGTCATCTTTGGCCTTTTCTTGAGTACAAAGAGTGGGAAACTCAGATGGGAGTAGCTGATGCTTGCTCTCCTAGCAGGAAGGACTTAAGGAGCAAACCCTAGAGTCTTTTCTGCCACGTTAGGCACATGACTTCTTACTGTCATTTCCTTTGTTAAGTGTTTGGAAAGTCGATTTATTATCTGTGCTTAACAATCCATGAAGCCTCACAAATATCAAACCTAGAATGCTTTAGGCCTTCAGTGTTGAATGAGGAGAGGAAAAGCCATGTAGACTTGTTGAAATAAGCAAACAAACAAACAACAAAAAACCCCAGCAACAGCAAAAGCAAGTGAAGATAAAGAGCACTTTAAAAGTCCCAGCTCCCTCATCCCTTTAGGTTGATTGCCCTTAACTCCCTGATCCTCTCATACCAGTAAGAAACTGGTCCCTATCGGACCCTGAGGAATTCCAGGTAATGATAAACACACAGATTTAAATCATCCAATTAAATGACATATTTTCCTAACATTTTGGCCATTCAAGAGTAGGGTGACAGGTCGAAAGAAGTGATGAGTGAATTCTTAGACTCTTCAGCCAAGAAACAGAGCAGCAAAATGGAAGTTCCTAAACTGAATGGGTGTTCGCAGACAGTCCACCAAAGAGGGAGTAAGACTCTCCATTGGGTGAAGTTAATGATTCTGTTCAGGGCTCAGTCCACAAAGAAGAAGAAAAAGAAGAAGAAGAAAGAAGAAGAAGAAGAAGAAGAAGAAGAAGAAGAAGAAGAAGAAGAAGAAGAAGAAAAGAAATGCTACTACACATCTTTCCCTTCCATGTAAGAAGGCATGGTCTGACTGTTGAGTGTGGGATAATGGCGGCAACTCAGTGTAGGATAAAGAACACTCAGTTGCTAGCATTCTCTTCACTGGGGGGACTAGCAATAAGAGTATTTAGTCTCTTCTGTCCTTCTTGGGAAAGTCATTGGCAAACTAATTCATGTGTGATTAATATAGTGCCCAATTGAGACACATTGACATTTTAAAAAACGCCATTCAAAAAATTTATGCCTGAATCCAAAGGGGGAAAATTGCCTATTTATTGGTTAAATCACAAAGGCCCAACACAAGGATGCTATCTAAGGGTGAGCTGACTGATGGGTAAATTCAGAGCATATAAGGAAAATAAAATTTTACATGTAAATGTTTTATGCTAGGAATATTTTCCGATAGTGCTATTTAAACCTTTTTAATGGTATAAAAGCAAAAAGGTGAGAAAGGCATATCTGTATTATATTACATATATATATATATATATATACATATACATATATGTACATAGGATATAAACAGACTCAATTCAGATATACTTTACTTAGCAACCATAGGAAGCCAAGCAGACCTCCTGGTCTTGTGACCCTCACAGGCCAGGATAGCCTCTAAAATGCCTACAGTCAAAACTTCACAGCAACTCACAATCCTTTCTCCTATGTTGTGACTATTTCTCAGAGAGATAAGAAATGGGAAAATGTGATTCAAAGGGTTTCCCTTATACAGGTGTTCCTCAGTCACACCAGAGTCATGATAAAACTCTACACAGGGAGAGAATGTACTATTTCAGCTCTAGACAAAACTCCAAGGGATGGACCTATGCATTGCCATAATTTTCTCCCCTGTCCCACCATGCTCTCTTTCTCCATGTCACATGTGGCCCTCCTATGCCTTAGAAAAAGGAAAAGCAATTGCCTTAAGGAGATGAAGTGTTCAAGCTAACCAGACTTGCACACTAAAGAAGCCAGGGTCTGCAATGCTTACTCAGTACAGCAACCTCTTCCCAAAGCCCCTGCCATCTGTCCTCAGGATCCCCCAGAAAACCCGGAGAGAAGCTGTAGCAGAGAAAGACTGAGGCAGGCCTTGGGGAGCAGGGCTGGCAAGGAAGCAAAGGCAGGCAACTCTATCATCTGCTCCGTGGGAGATGAGGCGAGTGAGCTCAGAGTCCTGTTTTCCCCCTAACAGATGCAAGAAAAGGAGCCTGAGAAGGTCAGAGATAAATGCAGCCCTCACTCTGTTCTGCATATGCAAAAGGACCTGGATAAAGAAAGACTCAGAAAGTGCATGCATTCACTCAACCTTTTCTTGTCAGACTCGGGGTCCCAGTTATGGCCATGAGACGGACACCGAGGGAAACGTTTGTGAACAGTAGGGCTTATGAACAGGGACTTCCCTAAAGAGTGTACTTCAAGAGGGACCTATCAGTTCGGTGGAAGGAAAGAAAACACTATAATGAGAAATCACTCAGAGAATAGAGTAAAGAAGTTCATAAGGCAAATGCCAGGGAGAGAGGAGAGAAGGGAGGTTGGAACACTGTCATCAGAAGCTGCTGCGATTGGAAACAGTCCAAGGCCTCATCATGGCTGACATCCCTGCACATAATCACAAATTCCTTTCAATTATGTGGGAAAAGTCTCCGCATTGTCAGTCCAGATGCCCCCGTGAAGAAATAGCATGAAATGAATCTCAGGGAAATGTCAGCGTGGGAGCCAGGCCTGATTACCAGTGCTCAGTGAGGGGAAGACAGGCCAGAAAGATGGGAAGGATAAGAACCCTGCTGTCCCCCAAGGCGACACTAAATAACACCCCGGAAGTAAAGGGATTCTGCACCCTGCTTTGTTGATGCAGACACACACTTTTTCAACATTAGTCAAAATGTTGAAATCTGTAATGACAAAATATGTCTCCTATCTATTTCCACAGAAGGGATTCAAAGTCACCTTTCATACAGTTCCTACTGTGCTCTTCTTCCTGACCAACCACACTGTCTTCCACTCCCCAAATCCCACTACATTTCAAACTCTGCTTCTCCCACAGCATAGTCAGCTACAATTAGTAGACCCTGAGGACTCTTTTCACCCACGGAATACCTAGCCAGGTATATATTAATTGTAATTCACAACATTATATACAAAGGATAATGATGCTGACTGCTTATATTTATTGAGCATAGAGCCCTAACACTCGGCTAAACTCAGGTTATTCTTGTGCTGTCTATTGAGTGAAAACACAGTGACATTGCTTAGTCTTCACACAGGAATCATGAATGACTCTAAGAACCTGAGCTGAGCTGAGATACCAGTTTCAGTTATTCAAATTGCACAGCCTAAGCCACCATTACTGTTTACTTTGTGTCTCTGGAGGAGAAGTTGACAAATGCCAGCAATGCAGATCTAAGCTGAAGAAAAAGTACAAAACAAAAACAAAACAAAAAACAAATAAAACACAGCTTTAAATGTTTGACACACCTCGACACCCCTAGAGTGCGAGCACTTTCTTTTTAAAATGTGTTTATTTTAAAGATTTAATTATTTTTATGTTATGCTTATGAGTCCTTGCTTGCATGTATATAAATATACCATGTGTGTGCCTGGTACCTGTGGAGACTGGAAGAGGATAAATCTCTTGGATCTAGAGTTACGGACAGCAGTGAGCTGCCACGTGAGTGTTGGGAACCAAACCCAGGTCTCCTGCAAGAGTAGCAAGTGCTGCCGGGCGGTGGTGGTGCACGCCTTTAATCCCAGCACTCGGGAGGCAGAGCCAGGCGGATCTCTGTGAGTTCGAGGCCAGCCTGGGCTACCAAGTGAGTTCCAGGAGAGGCGCAAAGCTACACAGAGAAACCCTGTCTCGAAAAACCAGAAAAAGAAAAAAGAAAAAAAAAAAAGAGTAGCAAGTGCTCTTAACCACTGCTTCATCTCTCCAGCCTCATCCCCCATCATTTGTTTTCTCTTTTAATTTTTATTTAAAACATATTTTGTGAATTCTGTAAGATCTTAATACTTTATCATATTCATCCCCAATTTTCTCCTAACTCCTCCAACATCCACCCACCTACTTCACCCAGCTCCCAACTTTGTACCTTCTTCTTTGTTTTAATAACTCACTAAGTCCAGATTGTGATGGCCATGTGTTCTTAGATGTGGGCCATCCACGAGTGTGTGGTAGACCTACAAAGGCCATACCCTTTCAAAAAAACTGTCATTCTCTCCCCAAGATGCTGTCAGTCACCAACAGTTCCTCACTCAAGAGAGGACTTAATATCCCCTCTACACATACACACCTCCGATACTAAACTGGCTTGATCTTGGGCAGGCAACCATAGCAGCTGTATTTTCTTGGTTATAGGCATTATCTTTGGGATGAGATGGAATCTCAAAATAGTTTTAACTTGTTTTTATTCTTTTTAAGAACTGTCTATATATTTTATTAGCTTATTTTTAATTGAATTATTTTCTCGATGTTTAATTTTTTTAGTTCTTTGTATATTCTAGGTATTAATTACCTTGTCAGATGAAAAGCTAGCAAAGATTTTCTCCAATTTTGTAGGCTTTCTTTTCAATCAGTCAGCCATTTCCTGTGCTGTACAGAACTTTTAAACTTCAGGATGTTCCATTTGTCAGTTGTTAGCCTTGGTTCCGAAGCGATTAAAGACTTATTCAGAAAGTCCTTACCTATACCTGTATCTTGAAGTGTTTTCCCTAAATTTCTTTTAACAGTTTTGGAGTTTCAGGACTTATGTTAAGTCTCTGATACACTTGGAGATGATTTCTGTGTGGGGTAAAAGGTGGGAGTCTAGTTTCTTTCTTTCACAAATATTCGATTTTTCCAGCAGTGTGAAATTGGTACAAACACACACACACACACACACACACACACACACACACACACACACACACACACACAGAGAGAGAGAGAGAGAGAGAGAGAGAGAGAGAGAGAGAGAGAGAGAGAGAGAGATCAATAGAACAAAATAGAAGATCCACATACAAACCCATATAACAACAGTTACCTGAGTTTTGACAAAGATGCTAAAAAAAAAGACTTTAGAGAAAAGACAGCTTCCTTACTTTACCCTTTTACAATAAATATTTGATGATTATATAGTTTAAATTTTTTTGGTCACATCTCAAATGTTTGACAGTCACATGTAACATCACTGGCAGAAGACCTCTAAACCACATTTCTGAAACTAATACATTTCTAGAGCCTGTTTTATTCAGAAATAAAACAACTAACTAGACCAACTTCTTCAGAATAGGGTTCACATTTGTGTTTGCCACATGCTGTGGTGTCCAGGTTTGATCATACAAGAAACATGCAATCCATGAACATTTTGATTCACTACTTCTTACCCATCCTAAAGAGGAGCATATCCTTTCCCTCATCTCTTCAGATGCTCATCTTCTGCAGTTTGGGGTCTCTGCATTGGATGTGATAGCATATTAGGAGTTTTCAATCTTTTTTCTTCTTCCAGACCTGTGATTTTATCCATTTCACATTAGCTGTAGTTTGTACCCCACAGAAACTCTGTCAGCTTCCTCTTTTTCTTCATAGCAAGCAATTCCTACAACCATGCCTCATTTCCCCTCTTAAAAAATGCATTCATCACTTCCACACCCCCTCTGGAGCCAACTTCAGACTCCTCTCAGATTTAGAGGCTTAAGTGGAACCCAGTGCCTAATAGAGGACACCGGGAGCACTATATCAGATGCTCCCAGTTCAACATGCCTATAGAACTCAGGCTGATGTTTATAAACGGCCCTGAGAAAAATGGCCTTTGGTCAAAGTACTAAGTGTCTAAGGAAGAGTATAATACAGTGGGTAAGTGCTCAGGCTCCGGCATCAGACAGCCATGATGGAATACCAGATCAGCATGGCAACAGTATGTAAATTCTCAGAGCTTCTGTAACTGTGAGGTGAAGTGAGACCAATCCAAATAAATGTCTTTAAAAGGTGCTTCTACATAGTCACTCAGTGGCCAGATGCCATTAAAGCTGGGGTTTGGGAATTGGGACCTTCATTATAGTACAACTAGAAAAAAACGCTGAGGACAAAAAGCTCCAGACTCACTGCAGTGTGTACCTTACAGTAAGATGATTTCTTTGTTTGCATTAGGCATCCGATTATACTAACATCAAAACCTTTGATGGTTGTCCACCTAGAGTGTTCAGCCTGGGCATCCCTTCTCTTTCCCACATTCTCAGTGGACCTTCCCCTACTACCTTAAGACCCTAGGCACAGGCCTTTGCAGAGAGCTCCACAAAGATCTGCTGAATGAGGGTCTTGTCTGCATGCTACCCAAAGTCACCCTCATGCAGTTTGCAAATAAACAGTCTCTCTCCTAGAAGAAAGAACAAATAATTCATAATTGGCAATCTGCATAATGAGTACCATATCTATGCAAATATAACATTTGGAATAATCTATTAATATCTCAGCTGTGATGTCTGTGGTCCACCACTTCCCATGCTAAGGGGCCAGAGCCAAATATATTTTGATACATATACATACATATATATATTTTATATATATATATATATAATGAGCTGCAGTTTTCTTGGGGCTTTAATTAGCAATCTGGAGACTACTAGAGTTGAAAGGGCTTTCAAGGGCTCTTAAAGGCTTTCTCTCATCCCACAAACTCTTACCTGAAGAAGGAAGAGTTAGAAATGCAGAGAGGACCTGTGAGATTATTTACTGTGAGGGGCAAACCCAAGGTCAAAATTCAGCTATAAACCCTGAGCCTTGACTCCTCTCTGACACACTAGAATGTCTTTCCTGCTTCTGGGGCGTCTGCTGCTGTAAACCATGCTTTCAAATGAAATTGTCTCTAGCTGTCCCTCCCTTCCATCTCTTTGGATTTCAATCCTTTTGCTGAGCTGGACCTCCAATACAGAGAACCAAATCCTAGGACAATAAGACAAAATGAAAAGAAGCCTCAAGCCCAAAGCATCTGGTGCCAAACAGCATAACCATGTGTGAGTTACCATGAAGGTGCAAACACAGGGTTGGGGTAAGACGCTTCCTCTGAAAGTAGTCACACACACACACACACACAGAGAGAGAGAGAGAGAGAGAGAGAGAGAGAGAGAGAGAGAGAGAGAGAGAGAGATATTAAAAGATTTAAAGTGCTGTTATTACTGAACTATCAGCATCAAGGGAGTTCAGAGTAGGGTCTGTACACAGTCCATAAGTACATATTCCTCATCTCTTCCCTCATTCCTTTCTCTACTGTGGATCCTAAGCAACCTCTCTACTTCCATCATGCTGTTCCTTTCCTATAAAGGCAACAATAGCCTCACTGTTACCCAAATATCTGTCAAGCAGCAGCTCTTGTCCAAGTATTTGTGCACCAGGATAGAATAGGAAATTGTTGCTAGGACAGAGCAATCAGTTGTTGAATCAAGTAATTAACCATTACACAAGTTTGAAGAGTAACGGCATGAACTTGGGTGGTTGGGGCCATACTCTGAAGTGAGTGTTTATAAGCCAGACTTAGGTCTTTGATCTTCCTTTTGGGTACAGGACAAAGAGACCTTCCCTACTGACATCTTTCCAGACATAGTTAGCATCTGAGTTATGTATTACTGTAATTAATGAGGCAATTCTATGTAATTTATCTGATAATCAAGAGAGGTTTACTTCTGGGATAACTTACAGCCAATAGGGGTTGGTTACAGGATCTGGGAGAGATGAGGTACCATCCAGCGGAGAACTCTGGCTTGGTGTCCCATCCAGCTTCCAGGAGCACAAGGTATCCAGAAGCGCCAAATATGTACACACCTGGAGTCTTAAGGGGCTCCCTCTCAGCCACACTCCAGGGGCAGGTCAGCCCCAGGGGCAGGTCGTAGGCAGGTGTGGCAGTTACCTGCTGTCACTCTAGGGACAGTGTTTCAAGGTCAAAGCTGGAACAGCTAGTCACTACAGTTACGTGTGTGACCTTGTGACTTACCAGAACATCTGCTCCTGTCCCATCTTGCACACTCCACCATTTGTGTTGTACAGTTTGCATTTTGCCAAACTGCTTGTCTCCCTCTTGGAGACTAGGTTGTGAATATTTTTGTCGTTTTGATGTCCTGAGATCCTTGTAGTATCTGCCCCAGATAAATGCTTTTCAAATGTTTGACAAAAGATAGAATTAGTAAATTAAGTCCTGAATCATAACCTCAATTTCTGTACTTGGACTTTCTCAATTTAATACTCTGACTCTAAGAAGGGTATTGAGGACTTGTTAGGTGATCAGGTTCCACTAAAGCTTGCTAAGAGTTGAGGAATGTAACCTAGTCTGAGTCTACACTCTAGGGAGCCTTAGTTGATGGAGCAAGAGGAGTTCAGAAAAAGAGGGAGCATTGCCAGCTGGGGCATGCTAAGAAAGCTCTCTCTGGAGGTGGGATGAGAGGAGGTGACTATGTGAGCCAAAACACAGCTTTAGTGGGAGAGAGGATGACAACCTGTTCAAGGAGTATGGAGACACCTAGGCTGCAGATCCTTGATCTCTGTGTGTTCATAGAAGACTCTGACAGCAAGAGTTCTGTTTCTTTGCTCTTGTTCATACTTTCAGCCTCCTCACATTCTACCCACTTCTGGAATTAGATTCTTGTCTCTCCTGCCTTACTAAAGCATGTTGTTAACCTTCTGTCCTCTCAGAGTACTGGATCACTTCATGTCACCCTTAAAATATGGCTCAACAACTTCCTCCTCTGCTCAAACCACCCAATGTAGCCTGGCTCCCTCTTCTACTTGGTATCAATGTTGCTTTCTGTAAGTCACTAAGGCAAATGCAATTGCCAGAATCAAAATCCATTGCTCATTTCTGACCTTCCTTGACCTCTACCACTGATTGATCATATTATCTGGTTTCTACACCCTGCTTGGGTAGTAATGACTCAAAAACCATGTAATTCCCTCCAAATATCCTGATAAACCCTGTACTTAATCTCTTAATAATTTTATATTGCCTTATATGTAAGAAAAGAGTGCACATATACAAATGTGATTGTATGTGTAGAGGTCAAGGACATTCCTCAAGTGATTTCTACCTTTGTTGTGACAGGGTCTCTCACTAGCCTCTAATTTACCATGTAGGCTAGGCTAATTGGCCAGAAAACCCCAGAGATCTACCAGTCTCTGCCTTGTCTGCACTGGGATTACAAGTGCACATCACTGTGCCTAGCCTTTTTAAAGACATGGAATTCTAGGGTTCAAACTCATTCTTGCCAGATGGTAGTGGTGCATACCTTTAATCTCAGCACTCCACAGGCAGAGGCAGGAGGATCTGTGTGAGTTCAAGGCCAGCCTAGTCTACAGAGCTAGTTCCCAGACAGCCAGGACAGTTACACAGAGAAATCCTGTCTCAAAAAATATACAAAAGCCAAGCCAAAATAAACAGACAAATCCCTCCTATTCTTGCAAGTACTTTACCAACTGAGCTACCCCTCCCCATGCTTTCATCTTCTCATATGACATTGACTTCTACCCATGTGACCTTTAAACTGCTGGTAGCAACTTCAACTTTTACCTTAAGTTTAATAGACCAGCTTGCAACTGCAAGTACATAATCTTTTAGCCTGGAGTCCTCAAGACACCTAAAATTAGTATCTAAAGCACAATCCTCCCTATTTTCTCTCTACCTAGTTCTCCCCATCCTCTTTACACTTGCTTGTCCTTATCTTTTCTCTACCACATTTATTCCAAAGTTTAAGCCTCATGGAATCTCATTCCTCACAATGTCAGATCCAGCAATGTTGCTTGTCTACCCGCAGTTGGATATTCTCTACTTCCTAAACACCTGACTTGCCACTCCCACTTCTAATACATCCCAATCTGTGAAATGCCTTATGTCGTCTTTGCTGAGCACTTTTCATGATTCTCAATTACCTATCAAACTAGAGATCTTGCTCTGGGCATGCAACCTTCTATTTTCTCAATGGTCCACTGTTTTTTGTAACTACCTACTCAGCCTCCCAACTGCAGGATCTCTGCTGTTTTTCCAAGGCACCTCATATACTCTAATTTCTGTGTCTTGCTTATGTGTCTTCCTAGAAGATCCTGCTCCTCACATTCACTATGAAAGTGTATGCAACCTCCAAAATGTCCATGAAATTGCATTTCCATCTCAAATTCAGAAGCAAACACAATCTCTGTCTCCATATTTCTCCCCTAAGGCACTTGGATATTTTACTTTGAATATAGTTATTTACTTGTAGGTTCCAAAGTCAACTTTAAGTTCCTAAGGCCAGGGGCTAGGTCTCATCTATTTCTGACTTCTCTGGAGTATTTAGTGCAGTGCCTTAAAGGTTCCTATTAAGAGATGAACTGAGATGAGCTGAATTACTGGAAAGTTATCTGAAGACAGCTTCTTTTATTCCCAGTCTCTGGAGTAAAATATTTAGAGAACTGCTCCTTCAGAAGAAGCTATGATCTGTTATAGAACTGTTAACATTTAGAATTGAACTTGAATGGCCATCCTCTACTTCTTGTGCAAACCAACTTCAAAGTCTTCTAGAAATGATTTGTACAGCTCTAAGAAAACATGCTAAGAGGCAAGTGATCCGTCACACAGTATGTAATACAGGGCATAAATTCTCCTGAATTCTAATTTATTTCTTCATATGCCATCTTATTAGGGGGTTGATGTGTTACTGATGCTTGTGACAAATTTAAAAATAGATTATTATATCATTCCTCCTCTCAATTTTAAGATATTGTTGGAATTCTATGAGGAGAGAGTCTCTGTCTATTTTACTCCCTGAATTTTTCACAGAACCTGGAATATATACACTATATGGTCCATATACACTCCAATCAAATGAATCTGGAAAGATACAATAGTCTTCAGAAAGCTGATTAAATTAAAATCCAAAGAAGCCAATCATCAAATTAAAACAAAAACACTGAAAAAAATCAGTGTACTTTACAAATCTTGAATTTTTCACACCATCGTTACCCTGCGCCAGTGCCTAACTTGGTATCTGAAAGAGTCGAGGTGGCATGTTGGAGATGAAGCAGCCACAGGTGTGGAGAGCAAGACTTCCACCTGTGTCTGTTCTCCAGCGTCCTCCACAAAATGTCCTCCAGGTTATACTTAAGTTCTCTCAGGAATGGCAGCTTACTGCCATCTACACAAATGGGCAGTTTTCCACGTTAAAAAGACAGTTCCTATATTGAGCCAAAAGCTGGCTTCTTATAAATTCCACCCACTGGTCTTAATTCTGTCTCCAAAGCAAAGTAGTGAGAGTCTATTTTCTCTTCTGTGTGATGGCCTTTCCTAAGTCTGAAGGCAGCTCTCATATTTCCAGCATGTGGGACCAGTCTCCAAACCAACTGCCCCCATTCTCCTTGCCTTAACCGTTTCCCTTTGATGTAGCTTCAAAACCACTCTTCAGAGACATTACCCTCACCCAAGCTCACTCCAGGTACACATTGCTGCTCTATCTCAGGTCTAGATAAAATACCTTCAAATCTGAGCCCATCCCCCTATTAACAACATCCGTCATATTTTACTAACAGTGAAGAGCTGTTTGCTCACACTGTGTGTGATTTTAAACCTTCATACCCATTCTTAATAAAATCCTTCCCACATGATTTGACTGAGTTCAAAACATGTACTCCATTTCATTCACGGACCTCTAGAGAAGGGAAGAGCCTCCCACTAACAAGCTAAGGGCCTGTATGTGATCACTTCCGGTATCACTCACCAAATGACAGATTAAAACCCACCCTCACCTTCCTCACCAGACTAATGTATGGTTCAACTGAAACCATTTGACTTAAAAAAGGCTTTCAAAATTTTACAATAGAAACTCAAACAGCAAATAAGATGATTCTCTCTTTTAAATCGCTGTCTTTTAATTATCTACTCGTGCCTTCCACTAGACTCTCTAGCCCTCTCAATTGTGGAAATAGGAGTTTAGTCTTGATTCCTCAAATGTGAGTGGCCTGGAGAGAAAAAGAAAACTTTTTACTAACTGTGTGACTGTGGCAATCCCATTTAATATTTTCACAGCTGTCTGTGATCTCTAACCAAAGATCAGGAAGAACAAGCCAACAGTTTTACCTACTTGGATTTTATTACCTAGTTAACTCTCTGTTGCTGTGATAAAACGTTCTGCTGACCAAAAGCAACTTGGAGAAGGAAGGATTTATTTGGCTTACAGGTCACAGTCCACCACCAGGGCAAACTAAAGCTGGAGCCTGGAGACAGGAGCTGAAGCAGAGAGCGCAGAAGAACACTGATTATTGGCTTGCTCCCAGATTTATCCTTTTACTACCTGCCTTATAGAGCCCAGGCCCACCTGCCTAAGAATGGCATCATCCTCAGCGGGTTGGACCCTTCTATACCAATTAGCAACCAACAAAATGCCCCCATGGACTTTCCCACAGGTCAATCCAATTGAAGCCATTCTTCAGTAAAGTTTCCTCTTCTCAGGTATGTCAAGTTGACAACTAAACTAACAAGGACACTACCCTGTGTAGCAAAGGCTATCACACATCACAGGAAGTGTAGGGCATCTCAGTGGGAAAGGGTTAGAAGAAGCAAAACTTACATTACATGAGTTTACCCCCCTACACACAAAAAAATAGATATTGTTTAAAAAGTGGATACAAATATATGATCATGTTTCCCAAAACACTGTATCTATAGCAAAAATAAAGGTACATTCATAACTATGTCTGGCAAAGGCATTGAAGTCATTAATTTTATTCAGGAGAGAAGGATTTTGATATGTTGTGGATGGTGAATTGACCTTGGTGCCTAGATAAAATAATAAAGTGAGCTTGCTGTCTCACTTTATGGTGATCTTAGAATAACATTGTCTGAGGTTACCATTTCTAACAAAAAAAATAATATGCAAAGTAATGGGTTTCACACATGTGGTTTATTATTCTTTGCTGTAAATTGCCCCAGCCCCTTCATGCCCTCAGCCCATTCTGGCTGGTTACCTTTCTCCCATTAGATACCTCCTCTGTTTCCTCCTCACATCTATTCTGTTGCCCTTTTGTATCTTCCTTTAAACTCTCTTCCCACTTGGGATTCCTTTCTAGTTTTCTAGTTTGGTCACACACACACACACACACACACACACACACACACACACACACACACTCACACATGCATACACACACACACACACACACACATTTAAATCTAGAGTCTGAAGACGAAGGAAAACATGAAACATTTGCTAAGTCTGTTTTATTTCTCTTGGCATAATGAGTTACAGTTCCATCCATTTTCCCACAGATGTCATAATTTCATTTTTTTTCCTTTATGGCTGCACAAAATGCCAGTGTGTGTGTGTGTGTGTGTGTGTGTGTGTGTGTGTGTGTGTGTGTGAGCTACATTTTCATCATCCATTCACCTGTTGATGGTTATCTGCACTGGTTCTATTCTCTGGCTGTGGAGATAGTGTAACAGAGAACATGGATTCACAGGTATCTCCGGGTATGTTGATTAGAGTCCTTTGGGCATATATTCAAGAACAGAATATTGGGATCATGGGGTACTTCTACTTTCAGCTTTTGAGGAACCTCCACACTCATTTCTATAGTAGCCACCTACACCACTCTCCAATCCTTCCAGAGGCTAAAAAGGTTCCTCTTTCTCCACATCCTCAGCAGCATCTGCAATCCTTTTATGTTTTCTTGATGCTAGCTATTTTCACTGGAGAGAAATGGAGTCGCTTTGCATTTCTCTGGTGACTAAGAATATTAAATACTTGTTCAGTAGTTATTGGCCATTGATAGTTTTTCTGTAGAGAATTGCCTATTCAGTTAACTGGCAAATTTGTTTATTGGGTAGTCTGATTTTGTTTTTTGTTGTTGTTATTTGTTTCATGCTTGGCTTTGAAGTTCTTTGTGTATTCTAGATTTTAACCCCCTTTCTTGGCAAGGCATTTCTCCTATCCTGTAGGCTGCCTCTTCTCTCTGGTAATTGTTTCCTCTTCATTTCACATAATCACTTTGGATTATGGTTTTAGACAAGGGCTTTTGTCAATTGTTTTGTTTTGTTTTGTTTTGTTTTGTTTTCAAACAGCCAGCTCTCCTGAATGATTCTCTATATTGTTCTTTTAGTTTCAATTTCATGAAGTTTAACCCACTATCTTGAAATGTGTTTTGTTTTGTTTTTTTCTAAGACCCTGAAGTACATCATTAGGTTATTTATTTGGAGTATTTTTTAATTTTTAAAATGATTACTTTGTATTTGTCATTATAGTGTGTATATGTATATGATGGGGGTACCATGATGTGCAAGTGGAGGTCAGAGGACAACTTTGTATAGTAGGCTCTCTCCTTCTACCTTTACATAGGTCCTAGGAAGTAAGGGGGTTGAGATTTTTAAGAGTAATCTTGTCTGTACCTCATTTTTGGTGAGTTGAGGCCATTTATGTTTAGTGTTACTATTGAGACATATTTACAAATTCATTTGATTTTGTTGGTTTTTTTCCTTTTTCTTTTGTTTGGATTATTCTTTGTTCCTTTCTTATTAGTAGCAAAAGATTGATGATTTACTGTGCTAGACCTGATCCATCATACTCCCTGGCTCATCTATTCCCCTCATAAATCTGTTCTTCCCTGTGCCCTCATAATTGATATTATCTTTCTTTCTCCTCTCTATATCTTTAAGTATCTTCTGCAGTTATGGCTTAGTGGTCATGAGCTGTTTTTACATTAAGCTTATCTTGAAGTTTCCTTATTTCTTTTTTTTTTTTTAATTTTTTTTTTTTTGGTTTTTCGAGACAGGGTTTCTCTGTGTAGCTTTGCGCCTTTCCTGGGACTCACTTGGTAGCCCAGGCTGGCCTCGAACTCATAGAGATCCACCTGGCTCTGCCTCCCGAGTGCTGGGATTAAAGGCGTGCGCCACCACCGCCCGGCAAAGTTTCCTTATTTCTATGTCAATTTAAAGATAAAATTTTACTGGGAATAGCAATCATATTTGAATGCCTAATTGCTTCTTTAGGTTTGTGGAGTTCTCCATGATAATTGTATCGAACAGATTCTCTATGACATTAGTGCCTTTCTCGTCTCACTTTTCTATCCTATGGGTACTTGGGTTTAACTTCTTGATGGTATCCCAGACTTCTTGCATGGTGTACTTACACTTGTGTTATTTCTCAGTTTGTTTGTGTTGGGATGTACTATTTCATTGCCCTTGTCCTGTATCATTGATGTTCTACTTGGTTATGTCTACTGGTGATGGTTTCCACTATGGTTTTCATTTAATGCATTGAGTTTTTCATTTACAGCATTTCTATTTCAATAGCTTTGCAAAAATCTCAGTTTACTTGTGGAGTTTTCTTACATATTGCTGACTTTTCCATTCACATTGCTGACTTACTCATTTTGATGATTTTCTCCCCTCTCTGCTGTTGGCTTTCCTATCCAGTAAACTTTTCAATTCTTCATCTTACAATTTACATATTTTATTATCTTTTAAGTTCAGTAGTTGAGAAGTTATGATCATTTAGAGGAGTCCTGTGCCTTGCTTTGTGTGTGTGTGTGTGTGTGTGTGTGTGTGCGTGTGTGTGTGTGTGTGTGTGTGTTTCTTGTATTTCTGTATTACAATGTACATTTGTTGGTTTAGATATCTGTCCTGGCTTTATTGGGGGATCTTCTTATTGAGCAGCTTACTCTTGATAGTTTAATCCCCAGGACCACTCAGGGGGGAGGAAAGAAGTAGCTTTTGGGTGCAGTTTCTGCTTCTTCTCCTTCCACCAGGGAGCTGCCTACATGAAGCTGTGTTTGACTTACTTATTAGTATGTGACCATCTTTTTCTCTACACTTTTCAGATACTCTGACTTGCTTTGCAGATTTCTGAAGTTCTTCCCCAAGTTGTTCCTCTCTTTCTCTTTTTAGAATGGTTTATTTTCCCTGTTCTGACTCAGCCCCCCTTGCTGTGGTCACACATATGCAGCTTTTAGACAAGCAGCTTAGGTAGAAGTCACCTGGTATTATTTTACATTGACTTGTTTATTCATTTATTAGGGAATGTGAATACACTACTGTACATGTGGACGTAGAAGGGCAACTTAACAGGAGTGACTTCTCTCCTTCCATCCTGAGTTTCAGGAATCAAACTCAGGCTATTGGTCTTGGCAGTAAGTACCTTTACCTGCTGAGTCATCTTGCCAGCCAATCTAGTAGTTTTTGAGATTGGCTATACTCAAGAGGGAGTTAACATGAACTGGTTGAGAGGGCTACTATATGGCAACAGCTCTTTTTCACTGCCACTTTTAATTCTATTTTTTAACCACCTCCAACCCCCAACTATACCGTTTATACAGCAGTAATAATAATTCTTCACCTTTCATCAGGGATCAAACCGAACAGCATTTATTAAGATATTTCGTCAGCTCCAAAGTTGCTTAACAAATGTGAGGTTTCTTGATTACCTGTACTTTCTAGGATTTAGCCTTTGTAGGTTTTCTGGATTTCTCCTGAGCATTGTTAGGATGTCATCCTACTGAAAAGAAATCATACCTGTAGCTTCATAGGGTAAGCCAGGAACCTACTCTTAAATGCTCCCAATAAAGCTGCTAGTATTTTACACTTGACAAGCAGTGAATTATCTCCTCCAACAACTGTACTGAACTCCCTGTTAAAGGAAATCATGGCAGGCCTGTATCCATCTTCTAGTATAATGCAGTTAGATAATGATGATTAGCATACATTTGCTTAATAAATAGTATAGTTATTTTTATTTAAAATACTATTGGATGCTAGGTTTGGACAACATTAAACATTTCCTTGCCTAAACATCTTATTTTACACTTAAAACATGAAGAGTCATAAAGGGGTGGACCTGATGAATTGATTTCCCACTGTTACTTGACCATAGTCACCCCAAAGTGAGTAGGCCACAAAGACACAGGATGGGCTCTGACATATCCCCTTTCTTCTAGATTCTGAACTAGTCACCTAAAGACTTTTGCATGTCAGTCAGAATCTTCTTTCATTATTCTCCTTTGTGGCTTAGATATAGCTCTCAGTGACCCAATTATATGAAATATTTGCCCTTCGTGAGACAGACTGACTGGAGACAAAGTTTAAACTCAATGCAAGTAACATTTGAAAATAGCATAGACCAGATTCACAAGATATAAAGAGAAATTAAAACTAAATTTGATTTAAAAGAACTTGTATTTTTTACAAAAAAAAAGATAGTTCATAGAAGAATTTAATGAGTAGTGTACAGGATGTGGGATAGGAGGATTTTTATTCTACCTGAAGATACAGAAGAAGACTTCCTGGAAAATCAGCATTTATACCACTATTAATCTATATAAGTGATGTGGTCTGCAAGATATTTCACAGCCATTCAGCCTCCCAGATTCTCTACAACATTTAACTCACACTTTGGGATCTGGAGATTTCCTACCATGTATTGTAAGAATCATATGCTCCATAGGTAATAATAAATTTAAGTCAAGCAACATTAGTATCTGAAATATTTGTATTTTAAGCCAATACTGTCTATAAATAACATAAAAACTTTGGGTACATATTAGGCACTTATCAAATACTTTAATTAAATTAACTGACACCAATATTTTCCATTTTTTTATTGTTTGAGATGCTAAAGATAGAAGTCAGAGCCTTGCACCTAGAAGGCAAGCTCTCTATTACTAAGGGACATTTACTAGCCCTCAGACATCTCTTTTTCTGTTTCAGGTGACTCTTTTGAAATAATATGTATGTGTATGTATGTGTGTATATATATATATATATGTATATATATACATATATATATGTATATATATATATACACACATGGCCATTACATATGGCCCACGATTTGTAACTCTTTTTTTACTTTTAGAGGCTATGAGAGGGATAAGCCTTTGGACAAAATTGCATTTTGAACTGTCAATGCTGATCTTTCCCCCAGGATAACAGTGTAGATTACAGCATTCTCTTGAGTTGCTGGACAACCTCAAGCTAGATCCCCATCAGCCATATAATCATAAGAGCTTCCCATCAACTATATAATAACAAGAATAAACAACCAGTATTCCACAACACTGTGTGTACAAAAGTTGGCATATGAATTCTCAATAAATTGCACTTGTTGACTACTGTCTGTGGTTACTTCTAACAATTTCAGCATTTCAGATTTCACATTACAATTTTTGATGGATGGCATTGTGTGTGTGTGTGTGTGTGTGTGTGTGTGTGTGTGTGTGTGTGTGTGTTTTACAGGTCTAATTTCATTCTTTTACATGTGGACATGCAGAGTTCCCTAAAGCATTTGTCATAGATGTTGTCTTTCCTCCAGTATGTATTGTTGGCATTTTTGTTAAGTGTGAGATGGCCTTAATGATGGGTACTCATAATTAAGTCCTCTATTTTGTCCCATTTATCTACATATCTGTTTTACATGAGTAACATACTATTTTTTTTTACTATCGCTTTGTAATATAGCTTGAAATATTGCATGATAATTCAGTCTTCAGCATTGCTCTTTTTTTATTATTTTGCAATACAATTCAGTTCTACATATCAGCCATGGATTCCCTTGTTCTCCCCCCTCCCACTCCCCTCACCTTCCCCCCAGCCTGCCCCCCATTCCTATCTCCTCCAGGGCAAAGCCTTCCCCACAGACTGAGATCAACCTGGTAGACTCAGTCCAGGTAGGTCCAGTCCCCTCCTCCCAGGCCGAACCAAGTGATCCTGCATAGGCCCCCGGTCCCACTGCCTGGATGCCTCCCAAACAGATCAGGCCAATCAACTGCCTCACCCACTCAGAGGGCCTGATCCAGTTGGTGACCCCTCAGCCATTGGTTCATAGTTCATGTGTTTCCATTCATTTGGCTATTTGTCCCTGTTCTTTATCCAACCTTGGTCTCAACAATTCTCGCTCATATAAACCCTCCTCATTCTCACTAATTGGACTCCTAGAGATCCACCCGGGGCCTAGTCATGGATCTCTGCATCCAGATCCCTCAGTAGTTGGATGAGGTTTCTAGCACAACCATTAGGGTGTTTGGCCATCCCATCACCAGAGTAGGTCAGTTCGGGCTGTCTCTCGATCATTGCCAGCAGTCTGTTGTGGGGGTATCTTTGTGGATTTCTGTGGGCCTCTCTAGCACTTTTCTTCTTCCTATTCTCATGTGGTCTTCATTTACCATGGTCTCCTATTCCTTGTTCTCCCTCTCTGTTGTTGATCCAGCTGGGATCTCCCACTCTCCCAAGCTCTCTTTCCCTCGCCCCTCGCCCTTCACTACCCCCACTCATGTCCAGGCTGTTCTTGTAGATCTCATTCCATTTCTCTGTCATTGGGCGATCCAAACAACCTAGATGCCCTTCAACTGAAGAATGGATAAACAAAATGTGGTACATATACACAATGGAATACTACTCAGCAGAGAAAAACAATGACATCATGAGGTTTGCAGGCAAATGGATGGATCTAGAAAAAATCATCCTGAGTGAGGTAACCCAGACTCGGAAAGACAAACATGGTATGTACTCACTCATAGCAGGATACTAGATGTGGAACAAGGATGACTGGACTGCTACTCACATCACCAGGGAGGCTACCTGGAAAACAGGACCCCAAGCATTGCTCTTTTTGCTCAAGATTGCTGTGGTCCTCCAGAATCTTTTCTACTTCCACATGAATTTTAGGATTTTACTTTCTATTTCTGTGAAAAATGTCTTGGAGATTTTTAACTGTGATTGTGTTGAAGCTATAAATAGCTTTTGGTAGGATGGTGATCTTCATACTACAAATCTACCCATTCGTGAGATCTCAGATGGTCTTCTCATTCATCTGGCATCTTATTTAATTTCTTTCATCAGGGATTTAAATTTTCCACTGCAGAGGTCCTTAACCTCCTTGGTTAGGTTTATTTTGTTTGTTTGTTTGTTTGTTTGTTTTTCGAGACAGGGTTTCTCTGTGTAGCTTTGTGCCTTTCATGGAATTTCTGTCTGTATCTGTCTCTGTCTGTGTTTCTTTCCTCCTGCATATCCCTGTAAGTATATATATATGGTATTGTAAATTCAAATGTTTCTGTGATCTTTTTTAAGCATGCTTGTCATTGGTATTAAAAGGGCTACATATTTTTAAATTGATTTTGTATCCTGCAACTTTGTTCAAAGTGTTGATTATTTCTAAAAGTTTTCTGGTGAGATTTTGAGGATCCCTTGCGTATAGCATTATATCATGTGAAAATAGGGATAATTTGACTTCCACTTGTCCATTTTTATATTCCTTTCATTTTTCTCCTGTCTTATTTCTTTATTTCTCTCTCTCTCTCTCTCTCTCTCTCTCTCTCTCTCTCTCTCTCTCTCTCTCTCTCTCTCTCTCTCTCTCTCTCTTTGAGACAGGGTTTCTCTGTGTAGCTTTGGAGCCTTTCCTGGAACTCACTCTGTAGCCCAGGCTGGCCTCAAGCTCACTGAGATCCACTGTCTTATTTCTCTAGCCAGCATTTTAAATATTGTATTGAAAGGGAGTCAGGGGAGTGGATAGCCACGTCTTGCTACTGATTTTAACAGGACTGCTTTAACTTTTTCCCTGTTAAAGTTGTTGTTTGCAATGCATTTGTCATATGTAACCTTTAGTATGTTGAAACATGTTTCCTTCAGTCCTATTCTCTCTAAGACTTTTATTAGGAAGACATTTCCAATGTCATCAAAGGTCTTTTCTGCATATATTGAAATGATGTGATTTTTTTACTTTAAGTCTGTTTCGTGATTTATTTATTTATTTATTTATTTATTTATCTATTTATTTATTTATGTTGAAACATCCTGTGCCTCTGGGATAAGGACAATTTGATCATGGTGAATTATCTTTTTGATACATGCCTATATTTGGTTTGCAAGTATTTTATTGAAGATTTTTGCACTTGTGTTCATGAGAGATATTGTCTTGTAGTGTTTTTTTTTTTCCTGTTGTGTTTTTACCTGGTTTTGGAATAATACCAGCATCATAGAAGTTTGGGGGTCTAATTTTAAAAGTCATCTTTGAAGAAAGTCTAGTAGAATTCTGCTGTGAATGCATCTGGACATGGGCATGTTTTAGTCAGAAGTATTTTTGTTACTATTTTGCTCTTATTGGTTTATAGTTTGTTTAAATTTATCTCTTCTTAGTCTAACTTTGATGGTTTAGATAACTTAGAAATTAGAATTTAGAAATTTAGAAATAACTTAGAAATTCATCAATTTCTTTTAGGTTTTCTGGCTTAATGGCATATGAATTTTTAAAGTATTCTTTCAAATATTCAGAAAATCTTTGGGATCTATTATAATGTTTTCTTATTTATCCCTGATTCTATTAATTTGGGTCATCCCTTTCTTTATTTTGGTTAATTGGGCTAAGAGTCTGTCAATCTTGTTTATCTTTTCACACTTTATTTTTCCTTTCAAAGAACCAGATCTTAAATTCATTGGGCCTTTACACTGTTTTGCTTTTTTTCCTTCAATTTATGATCTGTTTTATTATTTCTTTCTTTCAATTAGATTTGGGTTTGATTTGCTTTTATTTTTCTAAACATAATTAATTCATTTAAATTAATTCATTCAATTATGACTTTCTAACATAGACACTTATAACTTTAAATTTCCCTCTTAAGATCATTTTAATATGTCCCAGGGATTTGGTATAGTGTATTTTCATCTTTATTTACTTTCAGGATTTTTTTTCTTTCTTTTTTGACTTCTATAACCATTCGCCATTCATTTTAATACTAAATTATTTAATCAACATGAATTCATGTAATTTCTAAAGAGTCTCTTTGCCATTGATTTGAAGCTTTATTGCATTGTGGCCAAATAAAATGCATGAAGTTATTTCAATTTTTATGTAGTTGTTGAGTGTTTTTATTTAATGGGATGTTGAGTAGAACTTGTATTCTTTAGTGTTTATGTAAAATATTCTGTAGATATCTGTTAGGTGCTTTTGATGTATATATCATTTAATTCTAATATTTCTCTGTTATCTTCTGTCCAGGTGACCTGTCTATTGAAGAAAGTGTGGCACTGAAATCACCTAAAAGTGAGTTATGGTTCTTCTGTATCTTGGAGTTCAGTAGTATGCTTTTGATGCAGTTGTGTGTCCCAGGGTTTGGTACATGTATGTTTTGAATTGTAATGTCTCCCTGGTTGATTGTTCTTTTGCTCAGAATTATATGACCTTTATCTCTTCCGATTACTTTTGGTTTGAAGTCTCTTTTGTCAGATATTAGGATTGGGATGCCTGTTTATTTCCTGGTCCCGTATGCTTACAATACTTTTTTCATTACTTTCACTCTAAGGTGGTGACTGTACTTGAAAACAAAATGAATTTCTTGTAGACAACAAAAAGATGGATTTTGTTTCTTACTCCATTGACCTAAGTAGGGTCTTTTGATTGATGAGTGGAAACCATTCAGATTTAAAGTTATTACTGAAATGTATTTACTGATTGTTGTAATTTTCTTGTTTGTTTTATTGGTTGGTTGGTTTTTCTATTCATGTTTTATTTCTGTTTTATGTTTCAGCACTTATACCTGTGTTTGGATGGAGCCTCTTAGTTGGTCTTGTCCCTCTCTTCAGTCTGAAATGCTACCTTTAGCATACTCTGTAGGCCTCATTTGGTGAACATGAATTATTTTGGCCTATTTATGTCATGGAAAGTTTTCCTTTCTTCTTAAACTATGGCAGATAGTTTTGCTGGGTAAAGCAGTCTGGCATTTGTAGTCTTTTAGAACTTGAAGTACATTGTTGCAGGCTCTTCTGGCTTTTAAAGTTTACATTGAGAAATTAACAGTTATTCTGATGAGTTTTCCTTTATATGTGACTTGAGACTATCATGTTGCAGCTTTCAATACCCTTTCTTTGGCCTTTATATTTAGTGATTTAATTATAATATACTGGTAGGAATAAATTTTCTAGTCCTGTCTATTTAATGTTCTGTGTGTTTCTTATATATTTATAGGTTTATCTTTCATTGACTTGGGGAAGTTTTCTTCTATGAACTCATTAAGATCTGGTCTATACTATTGACCTAGGATTCTTCTCCTTCTGTGCTTATGATTCACAGATTTAGTCTTTCCACAGATTTCCAAAGTTCCTGCATGGTGTGTGTGTGTGTGTGTGTGTGTGTGTGTGTGTGTGTGTGTGTGTGTGTGTGTGTGTTGTTTATAATTTCATTCATTAAATTGCTTGGGTGAAGTCTGAGAAAGTCCCCTGGTGCAACTCTACAGTTGAGCTTGGATATGGAAAGGCTGTGAGGGACAATGTACCAGACAAAGTCTTTGAAACAGCCCACGAATGTGACTCCCAGACAAGCCTAAGCCTGGGACTGGAGAGCAGTTCAAGTCCACGGACCTGGGTAGGACTCAGCAAAGGAGCACAGAGTCATGGGTCAAGAAAGCTCACTGATGTAGCTCCCACCTGGACCTAGAGGAGCAATATGGATGGGCAGTAGGGGATTGGGGTCTGGGTTAAACTCCATAAAAGAACACTTGGGTACAGCTCCTAGCTGGGTCTGTGTCTGGAGGTGGGCAAAGTGGAAGAAAGGAAATGAGTCAGAATCATGGAGAGAACTCACAAATGTGGCTCAATCCTGGACAGAGGGACAGAATGGATGGGTAGTATGGAGTCAGATTCAGCAAGATGGTACATGGATGCGGCTTCTACCTGGGCCTGGGCCTAGGCCTAGAAGGGTGGCATGGATGAATGGAATGAGATGAGGGTAAGGCTAATCAAGAGAGATAGAGGATGAGGCTCCTGCCTGGGTATAAGCATAAAATGTCCAACTGACTGGAGGGAGAGAATTTGTGGCATAAGGTAAGAGTCCTGGGTCTGACTCAGTAAGGGGGTATAATGATATGTCTCCTAGCTGGGTCTGGACCTGGCGGGAAATGCTGTGTGCTGAGAAAACTGAGTCACACTTACTAAGAGAGCTTGCAGATGCAGCTCCTGCCTGGCCATGGATGAATGGTGAGGGCAAATAAAAGAATGTTTGTATCTATGACTATGGCAGCTAGGGGTATTATATAGCAAGAGATGAATTTACATTAGAAATGCAAATAGCCTTTAGAAATGTACAGTTTAGTGATGGTCAAGAGTTTTAATAACTAGAAAAAATATCTATTTTGCCAAGCAAGATGTTGAACACTTATAACTCCAGCACTTACAGGGCTGAAGTAGAAAAATTGCAAGCTTGAGGCCAGTATTGGCCACACAGTGAGACCCTGCCCTCAAAACAGAAGAGAAGAGAAGAAAACAAAAGCTCCCTCTCCAAGAAATTGATCTGTTGGGTTGATACTGATCTCTCAGATGCAGAGTTGAAAAGAATTCTGTACCCATGTTAATAGGAAAGAATTTGGTGATTTAGTAACAGAGTAGGATATGGACAGAGACTTCCTGTCTTCATTTATGCTACACATCGCCTTCTGTGACTGAAAAGCAAACTAGAAACTGAGGAAGGAAGGTGATTTATTCAACTTAATACAATGTGTTAGTGAGAAAACTAGGACCAATATGCAAGTCTCCTAACTCACAGACATTGCTTTTCCCATAATCTCATGTGATTCCTTCCTCCATAAGCAGCTATGCAATCTGTGCATGTAGACCTGAGAAAACACAATGAAACATATTGACCACTCTAGTTAGCTTCAGCTGTCAACTTG
Organism: Peromyscus californicus insignis; assembly: GCF_007827085.1. Lineage (NCBI taxonomy): Eukaryota > Metazoa > Chordata > Mammalia > Rodentia > Cricetidae > Peromyscus > Peromyscus californicus. Next base: position 67,009,375 of record NW_026294469.1, on the reverse strand, counting down.
ACATAACCTAGAATCAGTCATCTGAGAGAATCTTGATTGAGGGATTACCCAAATCAAGTTGGTCTGTGGTCATCCATTAAGGGATTATCTTGGTTGATGGCTGATATAAGAAGGTCCAGCCTCCTTAGAGTGGCAACACCCCTAAACAGGTGGACTTGGGCTGTCCATAAAAGCTAGCTGAGCATGAGCTAGAGAGCAAGCCAGTGAGTGAGCTAGCAAGCAGCATTCCTCCATGGTTTCTGTTTCACTTTCCTGCTTTGTGCTCCTACCCTGATTGTCTCAATGGTGGACTGTGGCCTGAAAGTGTAAGATGAAATAAACCCTTTCTTCTAAGTTACTTTTTATCATGATGTTTGTCACAATGGAAGAGAACTAGAGCAGTGACCACATGAAAATTCTTCAGCTAGTGGCATCTCAAAACATCCAACTCAGAGAACCACAGAGGCTGGGGATTGAGATTGGCATGAAGGTCACCCAGAGTGATCACCCAGTCCACAGAGAACTCCCATCTATCGTTTCTTTGATGACCCTGAACAAAATCTTCATATAGACAAGATTTGTTTTCTTAAATTCTCACATCACTGGCGTTGTGCATCCCAGGGCTCTTCTCACTAGCCTGATGTCTTCTGTAATGATCTGAATCCAATTTAGATCTTCCATTCAGGCCTAATCTTCCCACACACTGTTACATACTAAACCATTATCCCAGCTGGATGTTACACGAATATAACTTGAAAAGTAGGCTTGGGTGACTTCCCCTGGACTCTACTTGCTCGGACAGGCTGCTTCGTTTCCTTCTCATCAGAACCTGTCAATTCCCTTGACTTTTTCCCCTTGCACAGTTTCCCGCAGCCTCTAAGGGAGCCTTGATAATAATAAGAGGTGAGACAATGAAAGAGGTTAACCTGCAATTCATTTGCAAGAATGATTTCAGAGGGGCCAATATCAAGGGGAAATCCCGAGAAAATGAGCAAATTTAACCATCAAGGACGATCCCTAACTTGAGCCCAGAGGAAAGAGAATTGCTTGTAGAAAAGCTTGAAGTTAAGATTAGGAGTAAAATGCATTCGTTTGAAAATGAGAGACCTAAGAAAGCTTTGCATTCTCTCCTAAGCCACTAGAACGTATGAGAAACACCCAGATCTGTTCCTCTGCTGGCTTCTCCATGCTGGCTCCACTTCCAGCAATTGAGGACTTCACCTTCACAGTAAAGAGCATCTTGGAAACACTGATAGAACCAGCCAGGGGGGAGTGGTGGGGGCCACCCTAAAGGGCTTCCTGGAATTTTGTATGTTCTTTGGTGGAAATGACACTATTGCCTCCACTGGGAGCTTCAGAAGATGTCCTAAAGTCATAGGCAACTTGTCTCAGCCTCTTTGAATAATGACAAGAATTTGGAGGCCACTCTTAAGCACAGCCGCCCTCTGCTGGATGGTATGTAGCTAACTGCCCTCACAAAGAGTTGTCTCCCCCTCACCCAACCAGACCTCCTGTTGCCCTGTGTGGCCCTTAACAGATCTGTCTTGCAAATGGAAATGTACAAGAAAAGTGAAGAAGGGTGTGTGCATGTTCAAGGCATAGGGCTGCAAACCCAAATGACCAATTGCCCTCAATTAGGTGAAAATTCCACAGTGACCTTCTTTGGCAACACCACTGAGGTGAAAAGGTTACACACGTTCCAACATGATGGTCCCTACAAGCAGAGATGAGCAGCTTCTCTTGCCTTTTATTATTGATGAGCTAAAATGCATAAGCTAAATGGGAATAATCGGATGGCAGGAGAACATTAGGATATTGTAATTGTTCTCCTTGGAGATGAAAAGAGAAGCTGAAAAACATCTGCATGCTGGAATCTGATGCTCTAAGTGGGCCAAGGAAACCTGTAACCACGAAGTGGGGCTGATTTACTGCTCTAATCACCAGCATCCAATCCGAAGGCAGACATTATCTTAAAGCACACACCAGTCCCAGGTGCTGCACGGCAAATGTTTGATTAGTGCTACCAAATTCCCTGCAACTTGATAAGCTTCTGACTGCAGGAATTATGGGCTGCACACCGATGGAGTGAGGCTGGTGCTAACTCCACACGGCAAGGTGTTCGTCTTTGGCTCCCAACGTTCTCGCACAGTTCAGCCTCCCTTCCTAGGCTGCTGAGATGCCGGTTTCCAATACGCAAATACAGGGACTTGATAGGGACAAGCTGAGTGAGGGAAGGGGGCCGTTTGAAAGATAAGGACTAGAAGGTTGTTTCCGGAGAAAACAAAATAGATGGAGAGTGGGGGTTAGAAAAACCTATACAGTATCTACTCAATGCACGTGAAGGGCTAGATATTTTGTCATTAATTCTCACATAACAGGACATGGTTGTCATTATCATATCCACATTTTGAAAGTAAGAGAGCAGAAGTTTAAGTGACTCATTAAAGACATCTTAGCCAAAATTCCAGAGCCATGATTTGAACCTGGGACTGACTTAAAATCCTTCCAAGTTCATGGCTCCAAAAGACTGGGGAATCAGATACAGCAACACAGTGATTAGGGCCATTTAGCAGTTACACAGAAAATTAAGTATGTAAACACGTTTCAGTTCAGTTGGTGGCATCGAAAAATGAAGATAAAATAGGCTTAGGGTAGCCAAGGACTTAGTTAGCTAACACCAGTTCCCTGGACCTGAATTAAGGAACACGAGCCAAGCAGAAAGCTTTTCCCAAAGGAGCTTATGGTGTCTGGGAGGGAAAGGAGACTGTTCGAGGCAGCCATGAGAAAGTTGCTGGGGTTCAGAGTTGAGAGCTGTGTTTGATGTGCAAGAATGATTCTGAGCAGCGTAGAAAAGCTCTTCACCAAGGACTGGAGGTGAGAGCCATGGGGCTGAGTTCTTCTGGGCTAAATGAGGAGACCCCGATGAAGAGCGACATCTGCCTAGCTGGAGTTGATTCAAAAAACACAGCTGGAAACTACTTGTGGCTGGCTTTTAAAACCCAAAGTGAAGGGTCAAATGTCTCATGGAAATTTCATATCCTAAACCCACAGATAGAAGGGAAAGAGCGTTAAAACTGGCTGGGGCTGAGTGAGGATTGGTGACATGCTCAGTTTTTGTGACTTCTAAAGTTGGAACTCTGTTTTCTGAAATTGTCTTTAAAACTCAAAGACCCCAGGAGGGTTTTTGGAAAAAACAGAGCCAATTGCAAGTTTCAGTCTGAAGGGCCAGGGTGCCCCCTAATGGGCCCAAGCTTTCCCTCTGTCCCTTGCCACTCCATTATGGCTCAAGTCACAATTCTCTGCAGAGTCTTGCTCCATGCTCCACAGCAATGGGAAGATTTCACTCACAGAGAAACTGGATCCTGCTAGCATGTGCTCTGAAGTCTCCCTCCCTCCACTCCACAGTTTCCAATACACCACTCTCAAAAGCACAACAAACCCTGAGGAGGAGCAGGAACCATGCATTGTGGGTGGGATTTGATTCTGCAATGACATCAACTGGCTGAGACTTGGAACAGATTACTTTACCTCTCTGTAAAATGGGAAGATGATAATACTAAGCGCCTGATAGTAATTCCAACCTTTTGGTATATGACCAAGAAAACGATAAACAGTAAGCAACAACTTATTATTTAATGGAAGAGCGGTGTGATTCAATCAGAATTAGTTGGCGTAAATATCCTCTGAGTGTCAAATCTCCTCCCAGACATGAACTCAAACTATTTCTGGAAGCTATCTGGAAGTACTGTTTTCCCTACACTGAGCCCATCCCCCTTGCTCTCTTGCATTGGGCCTTCGTTGATATCTTATACATGGAGGCCATCAGTTTGTCCCATCAGTTGAGTCTTTGTTATGACCATCACTAATGGAGTAGCCACTGACTCATACTTTCCTGGTAACCATGGAGAAAGAAAACAAGTCTGGAGGGATTCATACAAGCACTTAAGTGTTTTATCCTGAGTATAACACACATGACTCTGGCCTCCACTTTTTAGCTAGGGCCAGTCACCTGCCCTGCAACACAAAGGATGAGTAAACGTTCTCATGGAACTCACCCTTTTACATCTTTCAAAGGGAGGAGGTAGCAGACATTGGTGGGAACAACTGAGAATCACCACACCCTGGAAAGCAAGATCAGTCTCTGAGTGTACTTCACAGCAGCTGCAGGGCTGTCCAAAAGTGTACCTTCTACACTATAAACACACTGTGTTACTTACTGTCACACCCCTGTGATAAAATGCCCATCACAAACACTTGAGAGGTGGCAAGGTTTGTTTTGAGTCATATTTCTAACTATCCAGTCCATGGTCCTTTGACTCCATTTTTCTAGGCACATTGGGGGCCGAGCACTACGTAGGTGAGACACATGAAAGAGCAGGCTATTAACCTCAAAGCAGTCAAGAGACAGAGACAAAGGAACTGAGGACCAGGGGAACCTAGGCATGCCCACTGTGACCTTCTTCCTCCAACTAGACCCTACCCCCTAAAGTTTCCAAAACTTTCTTCCTCAAAAGGAAAATAACTGAAAACAAAATTGCCATAGGACCCATCTATGCCATTCTTGGGTGTCGACTTTAAGAATCCTAATCAACAAACTACAGAGATACTCTCATATCCACATTTATAGCTGCACTATTCCCGATATCCAGGAAACTGAAACAGTCTAGATGTCCATCAATAGAAGGGTGGTAAAGAAGATGTAGTATACACATTGGAGTTTTATGCAGCTGTAAGGAAAAATGAAATGTTTTCAAGAAAATTAATGTAACTGGAAATCATTATGTTAAGCAAAATAAGCTAGACTCAGCAAAACAAATACCGTTTGCTTTAAAAAAAAATAAAGTATGCCGAACCTAGATTTAAAATTATACGTTTTAAATTACACATGAATGCATATGTGTGTGTGTGTTTATGTATGTGTGTTTCTAGGTCACAAAACTAGAAAGGGGAGCGTGAGAGGAAGAAGTACATCTGAAGAAGGTGGAAAATTACAAGAAATAATGGAATGCTTGTCATAGGAAAGCAGAAGGGACTAACTGGGGAACGAAAGGGAGGCAGCTGGTGGGGGAGGGGATAGCTGAGGGCAGTGAGGAGATGAGCACATGAGGACAAAGTATGGTGACACATATGTATGAATATACTATGATGAAACTCATTACTTTGTATGCTAATCTTAAAAATTAATTTTAAAAAAGTTTCCAGAGCCTCTCAAAATGGTACGACCAGCTGGGGACCAAGTGTTCCACACATGAGGCTGGGGAAGGCATTTCATATTCAAGCCACAAGATACACAGTGGAAATCTCTGAGTGAACAACTGAATGAACAGATTAGTTCACAATTATGTTATCTCTCTCAATCAAAATCATGCCTATATTTGGATGAAACATCTCTTAAGTCTGATGGTCGGAAATTTCAGGTATCCTGAGGACAAGTGGGGAGAGATGGTTTAGGACACAGGGTAGAACGTGGTTTCTCAGCTCTCTCCATTGTGCATTTTTAAATTCAGAACATTGTGTGAGCTTCCCACAAGCAGTAATTGAGACCACCAATCACGAAGAATCAGAGTGATTTGTCCCAAGAAACGAATTCACGTATGAAATATCTCAGGGTAGGGGTAGGAGAATGCAAGGCTGTTTGTAGGAGGGGCATGATATACGATACATGCGTTGTCCATAGTAGGAACAATAAGAATAGTGGAATCCTAGCTGAGGTCAGGTTGTAAGGGAAGGAAGTCATTCTTGACCTGATCTGTTTTAGATTAATTGGGTGTTTATTTGTCCTAAGATGGGGAGTGTCTCATACCATAACCCAAATTGGTCTTAAACTCACTATGTGTCTTAGTGAGGGTTTCTATTGCTGTGATAAAATACCATGACCAAAGCAACTTGGGGAAGAAAGGGTTCATTTTAGCTTATACTCCCATGTCACCGTCCATTATCAAAGAAACTAATGGCAGGAACTGATGCGGAGGCCATGCACGAACACTGCTCACTGGCTTGCTCTTCGTGGTTTGTTCAGCTTGGCTCCTCATCACACCCAGCACCACGAGACCACGGGTGGCACCAACCACAGTGATTTGGACCCTCCTACATCAATCATCAATCAGGAAAATGCACCACAGGCTTGCTCCCACGCCAACCTTGTTGGGGCATTTTCTCAATTCAGGTTCTGTCTTCCAAAATGAATCTATCTGGTGTCAAGTAACATAAAATGAGTCAGCACACTATGTATCCCAGGCTGACCTCAATTCAGAAGCAACCGTCCTGCCTCAGTGTCCCAAGTTCTAGGTTCACAGGAGTCTACCACTACTCCCAACTTTGGCCTGGTTTTTAAGGACAGTGTACAATTAGGAAAAGGCTCAAATGAATAAAAATTCCTAGATAATCAAAAGTTCATCTTGATCCCATCTTAAGAAACCCACAAGCCTAAAATGGCCTTTACCTACAGCTGGAGAACACTTTCACCCCACATTCTTGGTAACAAGAGTTACAATTATTACAAATGGTGCCATCAGGTTTGAAAGCACCTTGTTTCTTTCTGGTAGCGAGGCTACAGTAAGCCAGTTCCTGCTTGGAGCTCAAGATATTTACATATTGAAATAAAGCTGTCCTAAGCTCTACCACTCTATTTTATGTTACCCCAAGAGAACAGTTAAGGATGTAAATTCCACACCATGCTTCTCATCTGAGAAGCCCACTATACAGAATACCTGCCACTTACATGAAAGATAGAAGAAATCACAGCCTCATCTACTCGATCTGGGGACATTTAGAGGACAAGTGAAGGTCACAGGAGCACATGAATATATCTTGTGGGTGATAGGCTGGAATCCTAAAGAGGATTCCTGGGCATCCAGATGTGGGGTGACTCCTTTAAAGAAGGCATGCTGATGTGTTGGAAGCATCTAATGAAGTGTTTTTAAATATTGAATATAGAGTTATAAAAGACAGAAGTAAACTATTAAGCTGTTAGTATATAAATGTGTACAAATAAATATAAACAGGAATTAAAGATAAGAATTAGAGTTAAACCATTGGGAGACTAAACTTTTTCATTTCAAATTGTTTCTGAGATTTTTGTTTTTAACTTATAACAATTGCCTTTATTAAAAAGGTACAATGTAATATTTTAATATGCATTATATATATATATTATATGCATTGTATTATTATTAACTATAGTCATCTTGTTGCACAATAGGACTCACTTCTAACTCTAGCTCAGTACATGTTGAACATAGTTTCCCCTGACCAACTCGTCCCAGCTTCTGTGACCACCAGTCATTCTCTACCTCCGTGAATTCGGCATTTTTAGCATCTAAATATGAACACATAAATGAAATCATGTTTTTTTTCTCTTTGTGCCTAGCCTATTTCACTTAGAACAATGTCTTCTAAAGTCTTTCATATCATTGCAAATGACATACATGAAATAGAATTTTATATTTTTAAGGCTGACCAGTGTTCCATTGTGTATAAATATCACATTTGAAAAAAAAATCTGTCTGTTGATAGATGCTTTGGTTATTTCAATAGCTTGACTATTGTGAATAAGTCTACAGTGAACTTAGGAGTATAGGTGTCTTTTTGATTTGTTGACCTCAAAACCTTGACGTGTGTGACAAGTAGTGATATTGTGGGATAACATGCTAATTCTATTTTTAATATTTTGAGAAAGCTCCAGGTTGTTTTCCAAATACTAATTTGCAATACTACTAACATCCTCTCCAACACTAATTTTTGGCAACAGCTGATCTAACAGGGGTTAGGTGAGATCTCATTGTGGTTTTTAATCTGCATTTCTATGATAATTGAAGATAATTAAGATTTTTCCTTTTTTTATTTTCTTTTTTTCTTTTCTTTTTTTTTTTTTTTTTTTTTTTTTCTTTTCTTTTTATTAAGAGATTTTCTATTCATTTTACATATCAACCATGGATTCCCCTGTCCTCCCTTCTCCCACCCCCCCAGCCTTTCCCACCCCTAATCCACCCCCCATTCCCACCTCCTCCAAGGCAAGGTCTCCCCTGGGGAGTCAGGCCAGCCTGGTACATTCAGTTGAGGCAAGTCCAGTCCCCTCCTCCCTGCACCAAGACTGAGCAAAGTGTCTCAGCATAGGCCCTAGGTTCAAAAAAGCCAAGCCGGCTCATGTACTAAGGACAGGTCCCAGTCTCACTGCCTGGGGGCTCCCAAACAGTTCAAGCTAAACAACTGTCTCACTTATCCAGAGGGCCTAGTCCAGCACCATGGGTCTCCACAGCTATTGGTTCACAGTTCATGTGTTTCTGCTAGTTTGGCCAGTTGTCTCTAACAGGGGTTAGGTGAGATCTCATTGTGGTTTTTAATCTGCATTTCTATGATAATTGAAGATAATTAGGATTTTTTTCATTTATCCATGTATCTATTTACCATTTGTATGTGTGTGTGTGTGTGTGTGTGTGTGTGTGTGTGTGTGGAGAGAGAGAGAGAGAGAGAGAGAGAGAGAGAGAGAGAGAGAGAGAGAGATCTATTTGAAACCTTTGTTCATTTAAAATTATTAGCCTATTCCTCAGGAGTTTTTGTGTTCATATACATTGTATTTTGATACTATCTACCACCTCCCTCTGTCAACTTCTTCCAGATACCCTTCATGCACCTTTCCTAATTTTGTATTCTCTTCTTTTCTGTGTGTCTTTTTGAGACATTGGGTGCAATTAGTGCTGCCCGTATTCACAGGGGTGTGGGGCCACCCATTGGAACATAGGGCCCACACTCCTGAAGAAAACTTAGTCTCCACACTCACTTGCTATCAACTGCCAATAGCGCTCAGCTAGGGATGGGATCTCCTCCACCCGTGCTGAAATACGGACTGGCTTGATCTTATGTGTGTCTTATACAGGCAGCTACAGCTGAGTTCATGGGTGCAACAGCCCTGATGCGTCCAGAAGACACATTTTGCAGAAGGCCTCCCTGACCTCTAACTCTTAAATTCTTTCTCCCCCTCTCTACAAAGTTCTCTGAGCCTTGGGAGAAGGGAGTCATGCAAATGTCCCACTTCTGTCAATTTTTAGTAGGATTTTTGTTTTCTTAGAATTTAGTAGTTTTAGTTCCTTCTACATTTTAGATGTTAATCCTGTATTGTTTTTAATATTTCTCATTTGTAAATGTGTTTTCCCAAACCATGAATTGTCCCTTTATTAATTATTTCATTTGCTATGCCCATACTTTTTAGGTTGATTCTACACTATTTGCCTATTTTTCCTTTCATTGTCTGGACTTTCCTGGCCCTATGGAAGAAATCTCTGTCAAACACATAGCTATGCAGTGTTCTGTCCAAAGCAGAACATCTATTTCATCCTTGCTCCCTGAGGCTCAGGAACCATCATGGAAGAAGGGACAGAAGATGATCATAAGAGCCAGAGGTTCAGGGAGGACTAAGGCAAACAGTGATTTCTGGACAGCAGCTGTGGTTGCCCACCCAAGACCTTCTGAAGACCAAGTTAGTCAACATTCTAGCATGCAGTAGGAAGGCATCCATGAGCCGCCAGCCGTAAGTGAAGAGTCATAGACAGGTGGTGGTTCTGGGGAGGGAAAGTGACTTCCTTTGAGACTGTGGCTCTTGGTGGCTCAACCTCACTCCAGTGCATGGTCCTATATACACAGAAGTATACAGACAACATGAGCAGTAATTTTATTAATTTTTTTTTAACATTCATGAAGTTAGAGGAGGTAAGGGAGGTGGGATACATCTGGGAGGAATTAAGGAGAGGAATTGGGGTGATATGATCAAAATACGCTGAATGAAATTCTCAAACACCTAATAAAACAGTAAATAAAAAAGAAATGTCTGTCTAGACCAATATCACAGGATAATTCTCCCATATTTGCATATAGTAGTTTCGTAGTTTTAGGCTCTACATTTGAATCTCTTCTCCATTTGGATTCTTAAATAAAGTCTAATATTAAAGTCCATTTTTATTCTTCTGTATGTGGATTTATAGTTTTCCTAGGGGCTTTTACTGAAGAAACTGTCCTCTTGGCATCATTCACAAAAAGCAGTTGACCACAGATGTGTCTGTTATTCACAGGCTCTCTGCCCTACTCTATTGGTCTATGAATATATCTTAATGGCTATAATATTCTCAATGCATTACTGGAGCTTTGTAATATTTTGAAGTCCAACAGTATGATGCTTCTAGGTTTTTTCTTTTGAATCCTGATTGCCTTTAATATTTGAGGTCTTTTGTGTTTATATATGAATGTTATGGTTGTTTTAATATTTCTGTGAAGAAATGAAGAAACTTTCATAGATATTGCATTGAATCTATACAGAACTTTGTCAAGTATGGACATTTAACAGTATTAACTCTTCAAATCCTTGAAAAATGAGCTATATTTCATTTGTTTGTGTCATTTTTAATTTCTCTCATTAATATTTTTTGGTGCTTATAAGACACATATCCCATTTCTTTGATTAAATGTATATCTAACTACTTTTGTTTTGTGTTATTGTAAATGGGGTTATTTTCTTAAATTCTGTTTTAATAAATATCATTATTAATGTTTATAAATGCCACTAATTTTGTGTTAATACTGTAGCCTAAAACTTTATTGAATTTATTCATCAGTTCTAACAGGGTTTAGGGGAAGGTAGTCATCTGAAATTGTCTCCATTTAAGATTATATGACAGAAGAGACAATTTTACTTCATCTTTTCTTATTTAAGTGTTATATTTCCTAATTGCCCTGACATTGCAACCAATAACACAAAAATATAAAGGATCATAATATACTAGCATATCATAATTGCTATACATATAATAGCATATAAATAATTGAACAAATATACCAACAAAATGGACAACCTAGAAGAAACTGATAAATTCCTAAAAGCATAATCTACACATATTAGAATATGAGAAATTGGACATATGAACAGTTCATTATTAGCAGGGAAATTGAGCTAGAAATTACAAATCTCCCAACAAAGAATGATTTCATTGTTGAGTTCTACCAAATACTAACATAAATTCTCCTCAAACTCCTTCAAAAATTAAAGAGTGGGAAATAATTTTAAACTCACTTTACGAGGTCAGTATCACCCTGATAAACAAACCCCAGAAGACACCACCAAGTAGAAAATACTACATTAAACATAACTGATGAACACAGATGCAAACTTTCTCAACTAAAATCTAGTTGAGTCATACTCAATAGTACATTAAACAGATCATTTGCCATAATCAAAAAAGATCTTCTCACATGCAAGGTTGAATCAACATTTGCAAATCAATAAAAACATTATTCTACATAGTAACAGAATGAAAGACAAAAAACATATGATCATCTCAATAAATGCAAGTAAAGCATACAACAAAACTATATATCCCATCATAATAAATCCTGTTAGTAAGAACTGGGAATGTAGCTCCATAATAGAACACTTGCCTAGTGTGAACAAAACCCTACTCTTCACCCCCACTACTACAAATCTCTCAACAAAAATATTTAAAATATGTATAGCAAGAATTCTCCTTAACCCAATAAAGGGTGTATATGACAAGTACATAGTTGACATAATATTCCATTAAGAAAAATTGAAAGCATTTTTTTTAAATAAACTACAAGCTGAGGGTGTCCATACTCAACATCTCCATCCAAATCATTTGGGTGGAAATCTTTTTTGTTTATCAAGAATCCCACAGAGGAAAGAGATCAATCTAAAATTATTCACTGGCAATTGTCTCTCTGACCAGTCATTAGGCTGGCTGTGGAAGCTCATAGATTAACTGAAGGGGTGGAGTATGAATGTGTTGGTTGCAGGGTGGCTTTCAACTTGCTTTCTTGGCCACCTTTGGTCATTGGTCTGGTGCTTCATGGACTTTCTTGCTCTTCAATGTGGGCTATGGGTCCATGTACATGATTATGCTCCTTGTTTGCCCGAAAATCATGGTGAGCTGGTGACCGAATTATACCTTCCTAAAGTTATCATCTCATTCTTTATCAAATAAAATTTTATTCTTTGTGTTCAAGTAGTTCTGCAGCATAAAATCCAGTTTCAGTATAGAAAACTTAGTTCTTTCAGTGACTCTTGGGGTCTTGAATTAACCTAAACCAGCATTCTATCTTTGTTGGATTGAGCAAATGGGTAAACATTAAAAAAATTTAGTGCTCTAGGATTTTGCTATAAAAGGTACTTAAATAGTTATTTAACTGAAGAACTGAAAGGTAATTTATTTTTTAAGGTATCTGTTTATAAATGCCAGAAGGCAGGCAGGCTTAGGCTAAATAAGAAAGCAAATGATGTTTGACACACTAACCTAATTGTTCTCTCCCTCCTCTTCCTCTCCGTTTTCCCCAGAGCCTAGTGTCCCATCCACACCTCTATTCTAAAATATTTTCACATAAGATCCCATACCCACTATAAGGAATAAAATTATTTCATATTATTGGGTATGTTATATACTTTGTAAAAAGATACGTTTGCATTTTGGTAGATGCCCAAACCCTAAGCTAAAAGATATTAATTATAGCATGCACTTACCCCACATCCCTCCTCTTCCTTCAAGTTTACTCTGACCTATAGTTTCTGCTCTGGAAACTATGAATTCCATTCTAAATTTCTCATCCATTTTTTTGGAACAGGATTTAAGTAAATAAAAGAAGTTAATAACAGGCCTGGAACTGTAGAAAACAGATAATCACTTATTTTGCCTACACAAAAAATTACAAATGAGGTAGATATGATATGGTCACTGGGAGAACAGCCAGATCCTGGGATAGACACTGGCATGTACAGGTAGGATTAACAGGAGACCTTTTCTACACCCTCAGATCCAGTGGCCCAGCCTGTCAGTAGTGTTCTTAAAATACCCAGTGAACAATTGCATGCAGTATTTATTCACTGCCTGAAGTGCAAACAGGGCTCCATGAATGGTACAATCAGGATAGCTAAGTCATCTGGCACCTGCTAAGCATCCCAATGGGAGAAGTGCTCCATTGTACTGTTCCCAGTGCTGCCTTCCTCACCTTGTAAGTGAATCGATTCATTCATTCATTCATCACTAGACAAACATTCACAGACTGCCTGCTAAATGCCATGAACTCTTCCAGTAGTGTAAAGGGGGACAAAAATTCCCTCTGGGTGGAACTTACTTTTTATTATTTGAGAGAAGTACCGAAAACAAATGCATGAATAAACTAGGACACATGACAAATGTCAAGAAAGGAGGTTTGGAGGTGATTCTAGCTGAGGTGGTCAAATCTGAAAGATGCAAAGAAAATGCTAACAGTTTCTATGTTGAGAGGCCCCAGGACCGGGATTGTAATAACTGCATCCCAAAGTCAGTATTGCTGTGCCTACTTTATAGATGAAGAGAGCAGTGTTTAGAGAAGTTAACTATCTTGTTCTAGGTCACATGGACAGTGGGAATCCGAAGTTAGGATCCTAACCACTTTGCTGAATTACTTTCTTGGGACAGCCAAAGTGAATGACATGTCTTTCAAGGCCAAGGGTAGACTTTTCATTAATATCCACCCCAACCCCACCCCCAGCACAGAGCTTCCACCTCTACTTGTCTGGTGTTCTACTCTTCATCTACTTGCTTCTCTTCAAACTTCATGAGTGCTTGCTGCTGATTTTGTCATCTGGGCCCACATAGCATTTATGTCAATGAAGGCCTCATTGCTGTACAGCAGACGGGATAATCGATGTGCATAAAGTTGACCCAAAATTTACTGAAATGCCAGATCACACTTAACACCTCTGTTTAAGATGAGGTTGGCATCAAAGAACATGTCTTTAAATGTCCCAGCCCAAATTGCTCTGTGGCTTATGAGGCATATACCATGTTGATGTCAGAATTACATTGTCTGAAACACTGACACTCGGTTTCATTTGTGGAAGGCCGCTTATATCTGAACCTTTACTTTTCTGCAGACATTTGTGTGTGTGTGTGTGTGTGTGTGTGTGTGTGTGTAGATATAACTTTTCAACCTCACTTTGTAAAAAAAAAAAAATCGGAAATTCCAATCTTTAAAGTTTTGAAGTTACACTTGGATCAATCTGTTTTGTTATTTAATGGAGCCGAACACATTGAGTCCTCAGCTCTGCTGACATTCTTTCACCAGCGACCCTGGGCTGAAAAGCTCCTCTTGCCCAGTGTCCTCTTTTATATGTTCTATATAAATGTTTATTTTCAACTGTTATTATTTGTAATTTTTTTACTTAGCACACACAATGCTCAGTTTTCATTATGGCCTTTTTTCAAACAAAATTTGTTTTTGCTGATTCTCCTCTCTTCTTGTGCATCATTCCTCTGAACTGACCCCCAACCCTGGTCAGTACCCATGCATCCCCACCCATAACTCCTTTTCAATTTTCATCTCATAAATCCTAGCACCCTCCCCACTCCTCACCACCTCTTCCCTGCATCGCTGTGGCTCCCTTACTAGTCACAGCTAGAAAGGAAACTTAACACACACACAGAAACATCATAACCTAAGATCCACATTACTAAAGAACATGTGATTTCTTCTGTCCTTTTGAGTCTGAGTCACCTTCTTTAATAGAATACTTTCCAGTTCGATCTATGCTCTTGCAAATTTCATTTTTTCTGTACAGCTAAATAAAATTACACTGTGCATATGTACCACATTTTCATCATCCATTCATCTTTTGATGGACAGATAGGTTGGTTCCATTTCCTTGCTCTTGTGAATAATACAGGAATAAACATAGATACTTGGGAATCTCTGCAGCAGGAGACAGTCTGAGTATTGGCCCTGGAGTGGTACAACTGAGTCATACGTTAGTTTTAATTTTCTGGGAAGTATCTGTACTGAGTTCCATGATTGCTATATGAAATAGTACGCCTTCCAATAGTAAATAGAGGCTCCTCTTTCCCCATATCCTTGCTAGCAATTGTTGTCTTTGAGATCCCATCTCATCCTAGTCAGAATGGCTATAATATTATTTATTTATCATTTTAGCTATGATTCATTTAAGGCTATCTTTATACATATGAGTTCAAGCTACACTTGAGAGAAATTAAGAGAGCTATGGAAGCCCCAAGTCCTAAACATGCCTTGCTCCCCTCTTCCAGTCCATGCCTGAAATTTGCTAGGAGTTGGCTTCACTTCTGTGAAGCCTGTCTTAGCCAGCATCCATGTAAGGAGTGATTTGCCCTCAGTGGGTAGCCTGTGCCAGCTCCTGTTCCTCTACAGTAAGAACAGTGACACCCAAGGGAGTGGAGGTTTCTTGAGAATGGCATGAACGCTCAGAACCATTCCAAGCCTTCCAGCCTTTTCTACATTGTCTATGGAGTACCTCACATGCTCTCTCCTTCACCACATCTTGGGGATATCTTCCCAGATCTACAAGTTAGATGCAAAAAAATTACCATTTCTTTGATGGTTACCCTATCAGAGCAATAGCCAATCACAGTTCTGACTTCAGATCAAGAACCTTCCAAGCATTCTGATCTTGTGACCACCTCATCACTCATAACCTATGGCCCTTCTGTGATCCCATCACTCATGTTTTAAAGAAGAGAAAACAGAGCTCTGAAGTTTTATGGTTCATAAATGATGGAGACAGATCCAGCCTTAGGTCCAAATGTCAATCATCAGAGCCCCTCCTCACCCTGATGTTCAGGTAGTCTAAATTCATTCAAGCTTTCCCTCTTAGGGAAACCACATATGGATTTGTCACCTGCCTCCCTCATCTCACTAGAAGGACCACAGCCACTGATCACCTGGCCAGCCACCTTGAGCTGCATTGGCATTCATTAGGCCGGGGGTTGCAGGAAGATAATAAATGATCTGCAAAGTGAAATTCTTCCTGCTTGATATCTATCTTCTCTTCATTTCTTTTTTGTCATGTCCTGGGCTGTCAGCAGTCATTTTACATTGCTGTCAGTTTGGCGCTTGGTATATCCCTATTCCCTCCTTCCTTATTTTCATATCATCTGCTGGAATGCTGGAGAATTCTAGAATTATGCTACTCAACATGTTGTGTAATTTGAAATTAAGGGGACTCTTATATGAAAAATTGAAGCTCAAAGTAAGGAAGTAAATCAGTAAATCACAAAGCTAAACCCGGCATGGCGGTGCTGCGTGCCTATAGTCCCAGTGCTAGGGAGGCTGATATAGAGTCCATGATTGGCCTGAGCTACATAACAAGATCTTGTCTCAAAAAATTCAAAGACGGAAAGAACCAGATATGAATCCATCCAGTTAGAACCCAATCCCTTCGGGCTTCTCTGGGTTACCATCTCCTCTTTCTCCCACTCCTGGAGTATCCTAAACAAACAAGCAAACAAATCTAAGAACCGAGTGACTCACATCACCAAGTCCAGATGTGGAAAGAGCCACAGTTATTGAATCTAATGCACTCCTGATGGGGATTCACCTAAAACACCTCTGATAGTCAATCCAAGGGGGTTTTTTTCGCCTCCATAAAAAGATGTGCCACTCAGCTTTGGCAAGAAAGTTGCTTCTATTGTTAAACAACAATCAACTCTTGCAAATTCTTTCTTCCCTGAAATTACAGTCTGACCTTTACATTTTCCATTTATTTATAAGTCTGATCTTAACTAAACCATTAGCAAGGAGCAAAAATTACCCTTTTTCCATGTGGAAGGCTTTCAAGAATATGGAGACCTTTAAGTCTTTTCTCCAAATCTCCATGGATGGATTAGACCTCTGACCAGGTCCTGTAAGACATAGTTTCCTAATCTCTCTCTTAATGTTCTCATGGTATCCTTCCGTGTCAACAGCAGCTGTTCAGGCCCTTCTCAGGTATGACTCCAGCACTGCATACATGTGTTCAATGTGACCAAGCCAATGCAAGGGACTCCATGATGGTCTAGACACTGTCCTGCTGACTGGAGGGCTAAAGAGATGATTAAGTAATTGACAAACATATCTCAAACTGAAGCGCAAAATATTTCATTCCAAATAAAGAAAGAAAGAAGTCATTCCTAATCTTTCTGTCACTTAACTTCTAGCAAATCATTTCATCTGTATTCCAATTGTGCATTTCTCTCTCTCCCGAGTTCAAATACTCATGTTGATGGTTATAAAAATGTACGCTGCCTCTTTACATCTTTCTCATATTGAGAACTCCGTGTCTTTCAGTAATTGCTGTGATCTTACAATCCTTTCTGTGGCCATTTATTCAACCTATTGATAAAAGAAACTCCTGATCATGTCTAGTCCTGTGGCACTCTAATAGAACCTTCTCCTGGCACATGGTAAGAAGTTGATGATGGCTGGGCAGTGGTGGCGCACGCCTTTAATCCCAGCACTTGGGAGGCAGAGCCAGGAGGATCTCTGTGAGTTCGAGGCCAGCCTGGGCTACCAAGTGAGTTCCAGGAAAGGCGCAAAGCTACACAGAGAAACCCTGTCTTGAAAACAAACAAACAAACAAACAAAACCAAGAAGTTGATGATGATAATTATCATATAAGTAAATTACCTAACTACTAGCTTATATCATTTTTACATTAACCCTAACAGAAGATTTGAAAATAGTACTGGTTTTGTTTTTCAGGGCCTACTCCAACACACACACACACACACACACACACACACACACACACACACACACACACCACACACACACTTCTATAATTTTCACAATTATAGATCTTTTATTCACAGAAATTATTTTGCATAGAGTAACACTGAGACTCATGGGGACTAAATATGTAGACAAGGCCCACATAGTTTTAAGGAGGGAGAATCAGCACTCAAACCATGTTCTTTCTAAGCCCCAAGTCTTTGTCTTTGCAGCAGTCTCCTTATCTCTCCTACTTTGATTGAATACCTAGTTGAGATAGGAGTGGATGCTAATTTCCTATCCAGATTAGAGAGTGAAAACCAAGTTCCTGGAGGGGAGACAAGATAACTGTGCCATTTCCAAATATCAAACTTTTCATATTGCATCACAGATCAATGGGGAAAGTTTTAGTACAAGACAATTACTACTAATTTCCAAAGAATTAATAACAGAAATTCAAAGAAAGATTTGTACAAAAATGTTCACAGCAGTATATTTATAATAGCTAAATAGTAGAATATCCATTGATGGATTAACTGAGAAACAAAATTTACTATTTATCTATTTAAAGGAATTAAATTCTGGCACATGCGGCAACACTACTCATGATGCTTTTATATTCCATGCTCTACCTATCCAAGCAGGCTCTTACTCCAGACTCGGAGGGGAACTTTGGGACTCAAGCAACTGGTCATATTTCCAGGCCATTGCGAAGGTCTATGTGAAGGTAGGTTGATGTCCTTAGTCCCAGTTATAAAAACTGTGAGCTGCCAAGCCTGCAAGAAAGCTGGGGGCTGAACCACAGCCTTTGAAGCCACTGTTAGACTTTTCAGAGAGGCAGGATTTGGAGTTTTCTTCTAGTTCTGAATGCCTTCCCAGAGTCTCATAAATATCTCAAACGTGGGAGACCCAGCTGGAGTCCATTGACAAGAAGGCCATGTGGGTGAAATGTCTCTTCCTTGGCTTCCACTCTGGTTGGCACAGATGAACTGGGGAAGTTTCCTGGTGGTTGCTAATTTTTATGTTTTCTTTTCCTAACATTATTCTGTTTGGTGGAGTTGGGGTGGGAGGGGAGAAAGAATATATAATATGTTAGGACTTGTTTTTGCCATTTGCAGATTTTTTTTCCCCTCTATTTGCTGCCACCCACACACTCCCCACCGCACAGGAATATGACTGGCAAGATTACACTCAGAGTTAAAATGGTTCTGCTTATGCTACTCTTCTTGTGGAGAGATTTGCAAATTAGAGTTGGTACCAAGAGCCAAGCGACAGACTCATGCTATACATCAGCAGAGTTGGCTACATCCAAAGGACCCCAGACCCCAGGCAACTGACTCTCATCTCCATGCATGGGCGTGTCCATGTCATATGCATTGCAAAGTACTTTCCCCCAAATACCCATTAAGGAAAAGTTCATAGTAAAGAATTTTAATATAATTACATTTAAGGCAAATTCAAATCTCCAGAAGCCTTAGAACAGTACTGTGACATATCATGTACTCTTTACCCAGAAGCCCCAGCCAAGTTCTATCCTAGGTTCCAGGGATGTTTGTTGTAGGACATGAGACCAGACCAGGATAATGAGTTGCTCCTTAGTCGTCACACTTCTGGTCTTGCTGCATCGGAAACCATCGTTCTCCCTCTACACTAGTCTGCTGTGTGTACGTGAGCCTTCTCCCCTCCCAATCGCTGCACGGAACACCCTTTACCTTGTGTCGGCCCAGCCGTTCCTCAGGATTAAAATCACCTTACGCTTTATTTCTGCCTCTTTATTTATGTGTTTGTCTATTTAAAGAGAGAAAGAGAGCACATACATGTGATGGCACGTGTATAGATGTCAGAGGATAACTGTGGGTTCCCTCCTTCCACCTTGGTGTGGACTCAGGGTCTCCCTTATTTCTGTCGCTGTGCTGAATAAGCAAACTTCGTGTCTAGTTTCCTGTCTCTGGTTCCCAGTTTCATAGCATGAGTGCTGGGGCTGGGATTACGAAAGGGAGTCACGGTAACTGACTTTTTATATGGGTTCTGGGGATCAAACTCAGGTTATTGGGGCTCCATGGCAAGTGCCTTTACACAACATACCATCTCACTAACCCAATTTATGGGTGTGGTTTTTTTATATATTATATATTATAATATTATATATTAGAGTAATGTTTGTTGATCTCTCAGGTGGCAAACAATGCCAGTGCATCCCATGAGTACTATTGTTAGTTTAACATTGATTAAGTGATAAAGGGAATCTTCAGTGCAGAATCAGTTTCCCCCCTATATACTTAGGAATTTTATATGAGATTCTTTAAGATTTTTCATTATTTCATTGTCTTCTACCCATTTTAGCATCTATTGGTATCTCCTCCTAGATTATTTATTATTACAATAGTTACCAAATGACTTCCTATTTCCTCCAATCCTTCTGTATTTATTGGTTGGAAGGAAGGAAGAAGGAGGGACAATACGGAAGAACTTTGTCTTTCCCTCTGTTGTAATTCATTTGTCTGTTTATGTGAAGACTGATCTCTAGGTATTTAATTTGTTCAATGACTTATAATTTATTCCCATAATTATCTGGTTTGATACTTAGATTTGTCCCAGATTAAGTTAGCTAAAGTCCCATCAAGCTGGAGCCTGTGTGCTTTTCATCTACCTGTATCATTCTTTGAAAAATTCCATTTGAACTATAATTTCCCTGCCTCACTCTACGGTCAGCCATTTGCTCAAAGATCTTTAGCATTTTTAATGGAGAATGACATTTAGGGACTAAAGTCTTGGTGGAAGGTTTGCCCAGACCTACTTGGGTGTGACTGTTCTAAAGATATCCCACTTGTCACAGCATATCATCTACCCTCTTTGGGTCTTTACTCAAATACCACCTTCATAAAGCCTTATTTATATACTCTATTAAAAATTATAACCCCAACATCATCCTTAGCCCCAGTCCAAACCTCTCCTTTGCTTTTTCACTATTACTTATTATGATAAGATACAACAAACATTTATTAATCATTTATTTTATTGTGACCATCCCCTAAAGAAAACAAAACACCATAGACTCCATAAGCTAGACATCATTTTAGGTGATCAAAACAGATGGAAATCTTTGTTCTCATTAATGAGTGTGAAAGGTGTGTAGCAATGACCCAAAGCACAGCCATGAAGGATATGGCAGGAAGCTGAAGCTCAAGTCTCATGAGGGGTGTTGGAAATCATGACAGAGCTTTGCAGCTCAGCCAGCAGGCTTGGTCCATTCCCTATGAACACAATACCTCAGTCATGATGTGAAATGTAAAAGTGACTTATCTTTTATGTTCTTCAAAGATCACACTGGTTACTGAAAGGAGGAAATAATCATATGAGGTGAAAATTTTGGCAGTAATTGTCATTCTTCATACAGACTCTGTTACTTGTTATGGTGGCCCAAGGGAGAGCTGATAGCTTAGGTCAATGACCATAGGTCATGGTAGATTTTGGAAACATATAGGAGACAGGTTTCTTAAGACTACTAGTGATAGTGCAAGGAAGAAGGGATTGTCAGGAATGATCTGCAGTTAACAGTTTCAAAGACAGGGAATTTAACCCTGACCTATTTGGTGCCAAAGCCACTGCTATTGCATCCAGGGATCTCCAGAAACAGAAAATAGTGCTTGGGAAGTGAATGTTTAGATGATGATGAAAAGGGTAAGATTTCCACTACACTTTTCTAAAAATCTATCCATGCTTCCCCTCCTACTGGGAACCCAAATTCCCCTCTGTACAAGTAAGTGATAAAGCAGAACAGAGATTTCGGGTCACTGCAGAGATCTCAGTGAAGGAACTCCCAAGAAAGCTTGTGAATAGAGACTCACATGCCAACTTCTCACCCAACACTCCCCCTTCCCTCCCTCCCACAAAAATGTTTCTTTTTGTAATTGTCTATAAAAGATTATTGTCTGCATTTTATTTAATTATTCTGTATGAAGTAATTATGAGCGAATAATCAGTGAGTTCGCTGATAATAGATGTTCATAAAGGAACACAAAAGACGCTAATAAAGGCAGAGCCAGCCCCTCATGCCTGCCATTATTAGTTTCCCTACCTCTTTAATTTTCATACATTTTTATTGTTTGCCTGAAATTAATCGTCCGTTTCTTTCCCCAATCAGGTTTATTGCAAGTGGGCCCCTTCTAGATAGCTATACTATTTGTGTGTTTATCTGGCAAATGGCCCAATAGATCTTGTCAACTCTAAAATATCTATCTGGGAGCCTGGAAGGAAAAACACAACCAGTGTATCTCGGTCCTCTTAAGGCTCTTGAGAGGATTCAGCCCACCCCAATGTCCCACCTCTGCCTACCACCCTGCATTACATCCTTGAGAAATCTGGACTGTCAAGAAGTTCTCACAGTTTGTTGGTAGCAGAGAGGAGGGAGGATGAAATTATGACACAGTTTAACCAAACCCAACTGAAGTTCAGCTTTACTGTTCTCATGCACATGAAGGTTTTTCCTTTAACTCTACATTCTGAAAAAAAAATCTTCCTCTGTCTGAGTAACTTGAATATCCTCTAACAGGGTATATTAACTAGCTCAGGATGCCCTAAGAAAATAGCACAGATCACATGGCTCAAACAATAGGAAATTTTCTTCATGTATTTCTGAAGACTAGAAGTCTAAGATCAAGGTGCCAGAGGTGATTTTTGATGAAACTTGTTTTCTAAATTGACATATGGCTGCCTTTTTACTGTGTCTTCATGGCTTTTCCTCCACGAAAAGGGAAAGAATGATCTCTGATGTGTATTCCTCTTCATATGGAAGAATCAGTCCAGACAAGAGGCCAACCTTCTGACCCTCATTTACCCTTTACTACATACTTTCAATCCCAGCATTCAGGAGGTAGAAGCAGGTGGATCTCTGAGTTCGAGTCCAGACTGGTCTACAGAGTGAGTTCCAGGACAGCCAAGATTACACAGAGAAACCCTGTCTTGAAAAACAAACAAAAAAACAAAAACAAAAAATGTTTCCAATGCAATCACATTGAGAGTTCAGACACTGACATAGACACTTTGGAAGAACACCATGGAATCCATATCCATCATAGGATAATGTTATGTTTTCAATGTTACCCCTCCCCCAACAGGCTTGTGACTGAAGGTCTGCTCTCCAACCAGTAGTGATCTTTGGGGAGGTGCTGGAAACTTTGGGAAGTGAACCTAGTTAGAGAAAGTAAGTGTCTTGGATGTGTGTTCTTGAAGGCTGCATGTTGACCCTGGGCCTTAAAAGCTTTGCATCCCAGCTGCCATGAAGTATGCAGCTGTGCCTGGTTGTATATACCTCCCTCCACAATGTTTCTGCCTTGTAAAGGAGTGAGGTAGCAGCTGACTATGGACTGAAAACATGAACTAAAAACAAATCTTCCTCCTTTAAGCTGTTTGTCTTCAATAATTGTCACAGTGACAAAAAAAAAGCAATGACTAACATAAAAATCCAATTCTATCATAAAACTTCATTAGAATAAAACTTTATATTAGCAATAGTAGTAATTTCATGGAAGCCACAGAAGTGTGCCACAGCTGTGAGACACTGGCACAGGGGTGTTTCATCAGCTCTGAACTTTCTGTGTACCCATTCTCTCCCCTAGCAGGGTAAATGTGCTGAGTCCAGATAGGACAAGGGAGCAGGTGGGAGTCAACTGCATATGCCATGGTCTAATTCATGACCTTGGCCTCACTCACCTGCTCTCTGGGCAGAATCATGTTGTATCTGTTCTTCTTTGTATCTCCAATGGTAGAAATGGGTCTGGAATAAAGCAACCAACCAGTCATAGCTTCTTCAATGAATGAGTGCATGCATGAATGAGGCTGTGAGGAGGACTTGATCATCTAGCTGTCCTCACCTGCTCCCAAGTACCTAGAAGGTGAAGGCCAAGCTGTTTGGTAGGGACTTCTATGATTGTCCATACTCACCTCTACAGCCCCAGGGTCTCCCACCCTCACAATAACCCCTTTCTCTCTATGTCCCTGTCCATGTTAATTTTTTAAAAGCTTTCTGTATATCCCTTGCTCCTCCTGTTCTCTCTGACTGGAAAGAACTTCCTTTATCTGGCTGAGATTTGGTGTCACAACTCCCTTCCATCTTGGAAGATTTAGAGATATTCCCATTTGTGGTGATATTGTGTTCCCCAAAATATTGTGCACCCTAATAAACTTATCTGGGGTCAGAGAACAGAACAGCCACTAGATATAGAGGCCAGAAAATGGTGGCACATATGCCTTTCATCCTATCACTTGGGAGGCAGAGATCCATCCAGATCTCTGTGAGTTTAAAGCCACACTGGAAACAGCCAGGCATGGTGACTCATGCCTTTAATCCCAGGAAGTGATGGCAGAAAGCAGAAAGGTATATAAGGCATGAGTTCCAGGAACTAGCCTGGATGAGCCTGGTTAAGCTTTTAGGCTTTTGCTTGGATGAGGACACAGAGGCTTCCAGTCTGAGGAAACAGGATCAGCTGAGGAATTGGCGAGGTGAAGTGGCTGTGGCTTGTTCTGTTTCTCTGCTCTTCCAGCATTCACCCCAATACCTGGCCCAGGTTTGATTTTATTAATAAGAACTTTTAAGATTCCTGCTACACCCATTTCCATAGCTCTCGTTGATTTCTAGCCTTAATCCCAGGGTTACAAGTATCCATTAATTTGATACCTAAAAAGTCATCTATTTAATATTCTGACTATCTAGAAGAATACCCAATCCAACAAGTATTAAAAATCCCAATTATTGTGTATTATACATTAATTTTTATATTATTTATTAGTAATGCTGGATTTATAATCCATGAATAAAAAGCTTAAAGTTGAAAACACACCAAGAGAAGAAAGTTTATGCTCTTGGGAGCACTGGGAATTTGAGTGTTTTTTAACCTTTCTTGCCCATTCATATGTCCATTGTTGCCTCACCCTTGCTGGTATGGGAACTTTGAAGGTCAATGTGATGGGACATTGACTCATGAATTGTTCACACCTCCTGAATATTCTGAGATGATATATTCCTAAGCCATAAGTCCCTCATCTCTGGTTGCATGGTCTCTTCTGGTGAGAGCCCAGGTGTTTCTATGATGCTCTTCTATGTGTCTAGTGATCAACTAGCTGGTAATCACTGCCATAAGTGAAGGAAACCTAAAGCTAGAGTTTCCACCCAGTGTGCCCCCAAATACATGTCTATTTAGAGTCATTCATATGTACATGGATTTAGGGTTGATCATTTGGGACTGGATAACTTATCAGAAGGCTCAACCCTGTAGAAAACTTGACTCACCCTCTCTCAGCAGCCACTGATTGTTTGTGTCTCTTCGTCTATGGATGGGACCTTGGGAAATTCCACCTTTCTGAATTAGCATGTCTATGGGTGTGGTCACTATTCAGGTTTTGCTTATACAATCATATTGTTGAGATTTTATGGGCATAGTTTTCCTGTCATGTGTAGGAGACACAAGTATAGCTGGTCTCATACTGGTCCTCAGACTTGTAAAATCTTTCCACTCCCTCTTCCATCATGTCATTGGAGCCTTAGGTATAAGGGTTGTGTTACAGGTATACCCATTGATGCTGAAATCCCTGTGGTCATTTATTCTCTGAATTTTGATGAGTTGTGGATCTCTGTAGTAGTCTCAGTCTGCTGGAAAAAAAAAAAAGCTTCGTCAGTGAGGTGTGAAAGCTATGCTTATGATCAGGTATAAGTACGACAACTATATAGTTAGAAACTATATTGATGCCGGAAAATAGTACTAGTAGTTTCTTCTTTTAGGTCTATGACCTTTCCAGCTACAGGTAGTTTGTTAGTTTTATAGTACCAGACATGAATTCTACCTGTTAAGCAGGCTTTAAGTCCAATCAGGGAGCTGTTGGTTACTGCCAAGATGCAAGTGCCACTGTTACACCATTAGGGATATCTTCCCAGACCAGCCATTGTTGTGGTTCATAGGCTTTAGCTTGAATGAGATTTCAGTGCTGGTTAGGACTATTGATTACTTTTCTTTCTTAGCAGCTTATGTAACACCATCCAATATTATGAAAGCTAGTCTTCGGGGAAGAAACTTCCCTGAAGTTCCCAGGGAAATCCCAGCTTGATTCCTCCAAATTCTATGTTGGAAGTGTGTGGTATCTTTAGCAAAGGGTCTTACATTCAAGTTCTTGGAGGTGACCAAGGGCAATGGCAATATCCTATATTATTTAAGGAAGTTTCCTGGACCCACCTAATCAACATCTTAAAGTGAGGTTATCATTGCCTGGCACTGTGACTTTTGTTAGACAGTTTATGGCTCTTGGGATAGATATCCTTAGCTTTGGAACTGGTTTGATGCTGACCTTCTCTCCTCACACTGTTCTTCCTCTTCTGTCCTGTCCTGACTGAGAAGAATAAACCAAGTCTTCTGCAGAAAACAGGCATGGTCTCTGTGCTGGTTTGAATAAGAATGGCCCTCATAGGCTCTTATCTTCTAATGTTCAGAATACTTGGTCCCCAGTTGGTGGAATTGTTTTGGAAGGATTAGGAAGACTGACTTTGTTGAATGAAGTGTGTCACTAGGGACAGACTTGAAGATTTCAAAGTCCTTGCTATTCCTGGTTAGCTTGCTCTCTCTGCCTTGTGCCTGAGGATCAAGTTGTAAGTTCTCAGCTACTGCTCCAGCGCCATGCCTGCCTGCCTGCTGCTGTGTGCCTGCCATGGTGGTCATGGACTCTAACCCTTTGGAAACTTGAGTCCCAAATTAAACTCTTTCTCTAAGATGTGTCTTATCACAGCAATAGAAAAGTGACAGAGGCAATAGTTGGTACCAGGGAGTGGGCTATTGCTGTGACCATACTGGTTTTTAGAAGACTTTGAAGCTTTGGACTAGGAAAGTAGTTGAACATAAACAGGGCTTAATAGGCCATCTTAGTAGGAGCTTTAAAGACAGTAGTGCTGAAAGCAATGTGGATCATGGAGGCCCAGCTCAAGAGGATTCAGAGGGTAACAATACTGGTAACTGGGTTAGAGAGATCATTCTTGTGATATTTTGGCAAAGAATATGGCTGTCTTTTTCCCTTGTCCTAAGAATCTGCCTAAATTTTAGACTAACTTCTCTGGCAGAGGAAATTTCAAGACAACTTACTATTAACTCTATCATTTAGCTTTTAGTAACCACTGTTATATAGATCTACAATGAAAAGGAACACGGGCAAAAAAGAAATATAAAAAATGTACAATTTGAAGATTAAAAAGAGATTCAAGAAATTCAGTGTTAGAGCCAAGGCTTGTGCTGAAAGAGATAAGGGGAGGCATGAAGCAAAGTGGAATAAAGGGAATAGTACCATCAGGGAGAGACCCCATTCAACTAATCTTGCAATTTGTGAAAGGAAAAGAAAGCCCTGAAGGATTTTCTGGCCCTAAAACTCATCAACAAATCAAAGTAAATGGAAGTCAAAGAGGGGGCCAGGTTCTAGTCCAAGCAGGCAGTCAAAATTGGCAGATTGGCCACATGGTTCTGACTTTAGAGTCATAAAGGATACAGGAGGAGTAAAGAGGTTGTGGGATCTTCCTCTACAGTTAAGGAGAACTGCTAAGGCCAGGCATGTGGCAAGGGAATCCCTGAATGAAGATCTGAAAAGGCCATTACGTGAAGCTGTAAAAGTGAAGCTTGGAATGTTGTAGACCCCAAGATGTTAGAGATACCACAGCCATGGAGTACTTGCCAAGGAGAGCTGCACACAGGAAGTGGAGCAGCCCAAGAAGAGAAGTGTGTTGAAGTCAGCAAAGCTGGAAAGATGGGCCATCTATGCCCCTTAGCATAGGACATAAACCAACAGGATTTGGAATTTTCCCAGTTGGGTTTAGGCCTTGTTATGATCCATTATTTTTTCATTCAGAGTTAGGATTAGGGTTAGGGTTAAGGTTTTAGAGCAAATGCCACTACATTACCCCCTTTTCTCCCTTTTGGAATGATAATGTATATTCAATACCATTGTATGTTAAAAGTGTATATTTTTTTTTTTGCTTTTGATTTTATAGGGGTTTTAATTAAGAGATTGCCTTGAGTCTCAGAAGAGACTTTGGACTTTGAAAAGCTATGTTGAGACTGTGGGGAACTAGGGCAATTTTTGACATTGGACAAGATGCATTTTGCGTTATGACATGGCCATTGACCTGTAGGGGCTAGGGAGTAGAATGTGGTGGTTTGAATGAGAATGTCCATAGACTCATATGTTTGAATGGTCATCAAATGGTGAAACTGCTCTGAAATGATTAAGGGGTGTGGCCTTTTGGGAGGAGGTATAACCCTGGGGTGGGCTTTGAGGTTTCAGAAGCTCATACCACTTCCAGTTAGCTTTCTCTCTGCTTTGTGCTTGTAAATCAGGATGTAAACTCGCAGTTACTGCTCCAGCACCCTGCCTGCCTGCCTGCCTGCCTGCCTGCCTGCCTTCTGTGGTGCTGCCTGCTGTGATGGTCACAGACTCTATCTCTCTGTAACTGAAACTCACCATGTAGACCAGGCTGAACTCAAACTCACAGAAATTAACCTGCTTCTGCTTCCCAAATGCTAGGATTAAAGGCGTGTGCCACTACATCTGTTTTAAGTCAGGCTAAAGAGGGCAAACCTTCAGAAGACAAGTGCCAATGATTCTTTCTTCTCATCCCAAAGTCTTTGTTCACAAAGGCCAAGTCTCTACCATACTTCAACCACTGGATACAAAGTAAGACCTCACTTAGGACAACCCTGGTTACTCATCTGATCAACCTTTCAGTCCATGAGATTCTTCTCGTTTTCAGGACATGATCTTATCTCTGATGTGCCCTGCCTCTCTCCCATGATGCCCCAACCAATACATGCCCTGCATCTGGTGGCCTTCCAAAGAAGTGACTGCCAGCTTAAGTCTAAGGGACTGCTTGGGAAAACTCCAACATAAAAGTAATCTTTTACTAACATATTTTACTAACAAGTGCCATTATGAACCTCCTCACATTGCTTATTTAATTATTACTTAAGTCAGGTTGAAACATATTTGGTGGAAATGAAACTGCCTTTCTTTGAGCTCAGGCACAATGTTTTACTCTCATGTTAATCTTGTACCTAAGAAAATCAAGCTGGCATATGTTTCCAGCAACCACTACAAAGATCATGTTTCTTTCTCTCTAGGGTAATTTGAAAAGAGGAAAGCATTCAAAATACTATATTTGCCATCCCCAAGCACATTCATGTCATGTAGCACCTACAATTAATGAGGTACTCGTGAGGATCCGAGTCATTACAGCAAAGCATTTAATTCCATTCTTCTCCAACACGCTGATTTAATCCACCCTGAGTTAAGCTGGAGCTGTAACACAACTTTGCTGAATGGAGCACCATGAGATAACATGGTGTGTCCGAATAACAGCAATTTTGCACATGTACATAGCAGCTTCCAGCCTCCAATTTCCAAGAGTTGATTCTCACACAGTAATTGATGGCACCTCTAAGTGTTACATTAAACATTTAATTGAACAGTTAAATGTGGATTAATGAGGCCATTAATTAATACAGCAGGGAAGGCTGCAATTCTTATCTGTAGACCACAGAGACTATTTTCTCACACCATGTATTTGAAACTCTATCATGAAAATTCAAAATTGTGAGCCTGTTGGAAATGGGGGCAAAAAGCAAAAGAGTATAATAAATAGAAATGGCATATGGCTAGTAGGAAAACCACAATTTTAAGACCTGAGTACAAGGCCAGGCTGTTAGCTGCTGTGTGACTTTGAATAAGTCACTTTACCTCTCTGACCTTGATTCTCTTACCTGGAAATAAAATCCAGTTGGCATAAAGAGAGAATTAGGAATAATAGATCAAGAAAGATTAAGTGGGGTGGAGGGAACAGAAGGGCAAGGTAGAAGAGGGAGTATGGGGTGGGACAGTTAACACTAAAGACCCTCAAAAAAGTCATATAGAGACCTACTACTATAGCTTATGTTTAGTTTAAATAGAGTTACCCTATAATGTGAGATGCCTCTCCTAGACATCATGAGCTATCAAACCAAAAACCCAGAGTCAGGAAAGGGTTGCCTTTTATGGAGTTGTTGGTCATGGGAGTTCCAGAGACCTTCCCAAACATTACAGGCTATTGTCATTTCTTTGAAGGCTCTCTGTGACTTAATGGTAAGACCCTATTGCTGAAGATACTGCATACTTGAGTCATGGAACACGGAGAAATCACACTAGAACCAACCTAGAGGCTTCATGCCAACTGGCTAGTTTCATAGTGCTAGAATTCATATTGACAATTCATTCATATATGACAAGTATATGACAAGCAGGCCTCACAGTCTTACCCAGCTGTGAGGCCTGCAAGCTACAACAACAACCCACCTGGAAAGATACACCCCCTGGTGCAATACTGGTATGAATGTTAAGGGAGTAACCAACCACTTTCCAATTGGATTTAAAGCCCACTTTACAAGATGGAACTAATGCCTGACACTGTTAACAGAGGCAAATTCCCATGACTAGATGGGTGATAGTCCCTAGGAAAGAATCTGCTACTATTATTCTACTAAATGGGTATAATATTAAACCAAATCCTAGTGACTTAAAAGTTATACTTATAAATTAGTGCATCTCTAATCCTCATCAGAGAAGCTTCTTTCAGATGGTGGTTAACACAGAGACTCACAGTGGATCAACACATAGAGAATAAGAGAGAGTAGAGTGTTCATCCCTAAATAGGACACCTGTACAAAGGCTCAGGGATCATCATGGAAGGGAGTGGAAAGAGCCAGAAATGATAGACAACTATAGAAAAACTGTCTTTTCCAGACACAACAGGATAGTTGCTCCTACGAACTCAAGATGGTTGTGAAAACATTCACAAGGCCTTCCTGTCTTGGTTAGGGTTTCTATTGCTGTGAAGAGACACCGTGACCACAACAACTCTTACAAAAAACACATTTAATTGGAGTGGCTTACAGTTCAGAGGTTCAGTCCATTATCATCATGGTGGGGATCATGGCAGCATGCAGGCAGCATGCAGGCTGGCTACATCTTGATCAGAAGGCAACAGCAAGGACTATGTTACTGGGTGGTATCTTGAGCCTAGGAAACCTCAAAGCCCACTGCCACAGTGAAACACTTCCTCCAAAAAGGCCATATCTACTCCATCAAAGCCACACCTCCTAATAGTGCCACTCCCTGTGAGCTTATGGGGGTCAATTACATTCAAACTACCACACTTTTCAAGTTCAAGACAGACAAAGTCCAAGTGCAGGAGGAATAGGTAATCATGAAGTCCTAGCCCTAGATGAGGAGCTATTGGCAATTGTCAGTTGATGGGAAAGGGAAAGTCAGTTTTCTTCAAGGATATAGCTCCCAAAAGGCTATCTGTGATCTGTTAAATGGCCCTATAGTCATACACCTATTGGCAGTACTAAGTGGACTCAAGGTGTTGAAAAAAAAGAATACATTAAATTGGGAGGTAATAGTGTATGGGGAAGGAATTGAAGGTGAAGAAATGAGGGGTGGACTTGATCAAAACACATTATACACAAGTATAAATTATAAAATAATAAAAAAGGAAAAAAATGTGAGAAAAAACCTCCCTTAAGTGTTTTTTTATCTAAGCGTTGTTCTGAGCCTATGAATTTAATCAATGGATTCTGATATGTGACCCAATTACTTAAGTTATTCATGTTTCTTTTGCATTCTACTCCTTAAACCCTTTTCTTAAAATTCCCACTCCAGTAGATAAAGTCCAGTGAGGATACAAACAAGAGCACTGGACATGGTTTCACAAGTGCCACCATCCACTTCCCTGCCCAACGGGAGATTCTAGAAGTCAACAGATTCATTCAATTCTCTAGCTCCTCCTTAAGATGTGCACATGCTAACCTGCTGCAAAAAGCTGTATGAGACCTAAGTGATATACATCAGATGAAAGCCAAAAAGGTGTGGTCCATGTGTGAGCCTCTGTTCTTTCCATTATTATCATCACCCAGGGATGGTGACAGGTGGCTTTTGGAGCCTTCTCTTGCCTATAGCCATTCAGTTGTTTTTCTGCTTCCCTTCATTGCTTTTCTGTCTACATTAGTCCTCATTCTGGAGTTCCGGTTTTTGCAAAACATCCCAAAGCTTTTTGGTACTCATCATTCTTCATTACTCAGACTATTATGAAACCCTTTTATGACTCAAACGGCAAAGACTCAAAGGGAACTTCTGTCACCCACCCCAAGCCCTTAGGGTCTTGAGAGTCCTCCTTAGCTAAACGAAAAGGCAAAAAGATTAGGTAAAAGACTACGTGCGCTTGGCTCTTCCAGCATGTTCTAGAGAAGTTATTAAACTTTAAGAAAACCTCATAAACTTTAAGTCATATTAAATAACATCTTATTCATTCAAAAAGTAGTTATTGGGCACTTAGTATAGCTAAGAACTGCACTGAGAAATATACTTACAGTACTAAATTTATTTATGTCTATACATTATATGTACATCTATCTGTCATTATTCACAGATTCTATATTTCTAAATTAACTGACAGTAAAATATATTTGTATCCCTCAAATCAGTATTCCAGGATTTACATCATCATTTAGGAACGTGTGTGGAGTGGTAAAATCTTTGAGTCATCTGGTGTGAGAGCACTTCCACTTGGGGGTCACATAAAATTAGTTCAATGCTTTCTATACTACAAACAAGTGTCTTGTAGTCTGTTTTGTGCCAGCTATTATGTATTTTTGTACTGTTTGCTGGTGATTTTGTTACTTAAAATGACTCCCTGTGAAGTGCTGAAATAGTTTCCTAAGCTCAAAAAGTCTAGGATGCCTACCAGAGGGAGGAAATTGTTAGACAAGCTTCATTCAATCCTGAACCCACAATAGTACTGGCCATGAGTTCACTGTTAATGTAGCAACTACATATTAAATAAGACATCTTCAGTATATGGGAGGTGTTTGTGTTAGGGAAACTATAATCAGAACACATTGTATTAAATATATTTTTTCAGTTAAACGAAAACCCACATAAACCCTGGATTCAGACATAAAAAATAATAATTTAAATAAATGTAATTTAAAGGAATACATAAATAAAAGGAACTGTCCT
Organism: Peromyscus californicus insignis; assembly: GCF_007827085.1. Lineage (NCBI taxonomy): Eukaryota > Metazoa > Chordata > Mammalia > Rodentia > Cricetidae > Peromyscus > Peromyscus californicus. Next base: position 66,976,783 of record NW_026294469.1, on the reverse strand, counting down.
GGCTAGTTTTATGTCAACCTGACACTAGCTAGAGTAATCTGAAAGGAAGAAACCTCAAATGAGAAAATGCCTCCATAAGATCCAGCTGTAGAACATTTAAGTGATTGATCAGGGAGGGCCCAACCCATTGTAGGTGATACTATTACTGGGCTGGCTGTCTTGGGTTCTATAAGAAAACAGGCTGAGCAAGCCATGAAGAACAAGCCAGTAGAAAGCACCCCTCCATAGCCTCTACATCAGCTCCTGCTTCCAGGTTTCTGCCCTGTTTGAGTTCCTGCCCTGACTTCCTTCAGTGATGAACTACAATGTGGAGGTATAAGTCAAATAAACCCTTTCCTCCCTAACTTGCTTTTTGGTCATGGTGTTTTGTCACAGCAATAGAAAGCCTAACTAAGACAGGTACCATCCAAAAGAACAAAAGATGTTTTCAAATAGAAACACACCAAACAAGTAAATTATTAAATGATTGAAAAAAAATGTAATGACCAGAGGTTTGTAGTGACCTAACTCAGTATTTCCCCTAGGAGCAATCACTCAGTATTCACTAATTCAGCATCTGCGGCAACATCATAAAACATAACTACTGTGAATAATGAGTGTTGGATATGTATGGATGTGTGTAGTTAAGTATTAGACACCGACTACATATACATTTTAATTTGCAAATTTATCCAGCGTTTTTCTCTTTAGCCTGTTAATCTCACCAGGAGTTGCTAATTTAAATGAGTGTTTAAGTTCTTATTAAAACAAATGAAAATGAGTCAGCTCATTCTTAGGACATATAGGAGTCAGTCTTCAAAGCCAAACTTCTTTGTGTTATAAACTTTAAGAAAATGGTGCGGCAGAATCACAATGAAGATTTAACTGTGCATTTTGTGGAGATAAACCAAGTCCAGCTCTTCCCTAAAACATGCAAACTCAGTACTCACCCATCACCTCTGTTGTTCCAGATTTTACTCAAGAGAACACTGAAGACTGCTCAGCCTAGATTGGAAAGTATCAGGGCAACCACCCCCAAAATGCCATGTTTAAATGAAGATGAGAGTTCGCACTTTGGCCTTGGTGGGAATACCAGATGCAAGGGTCCATAATACTTATTGTGGAGACCACTAGAACTGGGGCATGGACCACACTTAACTAGTGCATCACTGTCCTGACTGGCCAGCTTCTCAAAGAATCTTTTCCTGGAGACATTCTCTTCTCCGTGAAAATATGTAATCCCAATGAAGGTCTATGTCTTTCTGAAGGCCTCCTTTTTTCTATATATCCTCAATCTTACTTGATTGGCAGCTGTCTTTCCAATGAGAGTATATACATGTGAAGGCAGGGAACAAATGTTATCTATCACTATCGTGTCTCCCACTCCTTTAAACTTTTCCTAACATAAGCTATTGAACAGTGAATTGGGAACTTCAGAGAAGTGACAAGTTCTCTTCCTGCTGACTACTTTGCTAGGAGATGTGCAATATTCAATGATTTTGCACCTTTTTTTCCGTATGGAACATTATTTTATGCCAGAAAATCAGTGTTTATTCCATGGGCATTTTTATTCATCTGATACTAGTTTTTCCTTGTTAGTTTCTTGACCTAATAGTGAGTAAATTAACAATAACTAGACTTAAAAGGAAAATAAACAGGAATAGTTCAGGTTTTCTCTTTTATAACCTAAATCTGCCCTTTGACCCTACCAGCTTAGCCCTTGCTTCTGCCTCAACATAGAAACTATCACAAGGACTGGGTGCAGATGAATTTCTAAACAGTCTTATTAAATAAGAAACACAGAGCCAAATACCGTAGAGATCAGAGCAATAGCCACCAACTAACCTTAGCTTACCACCTCACCATAGCTTCCTAAGAGAACTTCTTCCTGTCTAACTTGTACCTTTATCACCTTCCTGTTCTACCTTCTCATTGGCTCTAAGCCCAGCCACATCACTTCCTCATCACTGCCTGTCTATACAGATCTCCAGGTTTCTATGGTTGGCATTGGAATTAAAGACATGTGTCACCATGCTTGGCTGTGTCCTTGAACACACAGAGACTCTGCCTGCCATGTGATCGGATTAAGGATGAGGATTTCTGTTCATGGCTGACTATGACCTCTGATCTCCAGGCAAACTTTGTTTATTAACATACAAACAAGATATCACATTTCAGCACAAATAAAATATCACCACAACTGGGGACCACGGACCTACTTTTGTCACCTCTTCCTTCCATATCTGAGCTTGGAGATCAGTTCAGAATCTCATTTCCAGATGTTATTTGAGTCGACTCAGTGACCACATCCTTGGCGTGAAAACTGTGTGTCGGTCCCATTGCCGTCACCAACAAATTGCCTGTAAAAATCAGCTCAAAGGAGGAGAGATGTGCACTGGCTCATAGTTATTCATGGTCTCTTTGGACCAATGGAAGGTAGGACATGATGACAGGAGGTAGCAAAGTTGCTCCCTTTCTAGCATCCAGGAAACAGAGCAGAGGGTCATCAGGGACAAAATAGGTCCTCCAAAGGCATGCTTTCCAACGACCTAGTTCTTCCAACGAGGCTCTCTTTCCTAAAGATTCCACCACCAATGTGTTAATCCATGGATGAGGTTAAAGCTCCTATGACCTAACTACCTTCCAAATGTCCAACTTCTGACACCGATGAATTAGGATCCATGACCTCAACACATGAGCTATGGAAGAGTGCTTCACATCCAAACTATAACAGATCCCTGACTCCATGTATGTGATCTGGGATGGCAAAGAAAAAGATAGTAGAAGAATTCTATGGAGCTTCCAGTTCAGAGTTTTTCACTTCCTAAGAAGTTTGCTGTGGGGTTCTCACAATCAAATGCTCATGTTGTTGGAAGGTGATGTAAGTGGAATTGATGCCAACTGTCTGAAGGGCTTAGTTGTCCACATCCACACAAGACTTTGGGACCAGTGGCACCAGGTCTCATTTTCAAGAGAAAACAGATAGTCTTCTTTTCCGAAATCAGAAAATATTCTCAGATTGTCGGGGATTTTTATTGTTGTTTTTCTGAAATACTTTTTTGCCAGTCTTAAGGAGGAGATAAAGAGAAATAGAACCTCAGCCCATCTGAAGCAGATTGCATTCCAGGGATAAAGTTGATGTTCCGCATACAAAGAATATTTATACACAGTAGCCTATGCCACCTAATACCACCTGCAGAGAAAGAGGCCCGCAAGCACCAAAAAGTTTTATTAATCCATTTGTTAGGCAGACTCTCCTGTTTAGTAACATGAAACTGAACTGTCCCTGCCCCCAGCCCTAAGAACCCTCTGTTTTTGTGAGCAGAGCCTCTTTGCTGAGCTAGTGGAGTTGTAGAGTGGCTTGGACAGCTGTGTTGCAATGTGATAAAAAGGCTGATGAAGATGATTCCATCAAAGTCATGCTAGAATGAAAACTAGCACGTTGGGCAGCAGTGCTAACCCAGCATTCTTCAGTTCCCTCCCACTTTTATGTCCCCTCAACTGAACTCAGTCAGACAACAGTCCCTGAATTCGAGAAAGCATTTTTCTTAAATGTAAGGAAGAACAATAGAATTATAAGGTTAAACCACATGCTCAACTTAATTCCCTGACATGGTTGTCTTGTCCATAAATAAGACAATGGTAGTTCCTACTACTTGTGTGTTTTGTAAGAAGCAACCAGACCACAAAGCCAAATTCATTGATTGAAGCAAATGTTATGGGTTCTTGGACAGAGCCTGGTAAGCAAGAAGATCATGTGTAGGCCTACATGCAAAAAACAGAGGCCTATGCCTGGCACACAGAAGGGCATTGATATCCTTATTACCACTAAGAATGTGAAAAGTCCCTTTTTTAAAGTATTATGCATATTTATAATTTGCTTCAAATGGGATGAGCTGGCCATGGAAAACCCAGAATTATTGTTATATAGGTGGTGGATGACCTGGTCAAGTGAAAAGTGTATGACTCTTGGGTTTCAGGTCTGGCATTCAGCATGCACCATCACAAGACGAAGTTGAGGGCCAGTGTAAGCAGTCCGGCCATCCCATAACCCATTGTGAGGTGTTTAGTTGGAATGTGGCCTTATCTTAAAACAAAGTAATGGTGCACACAGAATTTTCCAAGATTTTTAGAATTCTAAAGTAATGACCAGTTTGAGGGTAGAGGAGTCTTCTACTGAGTATACCCAACAATTATAGAGAAAAGAATTCCTTTCTCATCAGCATCTTTCCTGATCCTCTGATCTATTCCTGTGTCCAGCAGCACTTGTAGCAGGACATTTAGACACACAGGCAGTCCATTTTTTAGGAGAGAGTTAGTCTGGCCTTCACAGAGGTGCACGTTCTCTATTGATTACTATCCATTAAGACAGCATGGGCCTTTCCATGTGTCAGATACTGTGCAAGGCAATAAGAATATAAAATGTAGAGAGTCTGTGCATTGAAGGATCTTATCATCTCCATGTTAAGGTTATCTTTATAAAGCCCCAGCCAGCCTTTGATCCTTCCCGAGTTCCTGCCATACCAAATGTCTGATGTGTTAACTTTCAGCACCAAGGCTGATCACATTTGCAGTGACGTTTTCTTTCAATCATAAAAGTGTGGTTTTTAAAGGAGATAATCTACCTTAAACAAAAATGTGTGCCTTTAATCCCAGCACTCAGGAGGCAGAGCCAGGAGGATCTCTGTGAGTTTGAGGCCAGCCTGGTCTACAGAGCGAGATCCAGGACAGGCACCAAAACTACACGGAGAAACTCTGTCTCAAAAAACAAAACAAAACAAAACAAAACAAAATGCTTATCCCAAGACTTTCAAGTATTCTCAAAACAGCAAATAGGACAATTAAAAAAAAAAAAGGTACTGACCCTGAAATGAGCCAGGAATGTACCTCTCAAATGTTTCTTGATTAGATACTCCTTGGCCTACTGAAGAAGTTTAAAGAGGCCCTATTTCTGAAAGTTAGTGAAGAAATGTATGCTTTGGAACATAATGAAGCCTGGGAGTGGGGGGGGGGGGGTGTCTCCATGGTCACTTTCTCCAATTTTAGAAAACTGAACACTTCCAGTACTGCACAAACAATTGTATTGGGTTTTGACACTCTTTGGGATGTGATCAGACAGGAATCTGCCCACCGAGAATCTCAAATTGAGCCATCTGTACCATTAGATGACATAAGTCAAACAAAAGTCTTCATTTCAACTAAAGCATCACCCTGTTACATGTCCCTGTCATTCTAGGGAGCACAGCAGAGCCAGAGGCTCTCACATTGCCACGTGTTAAAGAAATGCCACTTCAAAGAGCTCAACTCTTCCTCAGTTTTTATTTAGAAAACTGATAATGGCTGAAATAAGCCATAGGGGGTCAAAGATCCAGGTGGTCAGGGAGCCTAGATTCAGAATGAGGAAAGCCTTGCTGCCTGCTGGTTTAATAGGCTGCCCTTGTTTCTAATGGGGCTTGAGTGGAGTTGAAATCGAGGCAAAGAGACCGTATCAGAGTGATCTTAACACTGAACCACCTGACATCGGGTCTGTGGGGGATATTTCATCATTGTCTGTTTGACCTTTGTACCCTGAGACTTACAGCCCATCATTTCTGGAAAGCGGCAACTGAAAAAGCCATTTGTTCCCATCCAATGTACCTGTCCTGATGTGCTGTCAACAGCTGTTTGCATTGCTAACTGGGCCAAGGGAAAACAATTGATGCCGGCAAACTCGGATTTCTAACCACCTCTTTTATTTCTGTCTCTCCTGGTGCTAATGATGACCTATATTCTCCACCATAATGATTATCTTAAAAGTCTTTTTGGCTTGGAGGAGAGCATTTGAGTCCTAAGTGCCTGTATTGTGAAAGAATATAATATGGAGAGGTCTATTATCTTAGAATTCATTCACCTCTTTATTTTTTTCAGGCAATGCTGTAAATTAAACCGCTTGAGTTGGCTTTGTAGGTTTCTTTTTTCTTTCTTTCTTTCTTTTTTTTTGCATACACAGCAAGGATAACTGCACCTCAGATTTATGAGCATTGTGAATAGGTTGCCATAGCAACCACTCTGGCTGCTCTACACCAAATAACCTTGTCATGTGAGCGTTTATCACAGGAACATCAAGGACTGGATTGCACTGTACGCTCTTTGGCTAAACAGCAGGATTTTTCTGAATAATAATTGGTCATGGCCTTTTATTCCACCAGTCAGAGTTAATCATCCTCGGAATCTGAAATTAACCATAATGCATTCAAGGCGCAGAGTGCAGCCATTCAAAAATTCCTCTTTGGAGGAAGAAAACTTTCCAATGATCTTTGCTCTTTGTTGTATATGATCATTACTGTTATTCTTATTGGCATTGTTATTGGGAAGGCTTAATGAGAGAAAGATGAGGGTTTGAGAATGGCATATAGAACTCATTAGCATGATATAAGTAAAATGAACATTTTAACTAGCCTATTATTTATTGGAAATAAAAGATATTTTAAACCGCCATCAAAACCAGCAGGCTTTTTTCCTCTCAAATTACCCTTATAGGACATTTGATCATTTAGATCACTTGGATGGATTTGGTTAATTTATTTTCCATAGATCCATGTTTTAATACACACCTAGATATTTCAACGTGTCTGATATATCATCTTAGAAATAAAAAATGAGTGGTTCTGAAGGATTAGCAAGGAGCTGGTGCCTGCTTGCACAGCATGTGAGTGCATACAAGTGTGTGTGCCACTTCTGGGCACATTCACAAACCCACAGGATGGACCCTAGAAAGAAAATGATTGTATCACATGAATACAGCTGCCTCTCCATCACAGGCAATTATGTTAGAACTGAGGGGGAGAAGGATAAAAATACTTCAGGATCATATTCATTAGTTGATTATTTTCTGGTCCTAAAAGAATGTACCATAAAACATTACTAAGGATGGTGCCAAACTTCAACCAAGTAACCAAAATGTTGTTTGACCATCTCAATGACTACCCATTTCTTACATGCCTTCCATCATCATTATTATTGGTAATAATCATCCTGCTTTCAGTGTTACCTATTCAAATACAGTTACGTTGGATAAAATAAGTAAACATTGGATCTCTAGTGGGAGAATATTAGCCATTAGTAAGAAGTACTTTTTCAAAGGACTGATTAAAGGAGAAAAGGACATTTTTTAAACACTCTCATCAGGTTCGATCTTCTAGGTCACCACCAACTTCACCTACTTCTAAGACTCTCTTTGATGAGAAAGACCTGGAGTCAGTCCACTCAAGTAAGGCTAAATTATTAGATTCAGAGATGAAAATATAATGATGTGGAAAGGTTCGAGCTAGATGCAGCTATCCAGGAACACCGTGCCATTCATCTTGTGTCACAATCCTGCTCTTAGCTCTTTTTTTTTTTTTTAATGCTGTTGTTCTCCATCTGAAATAAATGTATGTAGAGGGCAATCAGGAATCTTGTAGAAAAGCAAGAAAACTGAGCAGGAGCAGAAACACATTCATCTACTCCACATTCATTCAGCTATATGCTATACCTCTTGAACATGCCAAGAACACTGCTCAGTTCCAAGGGGAATGGCAGCTAAGGAAATCCAACACTCATCTTCTGGTCACTCACTACCTTGGAAGAAAGAGGAAATATGCAAGCTGGTCTGTGCTGGGATATCTTCATGGAGTTGTGCCAAAAAAAAAAAAAAAAAAAAAAAAAAAAAAAACAGGACTCACTTTGACATGGGGTCCCTCGGGACACTTCAAAGCACCCTCGGATTCTGTTAGGGAGGTGTGACATGTGTAAGTGGACCTTAGCACATGCTGGATATGGTGGCACATGCCTATAATCCCAGCACACAGGTAGCTAAGGCAGGAGGACTTGGTGTTTGAGGCTAGCATGGGATACAACGTAAGACCCCATCTCAACAAAACAAAACAAAAATAAAGTGTTGCTGGTATTTTTTTTTTTACTCTTTTTTGGGGTGGGAGGGACCTGCCACCCAGCTCCCAAATAAAGCACACACGGAGGCTTATTCTTACTTATAAATGTCTGGCCTTACCTTGGCTTATTTCTTGCAAGCTTTGCTTAACTTAAAATTATTCCACCTATAAAATTACTCCTCTGGGCTTTTCCTTTTCTTTTCCAGTATACCTTTCTTTGTTTCTTACTCCATGGCTTGCTGTTTAGCTGGGTGTTTGGCCCCTGATGTCCTCCTCCTTCTCTGGCTCCTTCTTTTTTTTTTCTCCCAGATTTCTCCTTCTATATATTCTCTCTGCATGTCAGCCCCACCTATTTCTCTATCCTGCCTCACTATTGGCCGGTCAGCTTTATTAGACCATCAGGTGTTTTAGACAGGCACAGTAACATAATAGCTTCACAAAGTTAAACAGATACAATGTAAACAAAAGTAACACAGCTTACAATAATATTCTACAACAAATCAGTGTGACTAGAAGGGTAAGTCACCTCTTTGGGGTGCACATTTGCTGTTCTTTACTCTTTTTCTAATACTTTCTTTTCCTTTTTTCTTTTTGTACCTCTCCTTTTGTTTATATTTTCTAAAAACAATTTTACATGTACATATATTTTATATTTTAATACATTGTTCTTTTTTCAAATATCACTGTATATATTCCTTTTACATGTTACTATGTTAGATAAGGACAATTATATATTGTATAGTAATACATCCCTCTCATAGCCCTCCAGCCTCTTTCTCACCGGTCCCGTTCCTGTTATTCCACTTTGTGCCTCTAGGTGATTTCATTTCTCCTTTCATTTCATGTATACATATATGCTTTCATGGATCTAAAGAAAATCTAAGAACTCTATATAAGGAAAGATATATGGCACATGTCTTCCTGAGACGGGCACTATAGAAAATCATGCTTGTTATTCTAGACTACCAAACTATTGGGCAAATTCATTTTGTGTTATGATTTTAGAAACTGCTTAAAATAATATTTCCCATCTTTTCTCTTTTTCATTTGTAAGATCCAGAAGGACATAAAACGACATATCATTTGTAATTCTCATAGAGTGAGCATTCTTCTTGTTCTGAATATTCAGTTCTATCACTCCAGGTTCTATTTTTGGTTATCAAAATCTGTATAATAAAGTGGTTCAAAGCATAATGGATTAAAGTAATGATGATAATTTAATATGTCTTATGGTGTCTTTGGATCATAAATTCAAGAGCAGCTTGACTAAACTATTCTGGTTTGGTATCTCTCATGGGATCATGGTTAGACTTTTGTTAGTGCTATTGTTACCTGGAGATTTGACTGGAGCTAGTAGATACACTCCCAAGGAGACTCACCTATGTGGCTGGTAAGAAAGAGGTGGGGCATTGGTTGTTGATAAGGATTAACTACTCAGTAGTGAGTCTTTCAACATGGCTATTGAATGTCCTCATAGCACAAAGGCTGGCTTCCTCCACTCTAAATTATTGATGGTAGGAAAGAGGAAACCTTTATGAACCAGCCTTGAAAATTGCTCACCATCACTTAATATACCCCATTGATTGACTATTTCAGTAAGGAAAGGACTTATGCAAGGTGGTGACCTAAGGACCCATGGGGGAGATTTTTCAGAGTGTGGATGCCATAGAACTGCCATATCTTTCACCTTATGTGTGCTGTCTCTCTCTGTTTCTGCTCAAAAACTAGAAATGTTTTATGTATATGGTGGTACTCAGTGAAGAATTGCTTTAATTTTGTAGAATCTAGAATGATGGCTGATGATAAGCAATGGTGGTCAAATTATTTTAAACATGCATAAAAATGGTAAACTCTTCTTCTGTTTTTGTTGTTGTTGTTGCTGTTGTTTGAGAAAGGGTTTCTCTGCATAGTTTTGGTTCCTGTCCTGAATCTCGCTCTGTAGACCAGGCTGACCTCAAACTCACAGAGATTCTCCTGGCTCTGCCTCTCAAGTGCTGGTATTAAAGGCGTGTGCCACCACTGCCTGGTGGCGGCAAACTCTTTAATGTAAATTTATAAGTGCATATTTATATGCCAATCTTTTGATATAAGATCAGTATCATTTTAAAAATATGACTCTTTTAAATCATTGTTTCCCTCAACCATTTCCAGAAGACATCATTTACATTGTCTGATTTTGGATTCTCTACAGTAAGTCAAGAACCTAAAAATGTACTTTTTGAACCATCTAGATATGGAACGCATCAAGACTTCTCTAGTTCCTAGTTAAGCTTTTGGAACTGTCACACACAATTCAACATCAGTTCTTTTTTGTTTCATCAATTTTTCATTTACTGACTCTTTTGTAATCAACCTTAATTTTATAGAAGCAGTAACCCTCTTTGGATTGGTATCTTACAGCTTTGCATGATATTTAAATATGTTACATAAATTATAACTATAACCAGCATAAAAATGTTTGGGAACAAACAACAATTGATTCTTTAAAAACACAAGTGTGCTTCCCAGAGAGTAGTAGACTGCCCCCAAATATTCTTCAAAATACTTTGAAAATGGGTAGCCATCATTTGTTAAAAGAAAATACGAGAATGGAAGGTGATGGTCAATATTTTTCCTTAATTTTCATTTTCTTTAAGATGTGTGTTAAAATGACTGAAGTTTGAATTCCCCTCCAAAGAAAAACCCTCAAATATCTGCACTGGACATGCAACTAATGTGACAATCACAGACTATGAATGAAGCCACAGTGTCTTCACCAAGAAAGAGAGCAAGGAAGGAAGGAAGGAAGCAAGGAGGGAAGGAAGGAAGGAGAGAGGGGAGGAAGGAAGGAAGGAAGGAAGGAAGGAAGGAAGGAAGGAAGGAAGGAAGGAAGGAAGAAAAGAAAAAGTAGGAGAAGCTTGATAAATCCCTCAAAAACTGGTGAGAAAGTGTAAGAGTTAGCTATGTTTGCTCCCAGCTTCAGGGTGATAATGTGAATCACATTCTAACCCATTGCTCAATTACAGTGCTCAGGGATTCAGCAGGTAGGTCAGCACCACTCTCATAGGCAAGTTCAATGTATTAAAAGACTACATATTGACTTTGGCTTTGCCTGAGGTATAAAATGGCTACTAGGAGAGGCTAGTACACCACAAAAGTGAGAATGAATATGGAAACAAAAAGATTTGTGAACTGGCAAAGAAAACATGGAAAAGAAAGGTTGAAAATGTGGTCTATCAGGAAAAGCAGGCCAGGAAGCTGAGCAGTTTGAGTTCATACTAGGAACAGGGTGCCATGGTGGGTTCCCTACCAGGGAAGGACCATGAATGGTGGGAGTGCTTGGGGACAATCAACTTAGCCACAGAACACTGGATACTCTAGTGGGAGGAAGCTGGAGGCAGGGCAAGTGTGCAAGGGTAGTTTTAGTGGTTTAAGATGGGTTATATAAGATATGGGAGGGTCCTGACAAGGTAGACTCGGTAAATATCAGGATTTCACACATAAAACAATACCAGATTTATGAGTTCTTCCCTTCCCCACCAAAAGGGGAATGTAAAAGAAAGCAAGGCAAGGTCATGAACACACAGAGTATTAAGCAAAAACTGTAGAATCCTTGTTCTCTTTCAGGATCCCAATTCTTTCTCTCCTCAATGGATCTCCAGTCAGATAAGAGACAATTAGACCTCAGAGAACCATGTGCTCCATTTCAGCCCAATTTTTATTTTGTCATCACTTTTAGACTCATCCTGGCTCCCTGTTCTCCCATTTCTGCATTTTCTTTCCTCCCTCTTCTAACTTCTATACCCATCCCATTATCTTCATTAAGGATGGGAAGTCCTCCACAAGGACTCACACTATGGTGTCACATGTTGTTTAATTATCTTTATTGCTTTCGCATTTGGAAAAATTGTAATTGATGGGGATTCCATTTATCTCCACTCTCTCTGCTCCATTTGATAAAAAAAAAAAAATGACAGTTTCAAATAACTCATCATCTATTTTCTACTGGGGCTTAAGTTGGATTCCAGCAGCATCCTTCTAGGAACCCAGACATCTCACAATCCCATAATGTTTTATGAGCAGTTTTACAGTCCAGACAATGGATTATCATGTCCTTCCTAAAGGTGGTTATGTAGGTTGTCAGGAAACAGAAGCTGAAAGACAGGATAACCTGTAACACATTGACAGTTGGTTTATGCCCCCCTGCCCTGTGATAGCCCTACACTCAGGGGTGTCTATGTGGAGTGCCTCTGAGGTGGGGCAGGGTGAGCACTCATGTTTTAAAATGCTCTCATTTTTAATGACAGGAGAGGAACATTCTAGTTGGAAGATTCCTTCATGAATATCTAAGTTACTGCATGTCATTAGTGAAGGGACTGGCGCTCAGCAAAGAGATGTAAGCAATTGGGACACACATACAAAGACCATCTCAGTGCTGGAAAAACTCAAAAAGTCTTTTTTAAAATGTATTTTGGTCTATATATCACAAATATGACACCCAGCATATCAAATGTCCTAGACAGAAACAAAAATCCACACGTGAGAAAATAAAGCGGTAGAAGTCCCAGTGATTGACACAGCTTTACCTCATCACCGGTGCTGGTGTTCAAGAGCTCTATCTTTTTGCTCAGGTTTCCAGGCTGTATAATTCCACCAAAGATTTATTGAGTCCGTGGAGCATTTCCCTATTCCCTAGTCATCTCTGTTTTGGTTTTCTACAAGAGAAAACTAACTGGAGCTGAAAGGAAAACTTTTTCTTCAGCTAAGACATGCTAATCACTCCTAAGGGCAGCCTACTAAGAGATCACTGAGATGTATACAAAGAGCGAAGACAAACATTCACAGAACAATACCAATTATGACTCCAATCCAAAGCCAAGGAAGGTGGGATTTTCTAGAATAAAATGGGATTGGAAAGTACAATGTTTATAGAGTTTAATGTAAAGCATGTTAAAAAAAAAAAAAGACCTCTGAACTTGAACAAGGAATCTGATTCTTACTTTACTACCAAATTGACCTTGATGGGCCTCCATGTTCTGATATAGGAGGGAGTTGATTTTGGAAACTAAGAGATCATATCCAGCTCTAACATTCTGGGGTTGTGTGAGAGACCTTGCATCCAAGGGACTGTGAACAGCGACTGCAGGAAACATGGGAGAAAGAGCAATGTTTAGGAGAAGCTAATGGGAAACATATGGTGTGGATGATTAGAAGCAGGAAGAAAGGGGGTGGGGTCAGGATCAGGGGTCACCTACGAAGCCTTCAGTTCTCCAGAGATTAGCTTTCCAAACTCACAACTGAGCACAAGCACAAAACACTGGGCACCCATAACTACGTTTTCATTGCTCTTCAGAGAGGAGCAATTTATAATCCTCTCTGTTGACTTTCAAATGCTCCCCTGAAATAAACAGATTCCACTGTTGTGTTTACAAATGAGGTAACTGAGGTTCTGGGAAGGTAAGAGTCTTCCTGAGATTTATTGCTTCTGAGCTAAGTTGGACAAGACCCAAAGTTTACTAGGTCCTAGTCACGGGTCTATTTCAACCCAGTTCACCATAGCAACCACTTGTATTTCCATAGTGCTCGAAAACCACTGCCTAATTTTATTTTGTAGAATTCCTGTCAATTGAGAATGCTAGGGACTAGTTCTGTTTTAGGGATGAGAAACTGAGGCCCAGAGGCATTAAGCAATTTCCCCTGAGTTTCCTAATAAACCAACAGCTCTGAGTACTCGTGATACCCAAGCATATTCCATAGCCAATTGCAAAGCCAAATCTTATCTCACAGTGTCTTAACATGTATCCAGTTCCTTTTAATAACTAGATACAAGATAAGATACCTCAAGAGCAGAGGTTGGGGACCCTGATGCTGTCAAGTATCTATCCCGAGAGAGAAGATGACTGTTCAATTGAGATTCTATCTCCCCTAAAGACACATGACATACACTACGAAAAATACTGCAAGTATCTTGTACCATGTCATCTCCTGGAGTTTGGTCCCTCTGCCAAGCCTCAAGGACAATACTGAGTTATGTTTTCTAGTTTACAAACACTGCTTTAACCTTCTACAGCTCATCCAAGCAACACTAGGTCCCATCTCCTCTAGTCTTTCTTATAGGTAAGTAGACAAATGTTGTGTATTAAAGGGGGAAGTAAATTTCATTTGGCTGAAAAACCTGTGTATTTCTTGCCTCAGAAATACCCTTCTTATGTCAGGCAGGTGAAAACAATGGACAATGAAAGGAAAACATGTCCTTTGTGTGAGTGAATTACACTTGTTTAAATGCCCTGGCCTGGGCTTTAATTTTTTAAAAAGTTATTTTTTTCCAAATTATAATATAATTACATCATTTCCCCTTCTCTTTCCTCCCTCCAAGCCCTCCCACATACCCCTGCCTTCTCTCTTTCAAATTCATGGCCTCTTTTTTTTTCACTAATTGTTACTTTTATACCATTAGTTATTCAAGATCTTAAAGGAATACTGAGCTTCTCCTCACCCTCTGGTAAATCCATACAGTGAACGACATTCTAGATCTTAGTAGATGGGATCTTGAAGACTGCACTGAAGGTTTCAGATCATAAATGCAGAGTGATTTGGGATCAACAGGTCCACTGAATTTTAAAATTGTCTCTGTAAGTTTATTCTGCTGAATTTTTGTTATTAAGCAAGAACAAGAATACATTTATATCGCCATACCATTCTACTCAAATACTACTCCTTTATAAACGTCATGGAATTCTTTAACATTAACCAGATCCATCTTGAACAATGACATAGCTAGGATTTCAAAATGTGCACCTCAAAAACCATCAGGAACCCCTCCTCAACCACTTTTCTCTGGTAGTTTGGGAATAAATAATGCAATAGTTTCTACTGAGAATACGGAGTTGCACTGCAGATGTTTAACACCAGCCTATGGGGTACTGAATTTCTTTTTATAAATTTCAAAATGAAGCCAGGCGGTGGTGGTGCATGCCTTTAATCCTAGCACTTGGGAGGCAGAGCCAGGCAGATCTCTGTGAGTTCGAGGCCAGCCTGGTCTACAAAGCGAGATCCAGGACAGGCACCAAAACCACACAGAGAAACTCTGTCCTGAAAAAAAATTTTTTTTCAAAATGAAGATTTATTTTGAGACAAAGCAAAGAATGGAAGGAAAGAAGAAAGGAGGGAAGGAGGGAAGGAAGGAGGGAAGGAAGGGGGAAGGAAGGGAGGAAGGAAGGGAGGAAGGAAGGAAGGAAGGAAGGAAGGAAGGAAGGAAGGAAGGAAGGAAGGAAGGAAGAAGGAAGGAAGGAAGGAAAGGTCACTTCTCACCTGTCACCACCTCTATGCCCTTTTGGCCTCTGGAAGTGGAAGCAAACTGGCCTGAGCCACCCACCCACCTTCTTCTGTGTGGTTTTGTGACTAGTATGCAGGAAAATGAGTAAAGCCACCTCTTCTGCTATTCCTCCTGTACCTATCTTCTTGCCCTTGGCAATGCCTCACCAGAAATTCCTCTTTTACCCCAGAAAAACAGTAGTCAAACTCCAACTCAAGCTCCCCACACATACTCGTGGTCCTTCCATGAAAATCTCACACCCTTTCCTGGGCTACCGTAGTCAGTCAGAAATTTCTCTCCATCACGGACACCACATATTGCTATTCTTAGTCCCAAGGTGTCAGGTAATTTTCCAAGTGTGGTCATGACGCCCTGAAGACAGCAGACTCTTCTCTCACCTGTGTTCCTCTCTATGCTTCACATGAACTGGTCACAAAGCACAAATTTGTTGGCTTCAAATTTGACTTCCATGTGGAGCACAATCCACTTTTAGCTCTGGAAACGCAGAGCAGATCAGAATGAGAGAAATATATAAATAAATTCATTATATATTATATTATTATATTCAATAACATAAGAGCCCTTGAACAAAACTGGGCGTTTTCTAACAAGGCAGGGCACTGTTCCAGGTCCTGGTTCTTACCCCAAGGAAATAACATTGTTTTTCATGTATGTGTGAGAAAGTACCTTCTTTGAAAATTTAGGACCACCCATCACAGCAGCAGGAAATCCAGGCATCTGTTACACTTCCCTCAGGAATGACCACATCACAACTGTCTCTGTTTACTTCTTAAGATGCCAAATATATTCCTCTTTTTCTTCAAGAAGGAGCTGATGAGATATTTGCATTGGCTGAGCTGAGGCAGTGGGTCATTTTTCAAAATTAATAGTGGCCAACTCACGGCAGCATACTTGCTGAAAGTAGAAGTAATAAGAAAGTAGACACCCACCTCCTTCACTGAATGAATGTGAGATTGACTCTTGTATTTGTCTCAATCAACCCCTGTTCTGACATTTGCTTAATCTTTTCTTCTTGGGCAAGATGTTGACTTCTCCTGTTCATGGTTTTTGGGAGGAAAAGGCATGGGAACTCAGAGGCCTGGTTCTCACCTTGGCTCTGTGCCCATCGCACCCCACCCCCATTCCTTTCATGGACCACACCATTTGCACACCTGCCTATCACTTACTGCCAGACAGTGAGTTCAGCTGGCAGAGTTGTCCTTTAAGACCACCCTGAAGCTGCCAACACTCATGTTTTCTGGTTAAAATTATTAACAACCGAGAGACTAATGTCCATGGTACATAATGTGGAGGCAAAGAAGTGCCATAGTCCTGCCTGAAAGGTCTATATACCTAGTTTAGTCTCACTCCATCCACTGATTCACATGTAACTAGAACTGACCCTTACATCTCTGTGTTTTTTAACACTGTATGTTGGAGATAGTGACTCTAAAAACCCTGGCCTACTTTCTTCCAGGGCTCCTGTGAGAACTGTACCAGATTAGAAATATGACCATATTTTAGAGGCACATGGTGTAGAGAAACAGCTCGTCATTAGAACCTCATTGGACATCTTGCCGAAAGAGAGAACAGACCTAAGACATGACACTTGGTTCCAGCTTGACCACCATCTCTGTGATCACGAGCAAGCTGTAAAGTCTACAATATCTTCCTCTGTCAAATGGGCATGAAAATAGCCTCCCTACCATTCCCACTGGATGCTGCATCAATATGAGGCAACATGCATGGAAAAACACTAACAGGTGTATAACAAAAGAGCTCACTGTTTTAGCAAGCATATCTGGGTTGAAAGCCATTGGTTCCATGTAAGGCATTCACCCTCCTAACAGGAAGTCCCAAAAGGAGAGATTATATGTAAATTACCTAGCCTCTGCATCTACATTACTCTGAAAGTTGTGTTACTCAAAACTTGGAGTGCTGGCCTGGGAATTGAGGGTGGAAGCTAGATATGTATAGGAAAAAGCTTCACAGCACAGTGAGTCCCTGGGGATGGCATGTATTTTAGCAGTATTATATCCACCTCAAATAAAATGTCTTTCAAGGGCAGAGTGCCACTCTTCCAAGTGTTAGATAGAAGGGGTCCACATTTAAGAATCTATAAAATGGCTACCACTGGCCATAACTTTAAAATAAAAAGCCTGAAAGATATATACAATATTGGAAGTGTGAAGGAGAGATGGCGCTGGGGGGAATATAAAGCAATAGCAACACTAACAGCCAGTGCTGCAGATGTTCCAGAGAGAGGAGATCCTGAGAGCTGGAACTTATCAAAGCCCGCGAGCACAGCCTCCTCATGTTGGTCCTGAAACACAAGTAGCAACTGGAAAAACGGACATTGGGGAACCAGTCATGCCAGGATGACACAGAAGGTCTGGGGGCAGGGGAGATGAACAGACGGGGCAAACATGAAATTAACCAAATCCCAAGAGGGCACTTAGAAAAGACCCCTTCCAGTCTCAGGACTGAGAGGGCAAAGTGGACATGGACTCTTACCCCTAACCAAGAAGCTATCTGCAATTGATACCTGCTGGCAAAGGAAAAGGTCCATTTCTCCAATGGAGTCTTACTGGGTATATTAACCACACTTCAGAGCATGCCCTATGCCCAGGAAAAGGGGGAAAAACACAAAAGAAGCTCAATGGTGATTTTGTAGACTTTTTGTCTCATTTTACTTTGTTTAGGCATTTTTTTGTCTTATTGGCCTTTTGCTTATTTGTTTTGATTTCTGTTTTATGGGTTTTGTGTATGTGAGAGGGGGTTGTTCTTTGGTTTGGGTTTTGTTTGTTTTTAAAAAGAGAACATGAAGTTGGGTGAGTAGGAGGATCTGAGAAGAATTGGTGGAGAGAAAAAAATGATCAAAATAATTTTTTTTCAATTAAAAAAAAAGGAGAAAAGACCCCTTACCATTTGCTACCCTAGGTCAAAAGGGAAAAACCTAAATAATATTTAATAAATGAGGACACATGGAAACCAGCTTCTCCAGCTTCAGTCACTCTGGATGACTAAAGAATAGTTCTTGATGAACACACAACCTTTTTCCTCCATCCCTGGAAAGAACTGAGAATCCATGCTCTTGTGGGAATAAAACCATACATATTTCCCATATCCCTGAAGACATCCCTCCCCAGTGCCTCTCTGGTCACTCATGAGCACTGAGAACCAGGCTGTATATTAGCAACAGGATACAAGAGAACAAAAGAGCCAAAGGCAGAGTTCACACTTGGTCAAATCCATTAACAAAGTGATAAGATGGAGGGAAAGGCAGTCAAGGGTATTGATGATAAGTTTGATGTTTGTGGTCTTGAAGAGATATTCACAATACAGCACTAAAGGAAAATTATAAAGTAACATATGCCATATGTCTTAATTTTTATAGAAATGAAAACACTTACTCCATGAACAAATTCTGTTGCATTTTTAAAGGCTATGTCTATCAAACCAGAGGGTGTGAAAAGCCCACATGCCTAGTAAAGACCTGCCTATGACTGTGGCTGATGGAGGCAAAGCAGACAGTCAATCTGTGTAAGATGGTTGGAGAGGCGGGCACTCTCTGAAAGGAAGCCGGCTTGCCAGATGGGCTTGAACCACCCTCAACCATGGTTTCAGAGCTCCACAGAAATATCTCAAAGGGAGGAAGTCTATTTATCCATCACTTAATCCCTTCTTGTCCAGGCTCACAATTGGCAGCTGCTGAGGCTCCCTTTGAGAACAGAGAGGATGCTCAATCTCTACAGTCTCAGCATAGATTTAGCTGGTATTTTTTAAAATGTTTGTTACACTAACTTATTTACTTCTTGTCTGTGTGTCTGCGTGCCACAGAGCACATGTCACAGTCACAGGAGAACATGCAGGAGTCAATTCTGAGCTTCCACCCTGTGGATCTCAGTGATTAAACTCAGGTCATCAGGCTTGGCAGCAAGACACTTTACCTATGGCACCATCTCCCTGTCCCATAATTATATTTTTACGTATGTGTCAGCAACACAAATTGTCTACTCTTTGACAATACTCAAAAAGGAAGGGAAGACAGGCCAAGCTAACGCTGGGAGACCTAGAAACCTCACTCTGACTCCTCTGGATCACTGACTTTGGATCGCAGCAACAGGAGACAATGCCATTGTATCTGAATCCAGTGAGGGGCAGTGGTGGAGAAACATAATGAGCCTTTAACTAAAGTTCATTAGCTCACTGACTAATGAATCAGAGGCACTGACTTAAAGAGAAGCAAGTTGCTTTGGCTCACTTCCTTTTTCAAGCTTTAGGGAACCTGGACGAGCCAGCTCAGGTCCCTGTCAGTTCTGTCTCTTACCTCCCCACTCATGTTTTACATTCATGTTCGCAGAGCACTTGCATGTTAAGCAACCTACGTTTGGGGTGAATCTTTCTCTGCAACTCTGTGTCTCTCCAAATATTTAATCACTAAAACATAATTGCAGCTTTGGAACATCCCAGAGCTTTTCATGTAAGCATCGCTCAAATATCATTTTTGAGGAGGAGGAGGAGGCAGGTTGAATTTGAAAGTAAATAACTTTCCTCAAATGACTTGGATGGCTAGTGACAGAGCCAGATCAAAGGACAAGTTTCTATGTTACCAATCCAATCTTCTTTCCATAGATTCACTATAGTCATTTATGTATGTTAGATGTGTGGTATAAGAGGTTCAGGAAGATCACAAGGCTCCGTGTCTGTGCAGTTGGTCACGATTCAAGTAGAACCCACGGAACACACAAGGGAGAAAGGGAGGACTATTGTGCCTACTCAAGTAGGGCTCATTAATGACTTCAGAGCGTGGAAAGATGTTTGTGGATTACAAAACCTGGACTGGCCCACTCTGTGAATGGGAACTACAATAACAGGAGGGAGAAAAGGCTCCAGAAAGTGCTGGGAGGCCCTGTTGGTTAGAGGTTGCAGTCTACCATGGCCTGGCAGCTCTCTTGGAGCTCGGCAACATCACGACCCTCCCCAGCGGAAGGTGCCCTCTTCTTTACCTGACCTTATTTGGAGACTGTCTCTAGGCCCGGATACCTGACTTATCTCTAGTGCGGCCCTTGACACAGTTCCCTACCGAAGCTTTCACCCTGCTGCCCATATGGTCATTAGACATTGGGCTAGGAACCTTACCATAGGACCGCGCTTCCACATATGATGACTAAGACTTGTACTGGGAGCATTATGATAAGAGTGTGCTGTTTATAATGCAAATTAGGTGATTCCCCAGCTACTGTTCCCAATCCTATACGTTTTCTATACTCTGGAATAAAGCTGGGCTGATTCACTGAAGTCATCTCCTGGAGAGCTGTCTCCATCATGCTCACAGGATGTACAAAGCTCTCTGTCTCGTTGCTTCTACCCTTTGTCATCGCGGACAGGTGGCCAATGGGCTGTGAGGAAAAAGGGAATCCATACAAGAAAAGGTACAATCCAAACCCAGGGGCCTTACAGAGGTTGGGGCCTTCTAAGAGTGGAAGAAAGGAGTCTGCTCACTACCCACAGTGAGCCAGTGGAACCGACACGGGGGAGGAGACCCAGGGAGACCAGTCAGCCCTTGTCCAGTGTGAGCCTGTGTCTAATGAAACTTCCCTCCTGTGAAAGACTCTTTGAAAGGAGAAGGAATGATCAAGGAAGGAATCCAGAACCCAGACATGAGATAAGAAGTATTTAGAAAAGGGTGAGGAAGCCGGTAGAAGATCTGACATAATTTAATTAGATCAATTGGAAGTAATGTAATCATAGAGCATTCTCTTTTATTGGTAATTGGACAAAGCATTGTGCTGATTGGGCAGAAGGAATAGCTCTCCTCCTCTGTGCGAAAATTTGATAGTAACCATTAGAATCTCCCCAAGGGATTTTGGGAGACAGTATATCTTCTCCCAGGATAAAGATAAGATATTATGTAAAGAAAAAAAATAAAATGTATACTTGGCAAGGAATTTAGTATGGTGTGTGTGCACGTGCATGTGTGTGTGAGAGTGTGTGTTATCTGATTAATAAATGAACCCTCACTTCTTACTAACTTTAATGACCACAGGTAACTGACTAAGCCTTTCTGTGCCTTAGTTTAGTTTCTTCACACTGAAATAAAGACAGTAGCACTTCTGGATTATCCAAAGAAGTAAATGAAGTAAAAGCATCTCATACACTGTCAAGCATATAGTTTGTACCCAAATAATGTTAGTCTTCTTTCTCATTGATAATCATCTGGCAAAGAGTAGAACTTTGGGGGAAACTGGGCATAGGAGTACAGAAGTTTGGAGATTACAGATTATTTTAGCCTGAAATGACAACATGGTTAGAAACTGTTTTATTGCAACTATTGACAGCAACAAAGTTCTTCAAATTGCAGAGGTGCAATAACGTGGTTGCTATGTGCTGTAGGCAAAGAATTTTAAATAGAACACAAGACGTTGTGGATGGTCTAGAGCTGATGGTCTTCTGTTATTGCCCATCACCAGGTGTTGAGAAGTGGGCTTTGCAAGCACCCAAGGTAATCACCATGAGAGAATCCATCTAATAAAATAAAGGCAGTGGAAAGTACCATGCAGAAGAAAGGAAGAAACAATTGGTCTGGTTAGAACCCTTGGCCCATTGGGAGGGTTCTTGCTTTCCAACAGAGTCACTTTCCTTATGTGGTGTAGCAATAGAAGACAGGACAAAGCCAGCCACTGAGCACACATGACCCTGGTTTATGCAGTCAAATAAGGAAGGGAAAACTAAGCACAAAGCTTTGCTGTCAGCATCCCCCACTCAGCAAGACAATGCCTCTTCTGAATATTTGTTCTTCCTTGCTATTTGTTTTTATTCTAAGCAGCCATTAACCTCCTACCATTCTCCATCTTTTATAATAAAAATAGCAGTGTTAGGAAGGATAACAACACTCTCAGCATGGCACCCTCCCCCTCCCTGCGCAGTGTTCTGCATGGCAATGAAGGAATAGAAATGACAAGACACTCCTGTGCAAAATGATAAGGCCACTGGGGGTGGCAGGAGACAGGTAACTGTTTGAATGAAGCTGTGGGTAGAGCTTTTGAGAAACTGTCATTATGAAACTCTCCTTCTAAATCTGTAGCTAGAAGGGAAAGGATGATTAATTAACAAGTTGTATGGAAATACTCAGTCCCCAATCAGACTCCTGTCTACAGGACACAAATCACTGCAACCCAGAGAGTTCACAGGGACACATTCCCACCCAGAGGGTCAAGGCATCATACCTCAGGGAAAACAGCCTTTGTGGCCAGAAGAGCCAGCTCCCTCGTGAATTCTAACACCACCTTCTCTGCCATACCCTGCCTTCCAGCTCCAAAGTTTCACCCTAAACTTGGCTTTGGGAGTTGGGTGAAGTAGCAATGATTCTTGTGTTGTTTCCTTTGCTGACCTAGATGGCTGCTGGATAGCATTTGATCCCCAGCACAAAGTCGCATGGATTCTCAGAACAGAAAGAGCCATCTGGTGATACGAAGTGTCTGCTGAGTGGACCCTGGGTCATCAAACCCAAATGGAGGGGGAAAAGCACAAAAGGGATTACTAGGTTAGAATGTAGGAATCAATGTACATCTGAACTCCTGCCCAGAAGGATAGGGGTTTGCTGAGAGGCCCAACCTCCCTCTATCAGCAGCGGAATTGCTAACCCATCCCTCTGCATTCACTGCTGCTCTGGCCCCTCTTTATCTGCCCTTAGCGTCTGGGGCAGACACTATCAACTTGTCCCTATTATCTCCTCAAAACAAGCCATTAGCTGCCCTGAACCATAATCTTCTTAAGATGTATTACATAAACCAAGTGCTGGCTCCCATATTTAGCAACAGACGATAGCAGACAAGAACCTTAATTCAGCCCCCCCACCCCCAGTTCCCATGTGTTCAGCCTTCCCTATGCTGCTTTGAAGTTTATGTGAAATAATGCCTATCAACAGTCTAATGGGACGAAAGTAAGACGGAGCATATAATAGATGATTTTGTGTATCAATACACTTGTATTATCAATACTGTTGGCCATATAGAACTGTTCGCTTTTCCTTGGATATAATCTCAACTGGTCTATATTCGTGTTTTTATCTTCACATTTTCTTATCTTCTTAGACTTTTTCTAAAATCCTTAGTCCTTTTTAACAAGCGTCTTAAATGCTTTCAACCTTCTCTAATTCTCTAGACAAGTTTGCACTCTCTCTCTAGCTTTGGGCCTCAGGGCTCTTTACTCTCCTTGTAAACTATTTTCTACCACACTCCTCCACCTCGGACCTGTTACACAACTAAAAAGACTCTATAAGCAGGGAGTAGGCATGTCTTAAACCCTCGGATAAAAGTCAATGCATGTGTGTTGTGTCACTTTACCTTAAAATCTCCTTGCCTGTATTTGGAGTTTCAAGGGGAGTTAACGGTATTCAAATCAAGATGGTATGGATGTGGCCAAAGGTCACAGGACATGTAAACCCTGGGTAATGATGAGGTCAAGGGTATATGACTTGTGGAAGTTTCCCATAAAATGGCATGAAGTGGGGTGACCTCTCAGATTCATGTGTTCATTCATTCACTCAATTAATCTCATTTCATACTTCCTGTAACACATAATTCTTTTAGAATGACTATAACAATCTTCAGGGTACATCAAGGATGAGCACACTTTAAAGAGGTGAAGAAAAGGTGATGCTTCTTCCTCTAAAACAGGGAAGATAAATGACAGGGAGGGGACACGGGTCAGTGTGGCTGACTTCTCAGCCTTAAGTTTCCCCTAAGATCATGAACCTTATTTATGGCTTCAACATCTTCCCTAAACTTTTGGTGTCTTTTGCTAACACAACCTCCCCTTCAGCTCTTTGATAGCTTTTTGTGATTGGGGTACCATTTACTCAACCACATTTCTTCCCTACCTGAATCACTGTGGACCCCATAATCTGAACATTCCCTCTTGACTTTGTTAGCCATCTCTTATGACTCACTATCTGAAACATGACCCTCAAGGGCCGAAACAGAACCTTCCATTCCTGTGCTTAACTCCACATAGAGAGTCCTTGACAAGTATTTATTCCAAGACTGAAAAGGTGAGTCTCTCTCATGTGGTAGTAGAGGTGATTCCCCACACATTATAGATAGTCTGTCAACTCAAGGTCAACAGAAACACACACACACACACACACACACACACACACACACACACACACACACACAAAGTGTTAGCATGCCAAGCAAAGAGTCGTAAGACTGATTTTATGTTTCATGATCTCTAAAAGCTGGCAGTTTAATTTAACCAGCAACTTGAAGAGTTTTGTTATTGCCAGTATTTTGCATAATTTTAAAGTATTTTGATCTATTAAACTGTTTTGCACATGTAGATAGGACCAGTAGAAATCCGGGATTTCTTGGACAGAACCAAATGCAAGAAAAAAATCCAAGAGGCAGAGAGGTCCTTAGAAGTGCTGTAGTAACAGGTTTACCAACCGGCAGCCGGGAGGCAATCTATTTTATTAAGAGATTGAAAAATAGTTTTTAAAAAAAACAGCATGTGACGATTTCAATCAGAAGTAGATGGGCACTTTTTAAACTGCAATTGGTTTCTAAAGAATGGGCAAGATAAGAATTGATAGAGGTGAATAGCTATCAAAACGCAGGATGAAAAAAAAAAAGAAGCAAATTGCCACCTACTTGAAGTGAATAGCTCTTGTAATGTAATGGGTTTTAAACTTTAGAATCATTTGGAGCTACGACATACATAACAGTGGAAGTTGGGATTGAGAGTGTTTATTGGCTTTTTTTTCCAATAGAAGATTGCCTGTTTGGTGTTTGAATAATAATCTCCATATAAAAATATGGTAATGTAATTATGCTAACTAGTATTTTCTATAATTCAAGACTCTGTTTATAATAATATATCATATTTTGCAGTCAGGCAGGAATCCATTCGTCCCCTCCACCTGGGCTGTAGAAAGCAAACCAAGCTTTCATCGACGGTTCTCTATAATCTGGTTTTCTCTGGAGTTAGAATTTTCTAGAAGGTGACACAATAAATTTTACCCAAAATGTTTTCATTTACCACATGCTGCCAAGTGCAGATGAAGCTGAGTCCTCACAATTTTCACAATTTTGTCGACAAATTTGCTTTGAGAAAACTCACAGGTGGAAATAAGCTAGAGTGAGGACATTAGATAAACTCAATGGCAATGGGAATAGGTGAGGGTTGTTGAAATACTTTGGAGAAAACAGCTAGATCAGTTATATCCATTTACACCCAGGGTGCTGTTTAGTTTATATGTGAAAAATGAGTATATGTCCGCTAGTGTTATAGTATAGTGTATGCCAAAAATGCAAATTAAGGTATGGGTGGATCTATAGTTGATTGAGTTCTCTTTTAGAGTAGAACTTTACTAAAACAATTTTGGCAAGATTATTCTATGTCTATTTTCATGCAAAGAACTAAGCAATGGCCATGCTCCGGGCATCTTCCGGCTCAAAGATTTACCTTGGACTGAGACACAAACCCTGAACTGATCGGTAGAGGCACAACAGCCCTTTAGGCCATGACTAGTGACTTGGTCTAGGGCTCTGTATCAACCCTCTTCTGGATTACAACCGAGATTACTAAAATGAAGACACAGCAGCCCCATTTGAAGGAACGTAGCAAACATATTGGGAGTTTTGCTGGACTCCAAACTGATTTCTGTGGTTGAATTTAAGCTTAAAAATCACGAGGCTGAAACAAATCATATTTTGTCCTCAAAAATGTAAAAAGCTCACAAAATAAATATACTTAGTCTTATTAGACACAGATATGGCTAAACATAAATCCCCACCCTGGGTTTATTAAACATTTACAGTCAGAGTGCCCAGTAGGCAAGATGTAGCTTAAAGAGCCCACAGAGCTCTCCAGAGGGGCTTTCAAATTCCTGAGGCACCGGCAATAGTAATGCCATGCTCAGAGGGACAAAGACTATTACCCATCACTGAACATAAGACACTTGGAATTTTGTATTAAATCTGGAGGTACCATGTTTTAATTTAAAAAATTGATAAACTGGAGTAAAATACCCCAAATGGTGAATGGCTAAAAGAATCAAAGCTGTTTCTGTTGACAAAAGCAGTCTGTTTTAAAATACATTTTGGGCATCAGGCAAACAAGAAAAGGGGCCTATTCTGGATGAGTCTTTAAAGACTGTGACCTACAGGCCACCTTCTTCATTCTCTGATGTCACCCCACCTCCCCACCAAGCCCTGAGAACCTCTTAGAGAGGACAGAAATCTCCCCTCTACATAGATCAACCCCCACCCCCAAACAGACAACACACTTCCAAACGGTCTCTGCTCTCTTACACCCCATCATGCTTTTCACTCTCTCCCCCATTTTTCCCTTCCCATAGGAGTCTCTAAAGCAATCATCTGGCCAAGAGAAGTGAGGTGGGGTTTACTCTCGAAGCCCCTGGTTCCTTTGCTATTTTTGTACTATTGCAGTGACAGGCGATTCGAGGCGATGATAAATCCATGCATTTAAAGTCTTGATTGCCGGAATAAATAGATTGGATGGCTTCAGTAATTGGGTAATTAAAGTAAAATGGAGGTGCCAGTGGGGCCAGAAACTGAAGATATGTGGTTGGCTATTTCATCCTGGAAAAACCCAACCAGATCTACGGTAGGAACAAAAGAGCAAAAGGTACATATTCATAGGAGATGGTGGCAGGGTATGAGGGACATGATTTCATAGAACTGAGATGTAAATTAGAAGAATAGATACACTTCTATCTCTTTGTCTCCCAAAGCTCAGAATTTCACAGTGGGCTAGGCAGGAAACCAGAGAGGCTATGATCCTCTCCTAAACAGGTGGTTTTTTCTGAACCTGCCCTTCCTCCTATTTGTGTACACACACACACACATATATATACATACACACACACACATCTGTCCACCACCACCCTCATTTTTCTGTCATTTTTATTGCTCATTAATCACAGACCTTGAGGACTATAGTGAGATTCTTAGGTCTGTAAAAAGCCCTTATAGGGTTCTAAGACTCTGCTGTTATCTCTAGACCTTAAGGAAGCAACAAAGAACAGGGCTAGGGTGCAGGCACATCCGAGTCTTCAGATCATAAAACCCTGCCTCATGACATAGTCATTTAACCAGGAGCCCTGGGTCAGACACTACAGCTGAACCACTCTCTCTTCCTCCTGCCCTTGCTTAGACAAGCTCTTTCCAAGCACCAGGTGTGCCCGCCATGATGGGAACCCTGGGGGTGGGCTTCTCATCACATTCAAGCCTCTTATCTTGAGCATGTCCCCCTCACCCCTATAGAACCCCACCCCATGTGGCTCCTATCTGTCTTTTGACCCCCATACCAGATTCACTAGAGGGTTTTAAGTGTCTGCTGCATCCAAGAAACCTGGCCAGCAACCCCCAGTATGAACAGCAGGATAGGAAGTCGCTCTCAACGTATGGAGTGCCCACTGTACCAAACACTTTGTTAAGCACTTCATCAATATCTTAGCTCTCAAAATCACCCATTAGTCCCCATTTTATTGATGAGTAAATTAAGACTTAAAGAGGATGGTTGACTTCGTAGTGGATAATGTACCCCAAGAGGTGAATTAACACTCACACTAAGACCAAAACATATACTTGTTATATATGTGATGCCCTTCCCCTTCTGAGTGCTAGAAAATTTGACTTATAAATATTCTTACCCCTATGACTTTTCTCTGTTGTCATATATCCAAGAGAACATTAATGGGACATTTATTTTGCTAGGCATAGAAACTGCAGTACTGAGGGGAAGGACCATACCCTCAAGAACCCCGAGATAAAATGAAGACTTCTTCGAAGAACAAAGTATAGTGAGTTCTTTGTGTATATGACAAATATTTGCTGAATTTGATTAAATAAAATTTAATGAGTCAAACCTCCAAAACTCACCCCTCTGAATGTAGTCAACTTCTCTCTGAAATTACAGCCATAATCCAGCCTGAAAAACACACAAAGCAAAATAGTGTGTCTACGCGTGTGCCTGTGTATGTGTGTATGTGTGTGTGTGTGTCCATGCTCATATATGTGTGAGAAAAAGAGAGCAAGAGTGAGTGGATGAAATGTTTCTGTAAGACTCTGGTTGTTTAATAGAATTAGACAGAGTAACTGTTTAAAATCAATCTCTCCTGATGGAAAGGCGAAATAATACCACCACTGCACAAGAAGCTGCTAGTGAATTCTGAGACAGAAAACCAGGAGTAAAAGTATGATAGAGACATAGTGGTTCATGGGTAGGAAGACCCATTCTGGTACCAAGAAGAAGGCAATCCAGTGTCAACAAAGGTGCCTACCTACGGATTCATCAGGCAGCTGTGGAGAGCTCCACACATGGAGTTCACTGTCTCCCATGCCAGGCATTGGACACTCTCTGTACAATACCATCTTTGGCTTTCCCAATGACCCCATGTAATCCCAGTGGCAGCCAAGGCCTGGTCTTTGGAAGGGAATATGGATCTGGCACTGACAACAGACAGGTTATCTGATTTACCTAGCAGACTGTAGCATGCCATCGCTAGAGTAGAATACGGTATTTGTTTCCCCCACAAAGTATTCAGTAAAGAAACAATACTAATTCTGTCCACATTTTCTGGAATGTTTGTTTTTATATTTTTCTCTTTGAAAAGGAGAATTCAATGAACAACTAACTGCTTGTCAGTCAAAATCCACTGTGTGCACAGGACTATAGTGGGTGGATTGAGGGATGAGCACAACCAACCTGATTCTTACTTCTGTGCTGTTTAGAGCCCGGTGAAGAAAAGATGCCAAAGCAATAATTACATGGTGTTGCTAAATAATTATAAATTGGTCTCTGCTGTTCCGTGCTAAGGAAAAACACATTAAGGAAATTTGCCTAAACTTGATGCAGAGTTGAAAAAGGGGAATAGTCCGTGTCAACATTCACTGGTAAGTATTGGAAATGAGAGAAGGCCTAGGAATCACAATGTGAGGAAGTCCAGAAGTAGAGCCTGCTCACCCTTTTCAAGTGGAGAGTACTCCAGGCTCTGCCCTGCCCTGGTCAATCACTGGGGATTCCAAGCTCGGTTCTCATGAACAAGATCATACTTATGATGAGAGCTGCCTGCTTTTAGGAAACCAGGTTCAATGCCCAGACTGGATTAATTGAATGTTTCCCTTTCCGTGAATTGTTCTGGCATGATTTAACCCCAGTCATAATATTGTGGTTCACTGAAAGTTAAAAAGTGACCTTTATAAGTTGATAAAAATCACAAATTCAATGAAAATACTTGCCTGCTCTTTCAGTGGGGCATGAATGTCAGCAACCCCTCCCCCAAAGCAGCTCAGCCTCAGGTTCTTCACATGTGAACACTGCTCTAAAGAAATTTTATTTTGAAGTCCTTTCCCTTTTTCATGCCTACTGGCATCTAGCAACTCTGCTGTCTGACTTTTGCCAGCACAAAATGTCCCCTAACATTACATTCACCACCCACTCCCAGCCATAGCGAAGATCTTCAGTGGGTACCTGCTCTAAAACCACACCGCAAGGAAGTTGGTGGCCTGGCTTTTCTTCTGGGCCTCATCAGCAGAACTGGCCCAGGTGTTGCAAATCAATTTTGTCCTCTGGGCATCAGGCCACAGGTTCACATCAGCACTGAAGTAACATTGAGTCCAGTAAGCCTGACCCATAAGCATCAGACCTATCAGAGGACCAGGTCTGAACAACATAGCCTTCTACAGCCAGCAGAATTCTAAGAACAAGATGCAATTAACTGGAGGCCCAACATGGGCTCTTACTACACATGTGACATTTGACAAATTAGCCTCTCACAACCTCAACGTTATCATCTGTAAAGTGGATAATTAAAATCTCACCAAAGATAGAGTGCTTGGGACAATAAGAACCCAGAGACTTTGTGCCATAAAGGAAAACAGTGGCTTCTATTGTCACTTATGCCATAGATGAGATTCTCCTAGAAAGTGAAGAATTTAAGTGTGTGGGTTTCAGGCTGGCTTCCCAGTCCTGGGACTTCGGTACTAATTCCTGTCCTATCTAGGACCGCCAAGAGGTGAAATAAAGAGCTTCCTGTCTGGGGATTATCATCTCTACCTTGCTTTTTGATGTGATATATTGTTCTCACTGTAATCAGATAGCTGGCCAAGGCAGATTAAGCATGGGAAGGTTTATTTTGACTCATGGTATCACAAAGATTTCGATCCATCATGGGAGGTGGCATGCTGGTAGGAGAGGCTTATACCTACCCAGGCCAGTGGAAGCAGGAGGCAAGCAGTAACCAGAGAAACAGGCCAGTAGCAGAAGCAAGTATAACCTTCAATAGCTATTGTGGGGATTAACAAGGCAACTCCACATAGTTAAAAATGGAGGTTTATTTTGGGGATAACTGACACTAGTAAAGGGGTTGGTTACAGGATCCGGGAGAAGTGAGGTGTAGTCCAGTGGGGTTCTCTGGAGAGCTCTGCTCAGTCTACCATCCAGCATCCAGGATCACGAGGAACCAAGAGGGCTGGCATATCCAGATCTCAGGTCTTAAGGGATCCCATCTTGGCCCCACCCCAGGGGTGGGTCATAGGTAGGCGTGGCAGTTACCAGGAGCCTCACTAGGGATAGTACTTCCAGGTCAAAGCTGGAACAGCTACCCACAACAAATAGCTCTCCCTTAGTGGCTGTCTCCACCAACCAGCCCCCACCTCCTCTAGGTCCCACAGTCTTCCATATATCACCACACGCTGGAGAGCAAGCATCCAAATCAAAGCCTGTGAGGCACATGCAAGATTTAAACCGTAGCATCTGGTATTAACCTACGTACTAGTTCCTGGTCTCCAGATTTTGCCTGATCTCTGTGGTTGGATGGTTGGCTTATACCCACCTGCCTTTATTTCTGCAAGCTCCTGACTGCCCAGTTGTGGGGACAGTTGTTGTAGTTTCTTTTCTGTTGCTATAACAAACAAGATGGCCAATGCAACTCAGGGAAGAAGAGGATTCATTTCATCTTACACTTCCTGGTCATAGTCTGTCACTGAGGAAACTCAAGGCAAGAACTTCAGTCAGAAACCAGGGTGGGATGCTACTCGATGTCTTACTCACTCATTCTCATGCTTCACTTTCTCTTTTTTCAAATAGTTTTATTTCTTTGAAATTTTCATACATGTATACAATGTACATAGCCATCCCCCAGTGATTTAGGAATGGAATGGAATCCAAACTAATAGCTATGTGGGTGCCCTGGGAGGTGCTTCTTTTCTCTACCCAGTCAAAACTCAGACACAGGAATGCCATGACCCTTGAAGCATGACTACCGTGGATCTTGGTTTCAGAATAAATGGTGGGAAAATTCTCTTGCTGATGAGAGGAAGACCAGGGAGAAACCTGGTCTGCCTGGCACAGAAAAGAGCCAAATTCAACACACACACACACACACACACACACACACACACACACACACACACACACACACACACCATGTTGGGTCCTCAAGTGTTTAGGTCTTCCCTGACCTGAACAAATAACATACAATAAAGCAATTTAAGTAGGAAACTTCACTTTTCTAAGTTGCCTCTTGGCATTTGCTTTGATTCAGTTAACTGTTAAAAGAGAAACATGGCAGAAACCAAGGAAAAACGTTGGGTGCAGAGCTAGTGGTGAGGACGATGTGGATGATCTGGCTGTCCATCCCAGACTGACAGAGGATGCGTACTGCCTCTGGATTATTGAGGAGGGAAAACCGGACTTTCCCATCTTCTACCAGAACAGCTTTCCAGGCCTGTTGATGTCACCTCTCCCCAGCTGTGTAACCTTGGGCACGTTACTTTACTCTCTGAACCTCAACTTCCTGTAACAAAGTAGGATAATACAGTTCAAAGGTTTTCTATTTACATGCTAGAGCTTCTGCAACCAATGGGTTGCCCGCCAGAAATGTATCGTCCCAGCATTCTAGAGAGGTCTGAAATGATGATGTTGAGTGGGGAAGGTCCCTCCTGAGGGTGTGGGGAAGAATCTGTTCCACGACTTGCCCCTGGTTTCTGGTATTTTCTGGCCATTGTTGATGAGTGGCATCCTTAGCCAGCTCTTTGTCTCACATGCTGCTCTCCATTGTGCCTGTTA
>NW_026294469.1:66119500-66339500 GCF_007827085.1 Peromyscus californicus insignis | reverse complement strand
AAGACAATGGTGGTTTTATGTTTTTAAGGAAAAGTTGTCAAATCAATAGTATTTACATTCATAAAGTAGCATAGTATTTGCTTATAATAATAGTTTGTATTAATTGAGTCATAGATCTAGACCAGGGTATTATATACTGTTTGCATATCCTATAGCTGCTGTTTTGAAAAAGTAATTCATTTCTAAAGACTTGTGTTGTTCTATTAATAACACATTTATAGGTAAAGTCAGTGCTCAGAGGAAATGAGCCAAAATGTTAAGATTCTATTTCAATACTTTAATAAAGGTATTTTTAGAATATATTTTTATTTATGTGTGTGCGTGTTTGCCTGCTTGTCTGTATGCACTGTGTATTCGAGAGTGCGTGTGTGTGTGTGTGTGTGTGTGTGTGTGTGTGTGTGTGTGTGTGTGTGTGTGTGTGGGTGTGTGGGTGTGGGTGTGTGTGTGTGGGTGCTTTCAAGGCCAGGAGAGGGCATGGGAACCCCTAGAACTGGAGTTACAGGTGGTCAGGAGCTGCTTGGTGTAGGTGCCTGGGACTGAGCCCAGGTTCTTTGCAAGAGCAGCAAGTGCTCTTACCCACTGAGTTCCCTCTCCATCCCCATCAGTACTTTTGTGTGTGCTGAGACAAGCTCTCCTGTAGCCCAGACTGGCCTTATGCTCCTAATCTTTCTGCCTCTTACAGCATGTACCACCATACCAAGTTTCTTGGTGACAGAACCCATGGCACCAAGCATATTAGGCAAGCACTCTCTACCAGCTGAGCCCTACCCCAGTTCTTGCCTCAGCTTCTTGAACATGCCCTACCATGATTCTCAGCTACACTGGTTTTCCATTTGTTTTAAATATTAAGAGTGTGAATGAGAGGAGTCATTTAG
Source organism: Peromyscus californicus insignis (assembly GCF_007827085.1). Lineage (NCBI taxonomy): Eukaryota > Metazoa > Chordata > Mammalia > Rodentia > Cricetidae > Peromyscus > Peromyscus californicus. The sequence goes on along the minus strand of NW_026294469.1, from coordinate 66,338,625 downwards.
TGCATTTAATGAAAGCCTTTTACTATGGTCTTAATTTTTGTCTTCCCCAAATTTGTATGTTGAGGTCTTAACCTCTAATATTGGCATTAGAAAGGTGAGACCTCTGGGAGGTGATTAGGTCAAGAGAGATCTGCCAGAATGGGTGGGATTAGTGCCTTTATAAAGAGGCCAGAGAACGATTAGATGAGATCAGATCAGGAGTGTTCAGACTGGATTGGCTAGCAGACCCTTGCCAATAGCGGATCTGCCAGAATTGTCAGACCCTTAATACTGGGCTTTCTAGCTGTTATAACTGGGAGAAATATGCTTTGCTGTTTAAGCCATCTAGTCTGATCTGTTATAGTGGTGGCCTGAATATACTAAGGAAACCATTCTTCAAGAAATATTTAAAGAATACTCTTTTTTTTTTTTTTTTTTTTTTGGGTGTGTGTGTGTATGTGTACATACACATACATGTACCTGTGGGGTGTGATCCAATCTGACAGTATGCTTTTGGAGGTCAGGATGGCTTTGTGGAGTTGGGTTCTGGGGACTGAACTCAGGTTGTCAGGCTTATGGAGTAAGCACCTCTACCTACTGAGCCATGCCACCTGCCTAAGGAAACCTTCAAGAATTTAAGTTGGACTGGAAATTTAAAAAGGAACCACCTTTAGAAAGAACTAGTTTTAAGCTGGAGATAATAGTGGCACATACCTTCAATCGCAGTACTCAGGAGGCAGAGACAGGCAAATCTCTGAGTTTGAGGCCAGCCTGTTCTACAGAGCAAGTTCTAGAACAGCCAGGGCTACATAGAGAAACCCTGTCTCTCCCCCAAAAAAACAAAAAACAAAAAACTACTCACCTCAGATAGGAAACCCGTGTCAGACGAAAGTATGGATACCACCAAAGTACAGCTTGGTGAACCATGAATTTTATTGGGGTCACTTAAAGGAATATAGACGAATGGTTACTTAAAGAAGCAGAAATGGCTGGGCAGTAGTGGTGCATGCCTTTAATCCCAGCCTCAGGATGCAGAACAGGAGGATCTGTGAGTTTGAGGCCATCTTAGTCTACAGAGTTCCAGGACAGCCAGAGCTACACAGAGAAACCCTGTCTTGAAAGCAGGAAAAAGAAAAAGAAACAGAAATGACTCAGAGAATCTGGAGCATACTTCACAGCCTGCAGGAAGCTCAACAGGTTGGAGAGTACCCTTTGCAGGTACCTCAGGTGTCCTAAACCTCTTCCAGGTATCTAAGCTGGTTTCTGCTTCTTCCAGGTAGCTGGTCTGGTCTCAAGAGTCTTTGCAGCTTTTATTGCTTTTTCTGGCAAGGAGGGGCCAGGGAATCTGGTTGGTTTTAGGGACTTCCTGAAACTATTTTGAGTTGCTTCCTGCTTAAGGTGCTTCCCTGCTGAATGAAATGTTTCAATCTCTGAGGAAACTGTTACACAACAAAAAGCAGCAGTCCTCTTTAGCCTTTTAAGTATATTTTTACTATACTTAGGTAAAGTGTAGATATTTTCTTACACAAAAGATATATCTATGTTTGTGGACATCCAAATTCTAAATAGCAACCTTCAAATAAGTTAGGAAAGCTTATTATTTTGTGTGTGTACTGGGTATTTTGCCTGCTTGTATGGGTGTCCCAGAACAGGAGTTTGCATACTCTGGTTACAGATAGTTTTGAGCTGCCATGCAGATGCGGATGCTGGAAATCAAACCTGGGCCCTCTGGAAGAGCAACCAGTGCTCTTAACTGCTGTTTTCTCCAGCCTTTGGGAAACTTACTTTTGGCAATTTATTTGTTAGGCTTTGTGTGTGTGTGTGTGTGTGTGTGTGTGTGTGTGTGTGTGTGTGTGTGTGTGTGTGTGTGTTGGGGGGGTGTTGGGAATTTAGACAAGATCTCATTATGTAGCCCTGGCTAGCCTGGGAACTTAATATGTAGACCAGGCTGGCCTTGAATTTGCACTGTTTCTTCTTTCTCTGCTTCCTAAACCCTTGGCTTATTTATTTGAGACAGGATTTTGTTTTAAAGCTCAGGCTAGCCTTGAACTTCTCATCTTCCTGCTTTAGTTTCTCAGATGCTAAGATTGCAGGCAGACACTGGTATGTATGGCTTAAAATATTTTTTAAAGGGGTCTTTGGCTGAAGAAAGCTTTGTTTTAAAGGATTCTGTTTTAAACATTGCAGAATGTAGTTGTTTCCCTCAGGAAAAGCTGAGGTAGAAACCTTGTAAGTTGAAGGCCAGCGTGGACAATTGAGCCAAACCCTGTCTCAAAATAAAATTGAAAAGGGGCTGGGAATGTAGCCCAGTGGTAGAGTACTTGCCTAGCATGCATGAGTCTTTGTTTCAAACCTTAGTAATACAAAAACTTTCATTTATTTCATTTGAAGCAGAATTGGGTTAATTAAACATTGTTTTTTTCTTTCCTTTTTTCACTAGTAGCCCTAGCTGGCCTGCAACTTAATATGTAGACCAGGGTGGCCTGGAACTAGGTGGATCCATTCCCACTTCTGCCTCTGGAGTTCTGGGATTAAAGGTGTATGCCACCATGCTTTGCTCTATTATGGATATCTTAACATAGATCCTACCCCCAGAGGGTTAAGAGTAAGAGACACTGAGCAAGAAGACAGATACACCCAGGGCATGGTGAGTGTGGGCTTCTCAAAGAAGAGTAGCCTTATTTTAGACAGGGTATATAATAGGCATGCTCTAACATATCCAGTTTATGTGATGCTGGGCATCAAACTCAGTCCGAGCCCAAAATTCTTGTCTTTCAAGCATTACAATCTAATTCAGCTTTTGTAGAAATCTAGATGTGTAGAATGCTTGTGTTTGATTATAGGAGGCTGCTAGTGTAGCATGGGCCAGGCTTGAAGCAGGGTAGAAATTCAGAAAGTGTTCTAAATATATCTTTCTAAATATATCTTGGCCATTGACCTACATATTCTTTTCTTAGAAATGAGTATTTATTTCAGGTTAGCTATGATCAGTAATAAGAATTAATAAATTGATCTCAAAACCTAAATGGGTAGTTATCAGTGTAGGAACACTTTGTATTTTATGTGCTAGAGATCAAATCCAAGGCATCATGCTCTACTACAAGGAATCCACTGCATTTGAAGCCCCAAATTACAGCTTTTTAAAAAGCATAAAAATAAGGAACACTATATCATCATCAGTTAAAATAGAAAAGGTGTATGTGGTAGTACCTGTCTGTAATCCCAGCACTTGTGAGGTGGAGGCAGGAAGACTAAGACTGTAAGGCCAATCATTTGTCAGTTGGAGATAGATTCTTGGTTGGGGATGGGAGTTTGTGTATGTGTCCATTCCCCCCTGCCGCCCCCTCCGCTTCTGGCTTGAACCTGTGCAGACCCTATGCTGCTATAGTTCATCTGTGTATTAGTCCTGTTGTGTCTGGAAGACACTTTCCTTAGTGTCATCCATCACCTCTGGCTCTTCCAGTCTTTCCACTTCCTCTTCTGCAGAGTTCCCTGAGTCTGGGGAGAGGAGATGATGAAGATCTTTCTTCATTTAAGACTGAGTGTAACAAAATCTCCCACTCTTTGCACATTGTCCTGTAGCTAGAATTTTCCTGCCTTGCCCACAGTCAGGACAAATCTTTGTCACCCACCAGTCCCACAGCCGCTCAGACCCAACCAAGTAAACACAGAGACTTATATTGCTTACAAACTGTATGGCCGTGGCAGGCTTCTTGCTAACTGTTCTTATAGCTTAAATTAATCGATTTCCATAAATCTATACCTTGCCACGTGGTTTGTGGCTTACCGGCATCTTCACATGCTGCTTGTCGTGGCAGCAGCTGGCAGTGACTCCTTCTGCCTTCCTGTTCTTTCTTTTCTCCTCTCTGTTAGTCTTGCCTATACTTCCTGCCTAGCCACTGGCCAATCAGTGTTTTATTTATTGACCAATCAGAGCAATTTGACATACAGACCATCCCACAGCATTGTCCAGTTGTGGGTCTCTAAATTGGTTCCCATCTATGGCAAGAGGAAGCTTCTCTGATGATGGCTGAGCAAAACACTGATTTATAGGTATAGCAGAATATCCTTAAGAACCATTTTATTGCTATGTTCTTTTAGCAGAATAATAGTATTTGGGTTTCTCCTAGGCCCATCGTCTATCTAATCTCAGGTTCTTGGCTACCTGAGTATTATCAGGCATGGGCTCCATCTCATGGAGTGGGCCTTAAATCTAGCCAGATGGTGGTCCACAACTTTTGTGCCACTATTGTATCAGAGTATCATGCAGGCAGGACACCATTGTTGATAGCTGGGGTTCTAACTGACTTGGTGGTTATCCTTTTTTTTTCTCTGGTAGTGTGCAGAGTACCTTCCAGCACCATAACATTAGTCAGTAGGGGGTGAAGGCTCTAGTGAGTCACCAGCTTGACTTCTCCATGTTGAATATCCATGACTTCACTAGCACTGAGTACTTGAGCATATCTAGAGAGCTGTTGGTTACTACCCAGGTATGTGTGTTACTACTGTACCCTTCAGGTTATTGATTGCCATGCTAGTTGTTGATGTGGTTCATAGGTGTCGTAGCTGGGTAGGACTGTTGCTTACTTCCCTCCTTTGGAAGCTTGCACAGTGCCTTCTGGTACCATGAAAGCTAGTCCTCAGGGAGGAGGCATTCAGGGCAGTTCTAGCTCAGAGTTCTCTGGGCTCTGCTTCTGAAGTGCATCATGTCTTCAGCAATAGGAACTTACCTTCCACCTCTAGGGGCAACCAAAGACAATAGCAACAAACTATATATATGTTTGGGGAATCCCTTGGAAAACCCTGGCCAACAACTCAAAAGAGGGCTTCTCAGTCTGGTTTGGAGTTTTTGTTAAGTGGTCTTTGGTTCTTGGAAGGACCATTGTCAGTCTAGATGAGAAAAGTTTGTCAAAACTATATATATTAGTTTTTTTCTAGGTAAATACTTAATAGCTATGATTCCTTATGGCTTTTCTAGACTTCCTTATTGTTATTTTACCCTCTTTCCTTCTGTTTACTTCCCTCCCCCACCCTAAGGATCCCCCACTTTCCCATTTACCCTATCTGATTACTTGTACCCTGCTATTCCCTTTACTGCCCCCCATCTTCTTTTGTATTTGCCTCCTCCCCCCCTCCAAAAAAGAGTCCCCTCTTCCCATTTCCCTAATCAGATCACTTGTACCCTGCTCTTCCCCTCTTTATTGCTCCTCAGTCTTCAATCCTGGCAGTGGCCCCATTTTACTTACCTGGTTTCTGCAGTTACTTTAAGCTTACGTGCTCACATCTGAAGATTTGGAGCTGGGAGCCTCCAGTGAGAGAGAACATGTGATGTTTGTCTTTCTGGGTCTGGCTTTCCTCGCTCAATATGATCTTTTCTAGTTCCATCCATTTATTTGCAAAGTTCACGATTTCATTTTTCTTTACAGCTAGTAACAAATGATAGGGCTTTTATCCATAGTGTGTGTGTGTGTGTGTGTGTGTGTGTGTGTGTGTGTGTGTATATATATATATATATACACACCACACTTTAATTATCGATTTACCGGTTGGAAGACAATTAGGTTCTTTCTGTTTCCTGGCTATTGTGAACAGAGCAGCAATGAACATAACTGAGCAAGCATCTGGAGTAGGATGTTGAGTCCTTTGGGCATATGTGAAGGAGTGGTATAGCTGGGTCATATGGTAGATTTATGTGTAGCTTTTTGAGAATTTTCCACATGAATTTCGATAGTAGATACACCAGTGTGCAATCTCACTGACAGGAAATGAGAGTTTTCTTTTCCTAGCATCCTCTCCAGCATATAGAATATAGTATTCTTTCAAAGGAGATTGATAAAAGTCCTATCATTTGGTATATGAAACTACTTAAAACAGCACGTGTGTTATTTGGCCCAGTTGTATGTTGCAAGGGAATAAAATTACCTCACCTCTAAGGCTTTTTCTCCCTTCAATTTCTGTTGACAGGGAAAATTTCATATGCTCTTAGTGAACAGAAGCTTTCTTATTTTATCAGTAAACCTTGACTCTCTAAAGATTTTGAGTCTTTTTTAAAACTAGAAATCCATTTTTAGTTTATACGTTTTGTATAAGACATTGCAGTTGGAATTCATAAGTTACCTAATGCTAGAGCATACATATGAAGCCGTAGGGTAAGCTAATTGGTTTATATAGATCCTGTTGAGATATTAGTTGCTTGTTTTTCTTTCGGTTTTAGGGTGATGATTAAAGTAAGTAGTTGTAGCAGTGCTAGCAATTAGAATGCCTATTCTGTGGAGAAAATCTTGCCTTAAAGTATCTTGTTTATTTAATTAAATTAATTAATTTGTTATAGTCCTGGAGATAGAACCCAGGTCTGTGTGTGTGTGTGTGTGTGTGTGTGTGTTTGTGTGTGTGTGATCTACATCTTGATCTAGATCTGATCTACATCTTGTCCTAGGAAATTTAAAGGGCTGTGCTTTTGTCGGCTTACAACATCAATTTGTGGTTTCAACTGAAAAGTCTTTTTGGCAGCAATAAACTTGTAACATCAAATGACTTCAGTTTGTATTTTGTCACAAGGGTAAAGGGCAGCACAGTTTATTTGTTTTTAGCAGAAATGCACTGTCATTATAGTGGTGTGAATGATTATGATTGCTTATAAAGCTATACAGTTGAAAAGGTAAGGTAAGACAAGCTGAGTGCTCAGTGGGTTCATACATCGCTGTACCTCCTTTTCTCTTTTCTTCCCTTCTCGTCTTTTTGCCTCTCTCTCTCTCTCTCTCTCTCTCTCTCTCTCTCTCTCTCTCTCTCTCTCTTTCGACAGGATCTTACTGTATAGCCTAGACTGGCCTGGAACTCACTGTAGTCTAATAAATTCAGAGGGCTGGGATTACAGGTGTGTGCCACCACATTTCATCCATATATTTGTTTATTGGGGGTTGTATTCTTGTACTATTCCATACATACTCAAGTTGGTTATTTTTCCACCACTTAGTTTATCCTTTCGACAGTCTACTTTTGTCATCTAAAGAATGTTCTTCAAGCCCTTTTTTTTCCTCTTTGAAAGAACTTTCCAGATCTCTCTTGAAACCTTGTTTGAGTAACTCTCAAATCTGATTTATTGAAGCCACTATTATCTCTTTTAAGAAAAACTTTTTAAAAAATACTTATTTTATTTAACTTTATGTGTATGTGTGTGCCTGAGTATAAGTTTTTGTATCACATGTGTGCCTGGCCCCTGAAGAGGCCAAAAGAGACATCAGAGCCTCTGGAAGTGGAGTTACGGATGGTTCTGAGCTGTTACATGAGTACTGAGAACTGAATCTGGGACTTCTACAAGAGCAGTAAGCACTTTTAACTGCTGAGCCATCTCTCCAGCCCCATCACTTCTGGATAGCTTAAGTAATTGATTTGCTAGAGGCAGCAAGAGATGTAACTCAAATTATCAGCTTTGTTGCTTGAAGAAGTCTTCTCAGGGATCTCCACTTAAGTATTGCCTGAATCTTGACTTAGATCTCAGAGAAAACTTTGAAGATGAATCAGAATGAAGCAAAGTTGGGGTTTATTGAGAAAAGAACAGTATACTCCCAAGGGGTGGATTAGGGTTCTCAGTGTTTTTGTGAAATGTTGAGTGTGTGTGTGAGTGTGTGATTTTGAAATTACATATTTCAAAGGATACAGCGTGTAAGTGTTTTAGTGCTGAGCATTGTGGTACATGCCTTAATTACAGCATTTGGGAGGCGTAGACTGTAAAATAAAATCTCTTTGAGTTTGAGGTCAGCCTGATCTACATAGCAAGTTCCAGGCCAGCCAAGGCTATATGGTCTTTTTTTTTTCTTTTTTTTTCTCCCCCCTAAGCAGTTTATGGTATACCTTGTACAAGTTTATAAAAAGGAAGAGTTAGTTCTGGTACGATTTAAAACAAACAAACAAAAAGCTAAGAGAGGGGATGGAGAAATGGTTCAGTGGTTAAGAACACTGATTACTGTTCCAGAGGACCTGGGTTCAATTCCCAGACCCACATGGTGGCTCAGAACTATCTGTAACTCCAGTTCCAGGGGATCTAACATCCTCTTCTATCTTCTGTGGGCACTGCATACATGTAGTACATAGACATACATGTAGGTGAATACTCATACAAAATAAATCTAAAAAAAGATGATTTTTTTCTTAAAAAATTTTCTTTATTTAACTATACATAGGTCACCAGGTTGTTAAGACATATTTTATGATTGTAAGCATGATTCATCATCATGTATGAGATTTTCTTAGGAAAAAAATAGCCTTACAGATGAGAAAGAATTTTTTTTGAACTTGAAGATTTTATTTTTGTGTATGTTTGTGTCTGTGCTTGTATATGTCACATGTATATGGGTGCCCAAGGAGGCCAGGAGAGAAGGTGTTGGGTCCCCTGAGCCAAGCCACTTGGGTGCTGGAAACTCAACTTGGGTCCTCTGGAAGAGTGGTGCTTTTAATTGATGAGCGATCTCTCCAGCTTAAGAAAGCCTTAACCTTGGTTTGTCAGCTATTTTAACACTCTAGTTTGAGATCTGTCTTGGGAAGGGAATATTGTTTCTACAGAAGCAGTCTTCCCAGTCATTTTTGTTAGTTGTGTTGAAATTTTTGACTCTAAGCCATCAAGAAATGCAAGCTAGATTGGCAGAGTTAGTGTTGATGTGAGAGTGAGTGGAACGATGGAAGGAGGAAGGAGATCCCCTCTTGTTGCTGTGAGAGAAGCAATTTAAGGAAGGAAGGAAGGATTTATTTGGGCTCCAAGTTTGAGAAGGTACAATCCATCATGGTGGGGAAGACATGATGGCTGGAGCATAGGGCTCCTCCTGTCTTGGAAGATGAGGAAGCAGAGAGCCCCATTAGAAAGTTGGATAGAGCGATAATCCTCAGAGGCTCATTCTCAGTGACCCATCTTGCCAACACCGCCAGCTGGGAACAAACTGTTCAAATGCATGAGCCTGTGAAGGACATTCTCATTCAAACCATAACACCATGTCACCTTTACCTCTATCTATCCTGCTTCAATCCATATATTAGACACTAAATATAAATTCAGAATTATTCTTGAGTATCGAAGATACTTAATACATACCCTTATTTAGATACTCGCAGTGTAGTAGAAGAGTGTCTTAAGTCACCAAAGACAACTGTAATAAGAGAAAACATTTGATTGATGACTTGCTTATGGTTTCAGAGGTTTAGTCCATAAGCATCATGTCAGGAAGTGTGGCTGCATGCAGGCAGGTGCTGGAGCAGTATCTGAGAGCTATGTCCTGATCCATAGGCAGAGAGGGACTCTGGGCTTGGCATGGACTTTTGAAACTTCAAAGTGCACCACCAGCAACACACTTCCTCAAACAAGGCCATACCTCCTAATCCTCCTAATCCTTGGGACTCTTAGATATCTACCTACCTCTGCCTCCTGAGTGCCAGGATTAAAGACATGTTCATACCCAGTCCTTTTTACTTATATTTATTTGTTTATTATACTTTATTGTTTTTGAGATTATAATTACAATATTTCTCCTTTCCCCTTCTCTTCAAACCTCTCCTTGCTTTCTTTCAAATTCATGACTTCTTTTTCTATTTTTATTGCATGCATATATATGTATATACATATATATTTCTAAATAATAACCTCAGTCTGTATAGTGTTATTTTTATTTATGTTTTCAACTGTCTTATATAGCCCATTCTCTTGAGTTTCTCTACCTGCTGAGTAATGGGATTATAGAGGTGTGCTAGATAACTATAATTTTCATGTATTTGACATTTGTTTGAATTATAAACCTAACATTAGAATGACATAATTACTTCTTTATACATTTTCAAGTATTTTGTGTGTATGTGTGTATGTGCATGCATATGCCATGGCATTAGAGATTAGAAGACTGCCTGTGGGAGTTGGTTCTCCTGTCTACTATGTAGATTTGGGTTTTGAACTCAGGTCATTAGGCTTTATCGTAAGAGACTTCACCCATTGATCCATCTCTCTGGCCCCTTTCCTTTATTTTAAAGGGAAGATAAAAACTAAGAAAGTATGTAGATTCCTTTGGTTCACCCAGCACATTCTCCAGTGTTTGTTGTCATTATTCATTTTTTAAAGTTCAAGCATAGGGTCATATCACTTTCTTTGGGTCTGAAGATCCTTTTGGACTTCTTGTTTTCATTTTGAAAGAATAGTTTTGTTGGAATTAGAGTTCTTGGTTGTCAATTTTCTACCCAGCACTTGGAATGTATGGGTCTACTCCTTCTGGCTTCTGTTTCAAAGAAGAAATCAAGATGAAATAAGGTTCCTTTGCATTTGATGGGTTACTTTAGCTGATCTGAGTATTTTTCTTTTGCAGCTGAAGTTTTCCTGGTCCCGCCTGGCTCCCGTGGTCCCGTGGTCCCACGGTCCCGCAGCCACTCAGACCCAAATGAACACACAGAGGCTTATATTAATTACAAACTGTATGGCCTCATGGCTCAGGCTTCTCACTAGCTAGCTCTTACATCTTAAATTAACCCATTTCTATAAATCTATACTTTGTCATGTGGCTCATGGCTTACTAGTATCTTTACGTCTTGCTTCTCATGGCGGCAGTAGCTGGCAGCATCTCCTGCTCTGTCTTTCCCTTCCTCTCCCTAGCTAGAATGTCCCACCTAACCTTATTCTGCCTCATCATTAGCCAAACAGCTTTATTTATCAACCAATCAGAGCAACACATATTCACAGCATACAGAATGACATCACCCATCATTCTTTTGTCCTTTACTTACCTATGATGTGAATATGTGGATCACTGTGCATGTATCTTACTTTTTTTTTTTTTTTGAACTTCTTAGATTTTTTTAAAAAATCAAATTTAGAGTATATGTGAATTGTTACTTTTCCTTCTCCTCCTCCTCCTCCTCCTCCTCCTCCTCCTCCTCCTCCTCTTCCTCCTCCTCCTCCTCCTCCTCTTTCTTCTTTTGAGACAGAGTTTCTCTGTGTAGCTTTGGAGCCTGTCATGGAACTCACTCTGTAGACCAGGCTGGCCTCAAACTCACAGAGATCCACCTGCCTCTACCTCCTGAGTGCTGGGATTAAAGGCGTGCATTGTCACCACCCGGCTTTTTTGTTTGTTTTTTTGAGACAGGGTGTTGTGTGGCTTAGTCTGGCCTTGAACTTGCTTTGTAGCTGAGACAGACATTGAACTGATTCTGCATCTACCTTCCAAGTACTGGGATTACAGATGAGTGCTACACTGGCTTTTGGGATATTTTTTTTTCCAATTTTTTTTCTTGTGTCTTACTCTTTTTTGAGGATTACTATTAAATATATAATGGTATTTGTTATTTTGTCCATTCTATAAATCTTCAAAGTGCTATTTGTTTTTCTTTTTTCTTCTTTTTAAAAAGTTTTTAAAAATGTGTGTGTGTGTGTGTGTGTGTGTGTGTGTGTGTGTGTGTGTGTGTTTTGCTGAGAATTGAGATCAGGGTTTTGTTTTGTGCATGCTAGGTAAGCTCTCTTTATCACTGAGATTACACACCCAGTCCCTTCCTTAAGTGTTTTGAACATATTTAAAATAGTTCCTTTGAAGTCTTTGCTAAGTCAGACATCTGAGAATTTTTCCCAGTGACTACTTTTTTCTCCTGTGTATGAGTCACAGTTTCTTGTTTCTTTTGGAAGTCTTAATTTTTTTTTCGTTGAAATTGGACATCTCAGACAAAATATTGTTCCAGTTTTGAATTTTGATTTTTGTCCTTTTGAAGATGTTACACTTTCTTTGTTTAGATAACAGATCTGTGAAATGTCTTCACTCCAGTGTATAACTAGCTACTAGTTACTGCTCAATATTATTATTTCTTCTTCTTCTTCTTCTTCTTCTTCTTCTTCTTCTTCTTCTTCTTCTTCTTCTTCTAATTTTAAGCTTTTTAGTGGTTGCTTTTGTCATTTCTGATATTGCTTACTGATCTATAACCTGTGACTAGACAGTGGTTGTACATATAGATCTGAGGCTAATAAAACTTCATTTTCTCCTAGTAGAGAATATCTCCTAGAGTAGATGTGGGAGTACATTTTAAAGCCGAAGCCTTTTCAAAATATATCCACCACTTTTATTTTCTAAAATGCTTTGACAGTATAGCTCAGTATCTTCTGTTTTAGTTACCTTTCTGTTGCAGTGATAAAATACCATGACCAAAAGCACTTAAGAAGAAAAGATTTTTAATTTTAGCTTATGGTTCTAGAGGGATAAAGTTTAATCTTGGTGGAGAAGGCAGGGCGTGTTAGCAGAAGCAGAAAACTAGTTGATCACATTTGTATCTATATAAAAACAAGAAGCAAAGGGGTTGGGGTGGGTACTGGTGGGGGTTGGGGAGAGAGAAACAGTAAATTGGGACAAGGCTATAAACCTTCAAAGGCCACCCCCATTGCATACTTCTGCTAGCAAGATTCCATTTCCTAAAGTTACATAAACTCTCTAAACCCCACTACCAACTGGGGATCCAGGGAGAGGAGGGAGGGTTGTTTCTCACACAAACTACCACATCAACCAAGAATATGCTCGATACATGTACAACCATATCTTTATACTACTAGAGCCCTTGGGTACTCTGTTGCCTGCTAAGATTGTCATTTGCTCTTGTAATGCCTGGATATAGGTGTGTTCTATTATTACACATTGTGGTCAGTGCTTGTTCCACATTGACAGAATCTACTCAGCTTGCAGATAGCCACAGGCAAGAATGTTAACTCCTGTTGTCAACAAAAATTGAGAAGTTTTCAAGCACCAACACTTTTTGTATGCTTTTGTTGGATTTCCAGAGAACTGAAATGGTTATTGTTTTGCTTTGCTTTATAGTAATTTTTTTTGGTAACCCTAAAACTTGCCTATAGGCAGAAAGCCTGTGTAAGACAGAGATCAGATGCTGTCCTTTGTTACTGTCCACCTGAGCTCCCAAGACCTACTTGTCCCATACTCTCTCTTCCCTCTAGGGCAGTGGTTCTCAACCTTCCTAATGCTATGACTCTTTAATACAGTTCCTCATGTGGTGACCCCAACCATGAAATTATTTCATTGCTACTTCATAATTGTAATTTTGCTACTGTTATGAATCATAATGTAAATATCTGTTATTGAGGATATCTGATATATAACCCAAAAAGGGTCAAAACCCACAGGTAGAGAACCACTGCTCTAGGATTACAGATGAACAATATTGCTGTGCCTTGTTTTTACATAGATTTTAGGGATCTGAACTCAGGTTCTCATGTTTGTGCAGCAAGCACTCCCCCACCCCAACCTGGCCTTTTTTATTTCTTTGCTTTGTTTTTGAGATATCGTATGTAGCCTAAGATGGCCTGGAGTTCATAGTATTCCTTCCTCAGTCTCCTAAGTGCTGGGATTACATACTTGAGCCACCATACTTGTCCCTATCAATACTTTTAAATCTTTGTATACTCATAAACTTCATACTTCCACTTATAGATAATTGTTCCCCTAACATTTTAGTAAAAATTCCCTTGCTTTAAAAGAAATTGTAGTGTGCAACTAAATGTCTACACACAATGTGTCATTTTGCATGGTTTTGAGCTTTATATACTTTGGACACCTTTTCTCTTGAGTTCTCTTACCATTGTTTCTAAAATTTACTCACATTAATATAGTTGCTCTTAATTTGTTTCCACTTGATATACTTCTTTTAACTTTTTAGTACTACATTTATTTATTGTGACTCTGTGTGTGTGTGTGTGTGTGTGTGTGTGTGTGTATGCTTGTGCATGTGTGCTTGTATGCTTGTATGCTTGCAAGTGTTTGCAAGTACACGCATACATTTCATAGTGCTGATGCAGGAGTCAAAGGACAACTTTGGGAAGTCAGTTTTCTACCTTATGAGTCCTGGGGATTGAACTCATGTTGTCAGGCTTTGAAGCAAAAAGAGTGCTCTTATCTTTTGAGCCATTTTGCTAGCCCAGTGCTTCTTCAGTGTAATGTACCATAATTTGTGTTTTTTAACAAAACAATTGTGGCCAGGTGGTGGTGGTGCACGCCTTTAATCCCAACACTCGGCAGGCAGAGGCAGATGAATCTCTGTGAGTTCGAGGCCAGCCTGGTCTACAGATCGAGTTCCAGGTCAGCTGGGTCTACACAGAGAAACCCTGTCTGGAAAAACAACAACAACAACAACAACAACAAAAAACCAAACAAACAAAAAAACCAAACCAAACTAAAACAGTTGTGTTGTCAACATAACTTGTGCATGGGTTTCTCTTTTCCAAGCTAATCTCAAATTCCCTGTATAGCTGATGATGACCTTGAACTTTTTAATTTTTCCTTCCACTTCCTTAGTGTTGGGATCAGAGGTCCTCCTGGTTTGTGTGGTGTTGGGGATTTGTGTGTGCTAGAAAAATGACACACATTCTTACTAACAGAGTACATCCACAACCCATGTGTACAGATTTCTCTAGGGAGCGCTTTCCAAGTTTCAGGCTGCCATCAGTTGTGAAATCAGTTTACTGAGTCATGATCAGCATTAGTTTTATTTTATATACACACATTAGGAATAAGTAAAGATTTATTTTATGTGTATGTGTGATTTGCCTGCATATGTCTGTCCATCATGTGTTTGCAGTGCTTGAGGAGGTCAAAAGAGAGGGTCAGATTCCCTGGAACTAGAGTTAGAGATGGTTGGGGTCCTCTGCAAGAGGAGCAAGTGTTGTTAACTATTAAGCCATTTTTCCAGCCCCAAGAAGAAATACACCTTGAGTGTATTAAATGTTAGAGTGAGTTTTTATTACAAGGACTTGTTTTAGGGGTTGGCATTAGTCATTGGTGCCGTGCACTTAGGTAGGTTTCCTGTTCAAATGCCTTATGTGGGTAGACTACAGTGGGTTTTGAGGAAGTCTTTGCATTGTCCCTATCATAAGTACACAGCTATGAGGGCTATTCTTTTAAGGTTTTCACAAGTAATTACATTTTTGACAATTCAAACTGCCATACCGCATACCCCTTCCTTTGTGTGTTACATATGTGTCTATGGAGGCTAGAGAACAACCTCCAATGTTATCAGGTTCTGTCCACCTTTCTATTTGTTTCACTGTAGGGTTTCTTTTCCTGCTGGCCAGGAACTCACCAAGTAGGGTAGACTGGCTGGCCTGTGAACCACCAGGGATCTTCTCGGTTCTGCCTACCAATGCGGGCATTATAAGCACATGTCATCAACATGGCAGGCTTTTTTTTTTTTTTTTTTTTTTTTTTTTTAAATAAAGTATATGGGTTCTAGGGTTCTAGGGATTGAACTCAGGTCTGTGTTTGCAAGGCAAGTACTTTACCAACTGAGCCATTTTCAGATAGGGTCTCACAGAGCTCAGGCTGACCTCAAATTCTGAACTTGTAATTCCTCCTGCTTCCACCTCCCAAGTACTGGGATTACAGCATGTGTTACCACACTACTACATTTCCCTCGTTATGGATATCCTTGTTTAAAAACATTGCTTATCTCAAATTAGCTTTGTTTGTTCTTAGTAGATAGGACAGACCTATTCTGGTTTGTCTTACCACATGGGAAGAAAATGACTAGCAACAAGGAGTTGCTAAAATTTTAGTTTTAGTTGATAATAAAATCATGCATAGCAGTGCTGGAGATAAGTGGATTCGGTAGTTAACATCATTTACGCTTACTCATTACTGCGTTCCGCTCCTAGCATCCACATTGGGTGGCCCTCTTTCTTTTAAGAGGACTGCATACATGGTGTGCACATAAACTCACACAGATGAATACACATATATACACATAAACAGTAACATCTTGAAACAAACAAACAAACAAACAAACAAACAGACCACCTGAGTAGTTTACTCACATTTGCTCAGCAAGGTTGACAGAAAGAGAGACTTTCAGGATTTCTTTTTTCTTTTTTCCTCTGTGTGTGTGTGTGTGTGTGTGTGTGTGTGTGTGTGTATGACTTAGGTGTGTATGCCATGTTGCACAGATAGAGGTCAGAGGACAGCTTTTGGGAGTTGGTTCTTTCCATTTGTGGTTCCAGGGATGAAACTCAGGTCATTGGGTATGCTTGACAAGTGTTTGTTTTTTTTTTTTAACCCATTGAGCCAAGCTTTCAACGTTTCATTCTCAGATTCAGTTTTGTCTGTCCTACAGGTTTGGCTGCTTATTATCTCAAAGCATTGGGTCAGCATTATTCTGTTAGTACGTGAGTGTGTGTGTGTGTGTGTGTGTGTGTGTGTGTGTGTGTGTGTGTGTCTGTCTGTCTGTCTGTCTCTATCTATCTATCTATCTAGTGTCTGCATTCACATTTGTTTTCATGTATGTATATGAGTGCACACGTGCCACAGTGAGCATATGGTCAGAGGACAACTTGCAGCAGTTGGTTTTCTTTCAAATATGGGTCCTGGGAGTTGAACTCAGGTTTTTGGGCTTCGTTGTAAGTGCCTTTACCCACTGGAGATAGATGGCTGACCTCTGGTACTTATATTTCTTCAGAAACTTGACAGGCAGCAGCAGATCCAAAATTTAAAAAGGATAATACAGAGCAAAATTAAGAGTATCTGATAGTCCCAGTTTTCAAAACTATTTGGTTTCTAAAAATCCAGGCTTCAAAGCAACCAGTTAAACAAATGACCAAGGAAACTGGGGTGAGACTGGTAAACATGGCTTATTCCCTTGTCATTTATAATTGGGTCTCAGCTTCCCCACAGAAGTTTGTTGAAGTAGAGCATGCAGTATCAGCAATATCATAGACTTCTTGTTTAGCCAGTTAATAATCATGAAATGTTCTATTGTTCAGAACCACTCTAGCAAGTGAATTTAATGGGTGCTTCTATGCAGTATTACCCTTGGTAGTGCAGTTTGAAGGGTTTCTGAAGTAGCAAATGGGGTCCTTACCAGGTCTTCCTTAGTAGCTAGCTACACCATACTATGGTACCGAAAATTCTGGAATCTCATGTTCTACCAGGTAACTCATTTTGACCCATTGATGTACATGATTGTCCCCAGTGACTGGATATACTATTCCCCGACAACAAAGTGAAGTATCCTGTGAAAGAACACGGCAGCCAATTGTGGTGCACGCCTTTAATCCTAGCATTCAAGAGGTAGAGGGAGGTGGATCTCTGAGGGTTTGAGGCCATTCTGGTCTACATGGTCAGTTCCAAGCCAGCCAAAATTACATAGAGAGACCCTGTATCAAGGGGGTGGGGGTGGGAAGTTGAGGTAGTAAATAGAAAAATTTTATTTATGTTTATATTTAAGACTTTTTTTTTGGTTTTTCGAGACAGGGTTTCTCTGTGTAGCTTTGCGCCTTTCCTGGATCTCACTCTGTAGACCAGGCTGGCCTCGAACTCACAGAGATCCGCCTGGCTCTGCCTCCCGAGTGCTGGGATTAAAGGCGTGCGCCACCACCGCCCAACAAGACATATTTTTAGTGTATACACAGGGTGTGTGTGTGCGTGTGCGCCTGCAGAAGCCAGAAGAGGGCATTAGATCTTCTGGCGCTTACTTAGAGGAGGTTGTGGTGATGTGGAACCAAACTCTAGTCTTTTCAAAGAGCAGCAAGTACTTTTTTTTTTTTTAAGGATTACTTGTTTATTTAAAGTTTTTTTTTTTCATTTTACATGCTGCCCACTGTTCCCCCTCCCTCCTCCTCTCCTGCTCCCCCTGCACCTCCTGCCCCCCCCCCCCATCCACTCTTCATAGTGGGTAAGGCTTCCCTTGGGTATTCAACATAGGCTGGCATACCAAGTTGGGGCAGGCCCAAGCCCCTCCCCTCTGCATCAAGCCTGAGTAAGGCATGACACCATAGGGAATGGGCTCTCAAAAAGCCAGTTCATGTACTTGGGATGTGTCCTGGTCCGATTGCCAGGGGACTCACAGACAGATCAAGTCACACATCTGTCACCCTCATTCAAGGGGCCTAGTGTGGTCCCATGCAGGCTCCCCAGCTGTCAATCCAGAGTCTGTGGGCTCCCACTAGCTTGGATCAGCTGTCTCTGTTTTTTTTCCCCATCACGATCTTGTTCCCTCTTGCTCTTATAGTCCCTCCTTCCTTTCTTCAACTGAACTCCAGGAACTTGCCCAAGTGCTTGGCTGTGGGTCTCTGCATCTGCTTCCATCAGTCACTGGATGTAGGTTCTATGATGACAATTAGGCTAGTCACTGATCTGAGTATAGGGGAAGGTTAGTTCAAGTACCCTCTCCACAATGAAGCACTCTGTAGCTTGAGTTTTCCTGCCTGGCCCACAGTCAGGACAAATCTCTGTCACCCGCCAGTCGCACAGCCACTTAGACCCGACCAAGTAAACACAGAGACTTATATTGGTTACAAACTGTATGGCCGTGGCAGGCTTCTTGCTAACTGTTCTTACAGCTTAAATTAATCCATTTCTATAAATCTATATCTTGCCACATGGCTCGTGGCTTACCGGCATCTTCACATGCTGTTTCTCATTATGGCGGCTGGCAGTGTCTCTCTGACTCAGCCTTTCACTTTCCAGCTTTATTCTCCTCCTTGTCCCGCCTACACTTCCTGCCTAGCCAACGGCCAATCAGTGTTTTATTGACCAATCAGCAACACATTTGCCATACAGAACATCCCACAGCAGCACTCTTAACTACTGAGCCATCTTTCTAGCTCCTTATCTTTTGAGATGGTCTTTTATGTATCCCCAGGCTCGCCTCCAAAATTCATCCTACCTCAGCCTCCTGAGTATTGGGATTACATGTTGGGATTACAGGCATGAGCTACCACACCTGGCAAGATTTTAGAAATGAATAGGTGAATGGACATGTGAATCAATGTGTAAATGAATGAATGGGCTAATGAGAGTCAAAGAACAGTCAATTTTGTCTGGTCATAGGGAGAATGAGCTGTAATAGCCACACAGGAAAAGGCTGCCTTTAGTTTGATGGGAAGAGCATCATAGATGAGATTGCCCTTCTAACAAGAATGAAGGTGTGTGTTTATACTCATTGTACATTATAAACATTAACCCAGAAGGTTAAGGGCCTTTATCCCATTGAAATGATGTAAATCCCACTGTATACTTTTTAAAAATCACATTTATTTATGTGTGTGTGTGTGTGTGTGGTGGTGGTGGTGGTGGCATGCACATGCCATGGTATGTGTGTGGAGGTCAGAGACACATTATAGGAGTCAGTTCTCTCCTTCTTGCATGTGAGTCCAGGAATAGAACCCAGGTTGTCAGACTTTGCTTGCTGCAAGTGCATTTTTCAGCCGAGCCATCTCTCTTGTCCTAACACTTTTAAATTTAATTATTTATTAACTTGGTGTGTGTGTGTATGTGTGTGTGTGTGTGTGTGTGTGTGTGTGTGTGTGTGTGTGTGTACTACACGCATATGGAGGTCAGAGGACAAGGAGTTCTATCTACTGTATGGATCCTGGGGATCAAACTCAGGTTGTCAGCGGCAGAAAATATTAAAATCATTTTCTACTTTCACCTATTTGGTTATCCCTACCAAGAAAAATCTACTTTTTGGGCAGGGGAAAGCCCATGAGACCTCTGCCCTATACTAAGAACTACAGGCAACTAAGGAACACTGAGAGCAGGAGAAATAGTCTTCCCCAGGGAGGAGCCCACCAATTGGTTATTCAGTACCAAATGGACAGCCCTGAAAACATGCATAAAAGTAAAAGTAACACTATACAGACTGAGCAGGTTATATTTATGTATTTAGGAACACACGCACACGCACACGCACACACACACACGCACACACACACACGCACACACACGCACACACACAGAACAGTTGATGAACAAAGAGGCCATTGATTTGAATGAGAGCAAGGAGGGAAATATGGGAAGGTCTGGAGGGAGGAAAGGGAAGGGGGAAATGCTATAATTCTATTATAAACTCAAATATAATTTAAAAATGATAATTTGTTTTTTTTGCATGATTAAACTTTATGTATGATATCTTTTCTGTTGTGTTTAGAGAACTTTATTTTAATTCCATTATAAAGAATTTTTTCATAGCTTGGATTTCTGGTGACTTTTTTAGCCCCAACTCTGTGATTAATTAGAAGGAAATTATATCCTAGAGCAATGATGGTTCTCAATCTGTGGGTTGCAACCCCTTGAGGGTTGAATGACTCTTTCACAGGGGTCGCCTAAGACCATTGGAAAACACAAATATTTGCATTCCAGTTCATAACAGTAGCAAAATTACAGGTATGAAGTAACAGTGAAGATAATTTTATAGTTGGGAGTCACCACAGAATGAAGAACGTGTACTAAAGGGTTGCAGCATTAGGAAGGTTGACCACTGTTCTAGGGGGAAGCTTCATAGAATTTATTGATGCAAAATGACCCAAATGATAGAGTGTTGTGTCCAGAAAAAAAAGCACTACACTTTCAGAAGACTTATGTTAGAGCTTTGAGAGATATTTATTGTATATGAATCAAAATTTGACAGGTACAGAACTGTAGATGTAACCAACCGTCTTATTAAATAAGAAACACAGAGCCAATTCAGAGAAGAAAGCCAAGAGGTCAGAGCTAAGAGCCTTACCCTTCCTGCTTCAGCCAAGAGAGCTCTCTGAAGAGGGGCCTACTTCCTGTGTGTATGTCTTTATATAGTCTAGCTGTTCTGCCTTCTCATTGGTTGTAAACCCAAACACATGACTGCCTCTGTAGAGACTTCCAGGTCTTCTATGGTTGGTATTGAGATTAAAGGCGTGTGTCTCCAATGCTGGCTGTATCTTTTTACACACAGAGATCTACCTAGCTCTGTCTACCAAATGCTGGGATTAAAGGCATGCGCCACCACCGCCATGCTCTTGCTATGGCTCTAATAGCTCTGACCCCCGGGGCAACTTTATTTATTAATATACAATGAAAATCACATTTCAGTACAAATAAAATACTACCATACAGAACTGCATATAATAATATCTTCTATTCCTTCCCCCTCTTTTTCCTCTCAAGGTAGATGGTGACTACCTTTGTTAATAAGGATTATTATAGAGATTATGTGTCCTGTAGACAAAATTATAAATACCGTTGCTTGTACTTAAACAGATAGTATAATTATTTCTTTGTTCATTTAAGGTTTGTGTGTGTTATATGGACGTATTCATGTTGGCATGTGCATGTGTGCACATGTGTATGGAAGCCAGAGGTTGATGTTAGTTGTCTTCCTGGATCAATCACTCTTCACCTTGTTTTTTTGAGACAGGGTCTCTCACTCAACCTAGAGCTCATGGATTTTGCCAGGCTGGTTGGCCAGTGAACTCAACCTGCCTGCTTCCTACTACCCTCAAGCACTGGGGTATAAATGTGTGCAGTCCAAACTCAGGTCCTCATGTGTGTACAGCAGGTACTTTACCAACTGAGTCACCTTTCAGCCTCCTCATTTAATTTTTGTTCATGAGAGGTGTCTCGTGTCATTTTATATAAAGAACCCTTTCCTTCTCAGTGCCCACATTGTTTGGAAATACCTTGATGAGCTCACTGGTTCTGTTTATGGTTAATGCCAGTCGTTTGTGATTGATTTGGGAAATATTACAGTGATTTTAACCACAGTATTGTTGACATTTTTAGGCAGCTGTAATGAACTCTTATTTACAACTTAAGTTTAAGGATCTTGAAATGCAAGCTAATTGATTGATATATAATATTGAAAATAATATTGTTAGTTTCTTACAAAGAAAGTAGTTCAGATTCATTTGTGCTACCCAAATAACATATTCTCTGAAGAAATAAGAGTCTTGGTCATTTTAACTAAGTAGTTAGTCAATTTTTTGGATTTTAGCTTTTTATTGAACATATTGCAGAAGAGTTTAGTCAAAAGTCCGTAGCTGGACTAGAGAGATGGCTCATTAGTTAAGTGTAGCAAGTCTTTATCTGTCCTGCTAGCCAGCTCCCAAATCACAACATGAAGACTTATTATCTTATCAATTTATGAAAGCTCAGCTGATAGTTTAGGCTTGTTTCTAGCTAGCTCTTATAACTTAAATTAACCCATTTCTATTAATCTATGTGCTACCCTGAGGCTTGTTTATCTCATCTACATACTTACTGTCCATCCTGCTTTTCTGCTTCCTCCATGTCTCCTCTCATCTCCAACCTTCTTCCCAGTTCTTTCTGCCCCCCCCCAATCCTGCCTAGCCATTGACCATTCAGCTTTTTATTAAACCAGTCAGAGTGACACATCTTCACAATGTGCAAAAAGATTATTCCACAACAGTTAAGAACACTTGTTCTTGCAGAGGATGTGGGTTTGGTTCCCAGCATCCAAATTGGGCAACTATAACTAATAACCCCAGTTATAAGCTTTTTCTGGCCCCCAGGAACACCTGTATACATACGTGTGGTGCACAACATACACTCAGGCATAGGTACAGGCACATGCACATAAAATAAAACAAGTAAATCTTAAAAAGAAACAACAGCAGCAAAAACAAACTAAAGCCCATGTCATTATCAATGTCTCTGGGTTCTTTTTTCTTTCTTTCCTTTTTTTTTTAAAGTTTGTTTTTATGTGTGTGTGTGTGTGTGTGTGTGTGAGAGAGAGAGAGAGAGAGAGAGAGAGAGAGAGAGAGAGAGAGAGAGAGAGAGAGAGAGAGAGAGAGAGAGAGACTGAGACAGAGACACAGAGGCACAAGGACAGACAGAGACATAAAGATAGAGACATAGAGAGAGAATAGGAATATGAGAATGTATGCCACATGTATGTATGTGCTTGAAGAGGCCAGAGAAAGGCATTGGGTCCTCTACAGCTGGAGCTACAGGCCATTGTGAGCTGCCCAATATGAGTGCTGGGAGCTGAATGAACTCAGGTCCTGGAAGAGCATCAAGTGTTCTTAACCACTGAGCCTTCTCTCCTCAGCTGCCACTTACTCTCTTGATTCTTGTTTCTGGCTTTCTTTTGTTCTGATGGCAGCAGTGGACAGGGTTCCAGGTAGCGTGACATCAGCTGCATGAGAAGGTCCAGCAGCCCCTATGTTGCACATGAGACTCCTGGTACTGACATTGGCTGAGACTTTGCAAATAAGTCAGACCAAAAAGTTCAAAATTTACACCAACTGCTTTAATGGGAGCATTGATGTTCCCTGTACAGGTCACCTCATCTTACAGGATGAAAGCAGAGTAGATGCAGACAAACATGGAGATAAGCCATGGTGGACAGTGGGGATGGTGCTGAGGAGACTGCTATTGCTGGGTGATGTGCTAGTTAATCTCTTGATGGAATGAGGCCCTCATCCAATGCAGCTTTAGCTTCTTTAGAAGACTGTACACCTTGGCAACATTGAAGAAAGAGGCAATAAATTATTTTCAGTCTGATGCTACATTGTAATACTTTGAAAAGATCTAGTGCTTCCTTCTTTCAAAATAAGACTTTGATGTGTTTGCTTTATTATTGACATTACTTTTATTTTAGTATTTTTAGATATTTCACTTTAAAGAAAAAAATCTTTATTCTAGAGTGTATGAATGTATTCTCAACAGAAGAATCAGTTGAGATATTCTCTCTCTCTGTCTCTCTGTCTGTCTCTCTCTCTCTCAGCAAAGTCTGGCTGGCATTGATCTTGTTATGTATCAAGGATAATCTTGAATTTTTGTGTCTCCTCCTACACTTCCTGAGTGTTAGAATTACACACATTCTTAACCATGCCTTGTTTGTGTAGTGCTTGGAATTGAACCCTGGGGCTTTTGCAAACACCAATCCCACCAACTCCCACCTAAGTTTTTTCTAAGTGTATTTATTTATTTATTTGAGGTTAGGGGTATATACATGTGCTCAGTGTGTATGTAGTGGCCAAAGAACAACTTACAGGTGTCTTTTCCACCCTGTGAATCCCAGGGACTGAACCCAGGTCAAAAGGCTAGGTGGCAAGTGCCTTTGCCTTTATATTACCCATTGAGCCACCTTGCCAGCCCCAACTCTTGCTTCTTTTACTTTTATCAGAAAAATTTGGCTTATTTTTTTATTCCAGGGGTATTTTATATAAACATACAAATATTTTATGTTGTTAGCATACTTTATTTGTGACACTCTGTTTATTGGTTTAGCCTATACTCCCTCTGTTGGCTTTCAGCAGCGTTACATTTCTTTTAGAACTGTTAAATATCTATGCTTATTTTCATTTAGTTAAAAAATTAGTTGTAATACATATTTGTTTATGGAGTAGGCTATACAAGAGTATCTCAAATTAGTAAATGCTCTAGTAGGAATATTTTAGTCTTCCTGAGTTTGTTAAGGAAACTATCACAATGTCCATTTTATTAGCGAACAGGGCTATGCAAAGCAAAAAAAAAAAAAGTACATAAAAATGATGGTTCTAATGTTTAGAGCAATAAAAGGCTTTTTCTGGTATTGTCTGTTTTTTTTTTTTTGTCATAAAATGAACTGATACTTGGTAGACGAAAGTAATGGAGAAGCTGTATTATACCTTACCAGCATACCATCATGATTAACGTTTGCACTAGTGGCCTATGGGGACATCATGGTCCTTGCCTTCTGTATTCTATGTACAAGTGAGGGAGTGGCTTTCCTTGCTCCTTCTTAGCATTCTCTGGAAAACCATCAATGAACTTTTTGATGGAAAAGGTACAGACTTGTGGTTAAAGGTTGTATTCTGCTCACGATTAATCAGAGCTGTGTCCTTCATGGTGGTGGTGAGGACATTGGGGGCTCAATACAGCATATAAGGTGTAAAACGTATAGAGAGTTTTTCTAAAACCTGAACCTAGTCGGAGAATTTCCTGGGTTCACAAAGTAACTGAACTGTATGTAGTGGCTATTGCTTTTGAAACAAAACATCAGACACGAGACTCAGTCAGTAGATGGACTGAGAGAACAGCAGAATTTGGCCTTTGAGACAGGCTCTCAATGTGTAGCTTAGGCTGATGTCCAACTTTCAGTCCAAATTCAGCCTTGCAAGAGCCATCTTACACGGATATGCTACCATGCCCAGATGGCCTTGTTTCTTAATCCTCCTTTGGGGTAGCTTCTGTTGAGGGGAATGCAAACAGGTTTGATGCATATAATTACTTTGGTTCCTCATTTACCAAAAGCATGTAGTTTGATTTTTTTTTTTTTTTTAAAGGAAGCAGTGAGGAGATAGATAGTTCATTCAGAAGACCTGACTTTGATACCTAGGACCTGTGTTAAAAAGTCAGGTGCTGGGGTGGCAAAGATAGGCTTCCCTACAACTCACTGGCCAGCCAGTGTAGTGGAATTGTCCATCTCCAGGCCAGTAAGGGATCCTGTTTCACAAAACAGGCGGATGGCTTTTGAGGAATGACACAGGAGATTTTCATCTGCCCCCACATCTGCCTACACACACACACACACACATACACACACACACACACACACACACACACACACACACACACACACACACCAGTATAAAAAAAACACACCACCAATCCCTTAATAATCAATCCATGAGAGTACATTAGATAGTTCTCCCTTTTACATCTCCTCTTTCTTTAGGGAATTGAGTATAAAACTGTCATTTCAGTTACAGTGATTCCCAGGCTACTGCTGTGTTTGATGGTACTAGGGCATTAAACATGTTAGACAAACACTCTACTACTAAGCTACATACCAGCCCTTTCCCCCTTTATATGTATATATTTTTTGAAAGATTTATTTCTTATGTGTAGAAATATTTGCCTGAATATATATAATACATACATACATACATACATACATGCATGCATACATACACACACACACCAGATGCCCTGGAACTGGAGTTACAGAAAGGAGCAGCTGTGTAGATTCTGGGAGCCAAACCAAGATATGCTGCGAGAGCAGCAAGTATTCTTAACCACTGAGCCATCTTTCTGCCCCCTTTGTTTTCATTTTGAGACAGGGTCTCGAAAGTTGTCCAAGTAGGTCTTAACTTGGAGATCCTCATACTTCAGCCTCTCAAGTAGCTGGAATTATAGGCCTGTGCTACCATGTCAGATTACTCCTCCTTGTTTTTTGGTTTTTGTTTTTTCTTTTTTGATATAGGGTCTCATGTATCCCAGGGTGGCCTGAAATTCACTGTGGATGACCTTGAACTCCTAATTTTTCTGCCTCTGCCTCTATAGTGCTGAAATCACAGGCATGTACCATCATGTCTAATTCTAGGTAGTGGTGAAGATTGAACCCCAGCTTCATATATGCGAGGCAAACACTCTATCAACTGAACTACACTTCCAGCCCCAGAGTAGTTGTATTTTAAATCATTCTTTTCATTTATACTAAAGCCAAGTATACATTAATTATATTAAAGGTTTTCAAAGATTTCTTTCTTGAGTCTTTTAAGTCTTTCTTATTTTGGTGCAGGGCTTCAGGTACCCTAAACAAGCACTGTGTGCTACACTACTTTCCCAACTCTATCTAAAGTTCTAAACTTAACTCTTTGGTTACTTACTGTAATTACAGCAATAGGGGATTAATGTTCTGTTTTTAGTAGATAAGACTGCTAGGATTGTGATGCTGTAAAATCTTGTGATTCTGACTGCCAGTCAAGCAGAGTATGGGTACATAATATCTTAAAGGTCTGCCTAAGTAGTAACTTTTGCCACTCAGAAAAATCGCATACTGTATAGGTTAAATAATCTTCCATTTCTAGTCATTGACTTTGTGTGTTTTCATACAGGCTGCTTTCCTGTTGCATCTTTGATATCGTTTCCTAGACTCTGCTCCATGATTTAATTTGGAATTCTGAAATGAAGATGGAGGAGACAGTGGGAAAAGTAGAAGAACTCATTGAGTCTGCAGCCCCACCAAAAACCTCCGAACAAGAGACGGTCAAGGAGGAAGATGGTTCTGTAGAACTGGAATCTCAAGTTCCGAAGGATGGTGTAGCTGACTCTGCAGTTCTTTCTTCAATGCCCTGTTTGTTGATGGAACTGAGAAGGGACTCTTCGGAATCTCAGTTAGCATCCACAGAGAGTGACAAGCCCACAACTGGCCGAGTCTATGAGAGTGACTCCTCTAATCATTGCATGCTTTCCCCTTCCTCTAGTGGTCACTTGGCTGATTCAGATACGTTGTCTTCTGTAGAGGAGAATGAGCCCTCTCAAGCAGAAACAACAGTAGAAGGAGATACTTCAGGAGTGCCTGGTGCCACTGTTGGGCGCAAGTCCAGGAGGTCCCGTTCTGAAAGTGAAACATCTACTATGGCTGCCAAGAAAAACCGGCAATCCAGTGATAAGCAGAATGGCCGAGTCACCAAGGTTAAAGGTCATCGGAGCCAAAAGCACAAGGAAAGGATCAGACTACTAAGGCAGAAAAGGGAGGCTGCTGCAAGAAAGAAGTACAACTTGCTGCAGGACAGTAGTACCAGTGATAGTGACCTGACTTGTGACTCAAGCACGAGCTCATCAGATGATGATGAAGAGGTTTCAGGGAGCAGCAAGACAATCACTGCAGAGATACCAGGTAGAGGATGTTTTTTAAACTGACTGTAAAGCACTTGATGGCTTTTCTCAGCTGTCAGACTCAGTTAGATGAGTGACACTTGAAAAAATCCAGGAGACCTGCAGCTCTATATAAATTTGAAGACTGCAGTCTATTAACAAGACATGGCCAACTTAAAAAACAAGCAGACCTGCTCTGAGTTGCCAGTGCACTTTAGCACATCAGCAAAAACATTAAGTGGTTAATGACAGGGACAAGATTATTTTTTAAGCAATGGAATTCTTACAGGCCTTTCTCTGTAATAATACTATCTGAACTTCCATCATTGCCTTTTTAGCACTGCATAGGTTTAATACTCACTGTTCAGCATTATTACTAAGTACAAGTACATTTTCCTCAGGAATAGGCACCTTGCTTTATTATCTAGTCTCTGCACTTGAGCTTATGGTGGGTGCCTGGAATAATATACTTTTTTTCATGAAAGCTTTCTAATTACTCTTCCTCCTAAAACAATAGTTTTGTGTGTTTTCCCTCAGGTTTAGTGGATGATAAACTAGTTACCCATATTGCACATTTTTTATCCTACCTTGTCACTCAAACTGTAAAGAATGTTTAAAAAAAAATCTTTCCCCTTAATCTCCCAAGCTTTAAAAAGTTACTTGGAAATTGGCTTGTTTCAGCTCTCATAGAGAAAAGGGTCTGTAGTTTATTACATTTTTTAACATGTCTGCTTTCCCTGAATTGTCACATCTGATACTGTGTGCTACAGAGGCAGTTTTGAGATTTCGTAGAGGAAGAAAGATGATATCTGAATGGTTCTTAAGTGAAGAGTTCTCATTATTGAAAAGAATTACATGACTAGGACTATTTTGTAAAGTAACATGCTTAAGAGGTCATGACAACATTGTTTATTGCTGCATTGAAGAGGGGAAAGTTTTGGTTTTCTGAAGTTTTATAGGTGACTTTTTTCTTTTTAGTTTTCTGTTTTATGCATAAGGCAACATATTGCTGGTGTACAAAAGATATTTCAAGAAAAATCATATTGGTTATTTGAATTTATACCTAACCATGTAAACTCAATAGCAAGAATGATTTAAAAAACACTTTATAGGTGTGAACTTCTAACAATAAGTCTCTTTCATATAGCATATTAAATATGAGTTTAAACAGTCTTGAGAAATGCTTTTTACTGTGATAATATCTTGATTGAATTCCTTTAGTAGTTCCTTATATTAAAACTAATGGGAAAAGATTTAAATGAAGTTCATGAAAGAAGCAGACTTTTAGATTGTTCTAAAGCATGTTCTAGGTATATTTCAGTTTTCCATTTAATCATTTTTTAAGGAAGCCTTTAAATACCTGTAAAATTTTTTATGTATTCTTATATTCTGTTCTAATCTATTAATCAAATTATAATGGATCTCCTGATATAGTACTTAATTCCAGTTATAAACAGATTTTCATATAACCTCAACACTTTGCCTTTTTTTTATGGAAAGGGAGAAGGCGGGCGAATAAGTCTTTTTTAAAGCTAGAATCCCATTGTAGAGGTGAAATGAGTAATGTCTAATGAATACTCTCCTTCTTTCCTTAATATACAGGCTAGGTGCTGTTTGTTCCTTTCTGACTGTCAGAACCTTTTTTAAGATCTCTGAAACATTGGTATTCTTTCTGTTTTTGCCATCTCTTCTGAATTGTATGCCAATCAAACATTGAAGTAAATTAATATTTACTATAGTTTCTATTTTTTTTTTTTATATTTCTTAGTAAGTTTTTGGCCTTTGAGAAGAGGTAACAGTTTCTAAGGTAATTGTGGAAAATCAAATGGTAGTTGAAGATGGAGGCCACTGTATGACTTTGATGTGCACTGTTTATATTTTTGGAGGGGAAGGTGGCCCTATTCACACACAGAACAGGTATAAATGGTCTTTTTTGGTAATTATGCAAAGCAGAAAACATTGAACTAGTGTTTAAATATAAGGAACTCCAGGTCAACTGTATTGTTATCTTTGAAAAACTGTTTCCTTGTACATTTCTACTGTGACAGACACATATTTTTTTAATTTCCTGTGTCACATTATAACTCTGGGCAAGAAGGGAGGTACATTCAACCTTATAGCAAGAGTAGTTGTTGAAAAGTGCTGTGAACCAACTTGAGTGCAACGACATGGACATTTGGGTGAACCTTCACTGGATGGGCCTAAGAGAATCTTTGGATGCTGAAATTTGAGTCCAGCTGTTTACACAGAATGGAAAGCAATTGGAACAGTAAAAAGTTTCCTACTATGTGATTTTTTTTTTGTCAAGATACAACCAATTTAGTAATTCAGAAAATGCTTTATTACAAGCTTTTGTTTAGTCACATCTTAGAAATTGAAGGAAGTATCCTGATTGTACTATATGCCAAGTAATTTAACAGTATATTTTCTTTTAAAGAATTTAGATAATGGTACACACTAGTACAGGCTTACTGATTTAGTTTGATATCTTGGGAAGAGATGTTTATGGTTTTTAAAAAATTAGTTAACTGATAGACTGCTTAGTATTGCATTGTATCATTTTCTTGAAGTTTTTAGAAATATGGACTTTAAATATCTATTTGGAAGAACATGATGAAGATAATCTGGCAGTGCTTCATTTGGATGACTTAGAGATTTTATGATAAATTTATAGTATTTTATAGTAAACCAATGTAAAAATGCTATGTGATAGTTACCTTGAATACTTAAGTCCTTTTATCAAATGCCTGGCTTATCTCTAGAGTTTTTGATGTGCTTTCTATATATTATCTTTGCAGTTTTATGATTGGAACATTTATGTTTTTTGTTTTCTTTACAGTTTATGAATGGAACATTTTTTTTTCATGGGGGGGCAATTGCTCTGTAAAGTTTGTTGAAAGTGTTTTGATTTTAGTTAAGACTAATGGGCATTAGACTTCAGTTAAGGGAATTAATTTCCTGAGTAAACATCTGCATCATTGTATATATGGGCATCCAGAAAACATTTTTTTTTTCTCCTGTAACCCTTCCTTTTCATTAATAGTTAGCCTAGAGTGAGCCTTAGGGTAACTTTGTCTCATCTTGGTATTATGACCTACTTCTGTGTGGTCTCATAGTCTTATACATGCTTTTTCAGAATGAGGTTCCAAAAGGGTACCCATTGTGGCACGTAAGAGTCAGTTGTCTCAGCTGGTTTACCTTTTTTGGAGTAGGTGAGGATGGTTATTGAGAACAGCTGTCTACAATAACCTGAATCCTTAATTCATGTGAGGCCATCAGACCAGCTCATCCCTACTGAAGCCAGCATCTCCACACCTAATATCCACCATAGATATTGGTATGCTCAGATGTATCATGACAAACTTGTCTAGCTAATTTTCTATGATTATTATACTTAATCACGTAATTCTTGTCTAGAATTAAACATTCTTAAAAAGTAACAAATTTGGGGTTGAGAGATGGCTCAGTGATTAAGAGCAAGTACTGTTCTTTCAGAGATTCAATTCCTGTCACCCACATTGGATGACTCACAAAGCCTTTTATGCTAGCTCCAGGGGATCTAATATGCCTCTGGCCTTCATGCACACATGTGCACACACCTACTCACAGATACACACACACACACACACACACTTAAAAATAAAGATAAATCTTTTTTTAAAAATAGTAGTAAATTTTTAAGTGACCCATAATTTCACTTTTTAAAAATGACTTTTAAGTTTTCTTATTTTTATTTTTTTATGTGTACAGATGTTTTGCCTGAATGCATGTATGTGGATCATGTGTGTGCTCGTTGCCCATAGAAGTCAGAAGGCTTTTGATTCCCTGGACCTAGAGTTATGGATGGCTAAGAGCCACCATGTGGGTGCCGGAATTGGTCTTCTGCAAGAGCAACATGTGCTTTTAACCTCTGAGTCATCTCTCCAGCCCCCCATAATTATACTTTTGTTAACATTTGAGTATGTTGTCTTCTATAATACAAAGTTTGTCATGCTGGGTATACTTCTGTGTTCCTTTTCTTTATAACATTGCATTTTACACCTTTAACTAATACATTTTCCTCTAGATTATTTGAATTTTGAATAATTTAGTTAACTATAAAAATAACTTCCCTAATGTTTGCCATTTAAGCCATTTTTATATTTTGCTGTTATAAGTTAAGAGTATGAATACTTAGGGTTTCTGACCATATAGTCTAAAACTATGTTTAAAAATACATTATTTATTTTATCTTGGAGTTTGAGTGTTTATGTATTATATTCTTTCTGTAGATAAATAATTATTTATTGTTGATTTGGTGAAGAATTGGAGCTTCAGGTTAATTTGTATTACTTTGCTATTTAGTAAAGTTGAAAAACTACTTCTGCTACTTCTCTCTCTCTCTCTCTCTCCCTCCCTCCCTCTCTCCCCTCCCTCCCCGCTCCCTTTCTTTTCTTTCTTTCTTTCTTTCTTTCTTTCTTTCTTTCTTTCTTTCTTTCTTTCTTTCTTTCTTTCTTTCTTTCTTTCTTTCTTTCTTCTTCCTTCCTTCCTTCCTTCCTTCCTTCCTTCCTTCCTTCCTTCCTTCCTTCCTTCCTTCCTTCTTTCTTTCTTTTTTTTTTTGAGACAGGGTTTCTCTGTGTAGTTTTTGGTGCCTGTCCTGGATCTCACTCTAGCCCAGGCTGGCTCAAACTGACAGAGATCTGCCTGGCTCTGCCTCCCGAGTGCTGGGATTAAAGGCGTGCGCCACTGCCGCCCAGCACTTGTTTCTTTTGGTAAACAATTTTCATGTTCTTCATATATTTTCTTCTTGGCACATGTGCTTTTGTCTTCTTAATTTGTAGGGTTTCTTAATCTATTGGGTATTTAATTGTTGGAAAGTTCTGATATTAATCCAAGCAGTGGAGACTCATAGTAGAAGACCTTTAGACTCATAAGGATCTCCATGAAGCACTGGTTGTTGACCTTTCTCCTAGATTAAATATGAAGTGACCCTCAGTGGCTTAAAGCCTTATGTATTTAATGTAACTATGTTTTCTGTAATCTGGAATTAGTTTGACAGCTGTTTAGGAGACCTGGTAGATAATATTGCTAATACAACACAGAGGCAGAACATTCAGGTAAAAAACTATTCAGTAAATGCAGACTAGGCTAAAAGAGAGTCATGCAGATTTTAACCTAGCTATGTATTTTAATAGCCACTTAAAACTTTTGGTGCCCAGGCCACACTTCAGCCCAATCAAATCAGAAACTTCTAGGGTCTGAACCTAGGTACCAGTGCCTTTATAACTCTCCAGGTGAAATGTTCAGTTAGTTAGCCAGGCTGTGTGGCATGAATGTGGGTGGTAGTGAGAATGAGAATGTAAAATTGGTAGTCTGGTCATCTGAGTTGCTAGTGGGTGTGATGTTCCAAAAAAATGGGGTCTGATGATTAGAAATCAGAGTTGTATACTGTGCACAGTTGTTTATTAATTGGATGGGCACCTCTTTCTCCGTCTAAGTGAAATGTTTGTGTATTTTTGACACAGTGTTTGATTAGGTAACTGGCCTTGACTAGTGATCCTCCTACCTCCACCTCATTTTCCATTACACCCACCCTAAGTGTTTTTAAAGCATCTATTGTGTAAGGGTATATCTGGATGTTACAGTTCCTGCATGTTACATTTATAGGCTTTGAAGTAGATATCCTTTGGCAGCCTCTCATGTTAAAGTACAAAGATACATTATTTTCATCCTTCTTTTCTAAAATGAGTGTCTACACTAACTTTGTATGTACAACACAGACTATACCTTAGTGTTAATAAAAAAGATCATGTTCACTTGAGATGAGAATATTGTCCCTGTTTAAAAATTTTTTTAACAAGCTACTTTTTCATAGTTTTCAGTTCACAGCAAACAGTTTGAACAGTTCTTCCAAATTCCTGCCTTCACACACAGCCTCCGCATTATTAATGACCCAAATTAAATTTTTTTAAAAATAATGATAAACCTACATTGATGTTCTGTTATTCCTGAAGTCCTTTATATACTGTTAGAGTTCACTTCATTTTTCTAAGTTCTGTGGATTTTGACAAATGTGTCCTTTGCTTTTAGTTCTCAAAATTCTTATTTGTTAGTGTTTATGGCCGGCAATCATCTTTTTGAGGCTAGAATTTCTGTTACTGTCCTTAGTATAAGTGTTCGCTCACTATTTCCTGAATTCAATTTTTAAATACCTATTTATATATTCATCAAGAAATAGCTAGTGCCAGTATTTAACAGATCATCTTTGCTTTCTGATTTTCTGCCCTACACTTATTTTTACGCAGCACATGCAATGGAGCTAAAAGGAAAGTAGTTACTCTTTAAATTCTGCTTAAGCCAAGCAGGGCGGTACCCATCTATAATTCCAGCATCCCAAAGGCAAAGGCAGGAGTTTAATGAAAGCTTGGCTGTATAGTGAGTTCAAGGCCAGCCTAAGCTACCTAATGAGATCCTGTCTCAAAGACAGGAGTACAAAGTTCAGCTATAGTAATACCTTATAAGTCACTCACAGCCCCCAGGAGGCTGATGCAGAGTGATTGCAAGTTAGACCAGCATGGAATACATAATGAGACACTGTCTCAAAAACCACAAGGAAAATAAAGTATAAATTCTATTTGGTCTGGTTTCCCTAAGCTTAAATATACAATAGGAGAGGGCACATCCTTCTCAAAAAATCATGCATGTAGAGGAAAGGCTTTGTTTTGTTTTGTTTTGTTTTTTAAAGTGGAGATAGTGGAGAAAGAGTAGTCAGAAGAAAAGGGGTAAGATGAAGTTAGGGGAAGTGTAGGTAGCAAACTTGAAGAGATTTTTTTATTACTAAGTAGAATGGAGCTAAAAAATGGTACAGTAGTATGTAGGTATAGAAAAAAGGATGGCATGATTGAAAAGTTCTTAGTGTCTATAGTTTTTCTTGATAATGAGGCATTCTTTTGCATCCTTGTAAATAGCCACTAAATGATAAAGTGAGCCATAATGTTAGAAATAACCCGGAGTAAACATGATAGAACAGTTCATAAGATTGTTCTCCAATTTTGTTTGTGTTATTTTAGGTGGTGCTGGGCATTAAACCCAACCAAGACCTTGCACATTCTAGGCACATGTTCTGTCACTGAGCTATATCCCAAGCCCAGGACTGTTCATACAATTTCTTGGTATAGGTAGATGGTATAAGTCCAGTATTGATTGATTCCATCAGTCATTTTATTCAGCAAGTATTTGCGTACCTAATATACAATGTTGGGGGCATAATAGTGAATGAAATCTCCTCCCTCATGAAATATACTCTACCCTCAGGAGCCAGATAATAAATGCATTTATTATTACTAGGTGATTCTATACTATATAATATATAAAATATACTAATATATTACTAATATGTACTTATATATGTTAATATATACCATATACTACCAATACTATAATAACAACTACCACAACAGCAATAATAAAACATATAGGAGATAAAGACTGAATGAGAGTTAGATAGAAAAACTATTGTAGATAGTATAGTCAAGAGTAGTGTGAGAAGGCAGTTTATTTAATATTGGTCCTGAAAGTGAAGAGTTTAATATTGTTAGTTTTGTTAGAGGCCTAAACCAAAAGAATCCAGCTCAAGGATGAACAGTTTGTGTAAGGCCATATCTTAAACTAGAATTCTATGAAACTACTCTTCTACAGAATATCAATACCTATTTATATGTTCACATATTTGAAATATGCTAGATTATGTGAAAACGAGTTTCTTTACTGGAGGACAACTTAGAACTGTTAATATATCTTATATAGGGGATAAATATAATTCTCACTGAACTTTATTTTTCTATTTATTTATTTATTTTTGAGACAGGGTCTCATTGTAACCCAGGTTAGCTTCCAGTTGAGGATGACATTGAACTTCTGACTCCACCTCATCTTCCAAATACTGATATTATAGGATTATAGGAGTGTTTCACCACATCTGGTTTCATGCAGCGTTAGGAACTGAACCCAGGCTTCATACATGCTAGGCAAGAGCTGTACATCCTACATATTTAGCCTGTATAACCCAAACTTAAACACAAGACTCCTTTGCTCCCAGTGGCATACAGTCCTTTTAACACTCTGGCAGACACTAAGGTTTTTGTAAGACTGGCCCAGAAGTACACATGGATCCTATACATCCTTTATGTGGTTTTCCGTATAATCAAAAATAAATAAATAAATAAATAAATAAATAAATAAATAAATAAATAAATAAAAGCTTTCAGTCAGGTGAGAATTATGGGTTCACCTGACAAAATATTTATTACCTTTTAGAATTCTAAAGCCAACACAGTTAAAAATACTCAAATATACAATGGTTCTCAACTAAAGCTATATATTAAACTTATCTTGAAAACTTAAAATTAAATAAACTTTAGATATCTGAGAGCCATTGTGGTTTGTGGTGTTGTTAAGCCATTCCGGGTTCTTATGTTTATCAAAGGCTAAAAACCAGTTAATTGCAGGTAAAGACAGTCGTACAGTAGAGATCAAATTTTCCCATATAGATCATTGAAGCTATGAAAAAGGGTAGCATCATATGATATTAGTAATTTTATTAATTTCCTTATAATAAGTTACTTTGGCTTGGTTAGTGAATTTCAACACTGCTTACCAGTGGTATATCTATCTACCAGGCTTTAAAACAAAACAAAACCAAACAACAATGCTGTTGCCACTTTCCTGAGGTAAGTGTGTTTAAATAAAAATACACTTTTCTAAATTATTAATGTTTTATTAGTGGCCGCAGTCTCTCAAAGCTGACATCAGTTGTGCTAGAGGATTTGAATGAGTGTTCAAGGAATTAGGAAATGTCAAGATTACTTGACAAGAGGTGTGGTGTGTGATAGGAACTATATAGGCAGTGGTCTAGAAGATGCCGGTAACTTTTGCTGAGTTACAGAGATAGACAGAAGTCATGAATGTGGGTGTGAAACTAACTCACTTTGACACTGGTGAAGACAATGAGCAGCCCTTGAACCCAAGAATTCCCCCTCACCCAGTCAGGTGCTTAAATGCTGATGCCCAACTTGCAAGTCCTGCCACAGCAATCCCTGGTTATTTCTTACATTCCTTGCCCATTGGAAGGTTGACCATATTTTAGAATTCCCCAAAACATAATAGTTTTCTAGTTAACATTGCTAAAAGTGGAAGCATTTCTGAATCACCTATGAACTTGTCACTAAAGTGTGTTGCCCATTTTATGAATTAAGGAAAAAGTATACTCTTGCCTGTTAAAAGTTTCTTTTGATGGTATTTAAAGACTGCATAGCAAACAGGTTTGTTTTGGTTTTTCTTTTTAAATGAGGTGTTCCTAACTGGAGCCTGTTGGCATGTACCCATAATCCCAGAACTTGGGAGATAGGGAGGCAGGGATACCAGGAATTCAAAGCCACCTTTGGCTATCTAGCAAGTTTGAGGCTAGCCTGGGCTATGTGAAACTTTCCAAAAGCAAACAAAAAGCAAAAGTATTTAAAACAGAAAGCAACAGTTTGATAAGTTTTAGCTTGTGTTTTTATTTTGTAGGTTGGAACGTAAGTTATATTTTTGCAACAATAGAAAGAAATGAGTCTCTTTTTTATGCCTGTTCGTGCAAAAAAAATCTAAATAAAACTTTAATGAAAAAATTATTAGTAAAAACTCATAAGTAGTTTATAACTTGAATATCTTGCCATTCATTCCATAAATATTTGTCACCTTACTCTGATTTAAATCCTGTAATTTTTGTATGAAGATTATGAAAGAATATACTACATGAGCATTTTATGTTCCTTGTTATTTAATGAACTAATTGTCAGTAGTCTTCATTAAATTATAATGTATTGTACATGGAAGCATGCACTACTCTCCTGAGTAAATATTTACTTTTGTACTGACTGTGCAGCATACTGTATGGAATGCCAGAGCATGATAGTGCAGGCCTGTAATCCCAACATTTAAGAGGCTGAGGCTGGAGGATCATGAGTTTTAGGTCAGTCAGGGTTATAGCAAAGCCCTTCCTTAAGGGGAGCAGGACAGTATTATAGGAAAGGCCAGCTTACTGCAGGTTGATTTCCTGCATGAAGAAAAATAGTGCAATAGTTCCCCCATACTGGGAAAGGGTATGTTCTAAGATTTCCAGTGGATGCTGTAAGCCACATATCGTAAGTACCAAGCCCTGTATATACTGTTTTTCTTTCTTGTGTATGTACTCTACTATAAAACTTAGGTTATAAATTAGGCACATTAAGGCTAATAGCAATAACAAAAATAGAAAAATTTTAACAGTACACTAAAAAGCTGTGTGAATTAGTGTCTCAAAAGATCCTATTGGACTATATTCACCCTTATTGTGATGTAGTAAGATGGCAGGTATCGTGCCTACATGGTGAGGTGAATACTATTGGCCTAGAGTTGGACTGTTAGGTAAAGGTTACTTGAACAAAAGTTCTGTAATACTGAAACAGTCTCATAATTGAGATGGTGGCTTTCTTTGTGGAGACTGGACAAAGGGATGACTCCGAGCTTGGGCTCAGGGCTGTGGAGGATTTCATCACACTACTCAGAATATTGTGCAAATTAAAATTTGTGAATTAGTCATTTCTCTGTTTTCCTCTTTATTATTTCGGTCTTCAGCTAACTGTAGGATAACTGAAACCAAGGAAAATAAAAGTGTCCTTAGTGGGCAGTACTTTACTTTTCATCGTTACACAGATCAACTTTCAATTAGCCCTGGCAAGTATCAGTCAGGGGAATTGAATGGGTTTTCAAGTTGCTAGTGAAAAAGTTTATTTAGTTAATTTGTTTTTCAAATTACTAGTTTAATTTTGTTTTCATTCCTTAGACTGAAAATAAATAGTCTTTGATTGTGTTAAAAGTCCCATGTGGGGGTAGCAAAGGGACTAAATAGGACAGGAGTGACAGGCTTGTTGGACTTGGTGGTGTATGCCTCTAATCCCAGGATGGGAGGTGGAGCAGGAGGACCAGGAGTTCAAAGTCATCCCTGACTGTATGATCTCCTCTGCCCCGGAAGCAAAACAAAACACAAGTTTTGCAGTATGATAGATGTGTTTGTATGTGGGATTCTTTTTTTTTTTTTTAAATCTTGTTGAGGATTTGTAGGAGTATGGTGAGAGACAGCTAAATTGGCATGAAAGGCTTCAACAGATACATAATGTTGATAATGTTAACTGGTTTTTAAGTTATACTTTGTTTTTGAGAAACTTGGCCTTTTCCTTCACATTAATAAAAAAGATTAGTTTTATTATGGAAGAAAACAAATTCTATGTTTTGCAGACTAGATAGTATATTTAGAAGTTTGCATCTAAGAAATGAAGCCTATAATTCATCTTAATATTTCTCAGTAATCTTATGTGAAAAAAAGTTACCCCTTTCCCTATTTACTTTGAAATGGGGTTTCTTTCTTTTTTCTTTCTTTCTTTTTTTTTTTTTTTTTTCGAGACAGGGTTTCTCTGTGTAGCTTTGCGCCTTTCCTGGAACTCACTCTGTAGCCCAGGCTGGCCTTGAACTCACAGAGATCCGCCTGCCTCTGCCTCTGAGTGCTAGGATTAAAGGCGTGTGCCATCACTGCCCGGCTGAGACGGGTTTCTTATATATCACAGACTGTTCTTGAACTTGTATAGCTGAGCATGACCTTGAACTTGTGATCCTCCTATGGACCACCCCCAGTTTATGAGGTACTCAGGATCCAACCCAAGGCTTCCTGCATGCTAAGCAGACATTCTGCCAGCTGAGCTACATTCCAAGCCCTTTCCCCCCTTATTGGTGGTCTTGAGATTTAACCCAGGGCCTCACACATGCCAGCCAGGTATCATAGAGCATGTAAATATTTGCAACTTTTAAATTAACAGTAATAGACTCAGCCAAGGTTTTCCTTTTTCTTAGAAGGTTTGAATTAAGCAAATACTTGTAATTTAACATAGTGTAGGGGAATTGTGTTAACTGTGGAAAGTTTAATATGTTCTTGTCTAAGAATATCTTTGTAGATTGATGTCCTCATTACTGTGTAATGAGTTGAAAGTTTATGAACTTCATTTGATCAATTGAGATAAGGTTTGAACATCAAGATTTTTCCCTGTAAAAGATATAGTAGTGTATTATAACTGATGGAGTTTTCTCTGAAGTGAAAGTACAGTTACAGACTATGTCAGATTTTATAAATATATACGTGCATAAATCTTAAGTTTTATATCAACAGAAAGCGTCCTGCCTTTGAGTAACGGACTGAACTTTGATCAATAATCTTTCCTTGAAATTGAGATGTTTTCAGAGGAAATTTATTTTGTCTTTCAATCTGGAATCAAATTTTACTAGAAGTAGACTTATAGACATAAAAATACTACTTTCATTTCAGCATGTTGCTATGACTTTCTAATGCATGCATAAACTTAATGAGTTCTATTTTGCTTTCTGATAAAATATTTAACATATTAAGCGAGTAATAAGTAACTGAAAATTACATTTATTTTTAAAATAAAAAGACCAATTCTTTTAGAAATAACCTGTAAGAAAATTATTGTTGATATTGATTATATTGACTAGATATAGTCTCATTTTTTGTTGTTTAGTAAGAGCTCTATAGGTTTTTGTTTGTTTTGTTTTTGAGACAGTGTCTTAGTATGTAGCCCTTGGCAGGCCTGGAGCTCACTATGTAGATCAGACTGGACTTGAAATCACAGGGATCCACCTGCCTCTACTTCCCAAATTCTGAGATTAAAGGCATGTGCCACCACCCTGGCTATATATATATATATATGTTTATATATTTTTTCAAGAATAAACCCAGGAAAAATTCAACTAATTGGAATTTTTCAATAATAGTTGATATTTTCAGGTAATAGAATACTGTTCTGAATATTTGAAGATATGTTAAATACTTTTCATTTGGGGAGGTCTTCTCTGCAAAAGTTTGGATAAAGATGTGAAAGTGGGTTTTGGTAGAAAGAAGGAACTCTATAATGCGCTGTTTAATTAAAAAAATATATACTAAAATATTAAGAATTTATCTTAGACTAAAACTTGGCATTTTATAGTTTGCAGAGTTTAGCCTTAAGAGTAATTTTTCAGTAGAAGCATGTACAAAAAATTTTATTCTGATTTCATTTTCACACAGTGCCTTGAAGATAATACATTATAACTGTCTTAAGGATTATTGTTTTGAGAATAGATTTTACTCCAACAATAGCACCATTTCCAGATTGCACAGATTCAAAAGTCAAAATCATTTGAGCTTGTATTATGGACATTCAAAGAAGTGGATTATTAAATTTGTCTTCAGTGAGGCAAATGTCTGTATTCTTAAAATCACAAGTGAGAATTGTTTCCAGATTAAGTGATAACAGTTTAATGTAGCTGTTATTTAAGTGCCTAGTGGTCTACCCTTCATTTCCCATGAATTCCTGTAGTTGTCCAGCAATTTAAAAAAAATGATAGAACCTTGTATTCTGTTTGGATTTACTTACAGTCCGTAAAGGGATAGTCCTGGCAGGAATCATCTTTCAACCTATAACACTAGTCCAGGCATTACTGAAATGCTTTTATGTAAGAGTGTAATCCTTTATTTGGACTGTGCCATCTCTTAATCTGCCTATGGAAGTTTCTTTATCAGGAGATTGTCTTCATTTGTGACTTTTTTCATGGGATAGAGAATTAGACAGTCAAGTTGAAGATTTGACAAAAAGTTGTTACTTCAGTTAAATTATTTGGCAAATGTTAGGGAACATGTTTAGTAATAACTCTTACTGACCATTTTATTTCCTCACAGCAGTATTTCACTTTAGTTTGTGGCATTTCAAGGGCATAATTCCCTCATTAAGTTAAATAATATTTTCTAATAATAATTCTGTAGTCTGCTTTCCCCTGGTATTTACTAGTGTAGCATTCTGAAATATTATATACCTAATCATTTGAAGAGACTCTAAGTAGCAGATTAAAGTAGTCCGGTTATTAGAGCCACTTATGAGATGTTATCAACTATATTGATATATATTTTGTAGGCATTATTAAAATTGGGGTAACTTTAAAAGTTCAAGTAAAAATTTAGTTTAGAATACATAAGAAATTAAAAGCTTAAGATTTAATATTTTACATGAGTTTTAAATTTTTAAAAAATTTTATTTTGTTTTATATGTATTAGTGTTCTGCTCAAATATATGTATATGTACCACATGTGAGCCTGTTGCCCTCTGAGGTCAGAAAAGGGCATTAGATCCCCTGGAACTGGAGTTACAGATGGTTGTGAGCCACTA
Source organism: Peromyscus californicus insignis (assembly GCF_007827085.1). Classification (NCBI taxonomy): domain Eukaryota; kingdom Metazoa; phylum Chordata; class Mammalia; order Rodentia; family Cricetidae; genus Peromyscus; species Peromyscus californicus. Next base: position 66,297,017 of record NW_026294469.1, on the reverse strand, counting down.
TATGCGGTTAAGTGCTCTTAACCGCAGAGCCGACTCTCCAGCCCCTTGCATGAAGTTTTTTAAAATAAGAAACTTATCTTTAATTTTCTCTTTTTTCCCTTCCTTCTTTCTTCCTTTCCTTCCTCATTTCTTTCTGTTTGTTATTTTTCCCAAGTCAGATAAAGGAGTCTAATCTCAGGGATGTGTATGCATGTACATATATATCTATCATCTTAATTCTGAATTCATTAAAATTAGTTTGATGAGTGTCTAGAGGCAAATTCCTGTGTCATAGTCTACAGTGTTAGGAATGGATCCAGTCATTAATACACTGTCCATTTGTTGCTTCCTAACATGCAGGGAAAAATGTTACTCACTATAAACTTAGTTATGGTAATTAAACTGGAGAGGGGAAGAGCTTTTATTTTAAAACAATATCTTTGGACATCAGTTATTGCTAACAGGCTGAATAAAAGAATGTAAGAGATCTAGCTTTGGCATGGTGGTGCATGCCTGTAATTCTAGCACCAGGGAGATGAGGCAAATGGATCTCTGAATTCAAGGCCACTCTGGTATGCTTTACATAGCAAATTTCAGGCCAGTTTGTGTGCATAGCAAGTTCCAGGCTAGCAAGGCCTACAAAATGAGTTCCTGTCTTTAAAAAGCAAAACAAACCAAAAAAGTACACATACACAAATGAATTTATTTTGTTTATTGCATTACTGTTATGTAGGTTTTAAGCTAGAGTCTCTGAGTATAGGTATTTCTAGACTTATGAAAGCTTACGTGGCTCATACAAGTACACTGTGGTTATTAATGAAAAAATTACGTAGTAAATCATTTTTTTCAGCAAGGCATCTTAAATTGATATTACTGATAAACTTTTGTTTTGTCAGTGAACAAGGTCTTGCTATGTAGCTGTCCTTGAATTTGTAATCCTCCTGCCCCAGCCTTGCTTAATCCTGGAATTGCAGGCCTTTGTCACCTTGCTTGACTCTTACTGATAATTTTCTTTTTTTCCCTTCTTTTTCTTTCTTAATTTTTTATTTTATTTTCTTATTTTTAAGACAGAGTCTCCTGTAATGCAGGTTAACCTGAACGTACTGTGTAGCCAAGGATAATCTTGAACTTGTGATTCTCTTGGCTCTCCCTCTCAAGTTCTGGAATTACAGTTTGTATCCTCACACTAGGTCTTAAGTTTCATTTTTAGTGTGCAGTTGACTTTGCCTAATGATAGTTATACTACAGTTATAGGAAAAATGGTATGCAGGCTTCTTGCTGTCTTCATATGTATGTAATAAAAAATTATGGGCAAATTACCTTAGCAAAGGCAATCTTCTGAAAGTATTATATTTTATTTAGTTTAAACCTTTTTTTTTCCTCTTAAAATGATTTAAATAATGTATGGAGATGGTGAAAAGATTTTGTGTATGCCAAATGTCAAAGTATAGTATCAAAAATAGTTCTACCAAATTTATTAAACTTACACATTAAATTTATTTTATTGATTTGTTTTGTAAAATTCTTCTTAGATTCTTCTCAGATCCTCTTAAAAAATGGCATAGGTGCCTTTAATCATGGTATAGACAAGAAATGTGTCAGTTTATCTAGAAGGTATATGAATTGACAAACTTAAATAACATTGAAAAGTACTTCATGCTATGCTTTTGGAGGGGGTTGTAATTTCTGTTCTTCCTTCCTTTGAAGTTTAGAGCAGTTAGTCAGCAGCAGACTAGAGTGCTAAGTACGGAGTAGATGGTCTCATTGCTGTATTAGGTCACCACAGTGTTATACAGAATGTGTCATGAACAACAACGGAATGGCCTCCATGAAACGTATTCCTATTTCTATTAGAACCTTGAAGGTTTGAGAACAATGTTATTAAATTGCTGTTTTTATTTTATTGCATTTTCTTTATACCCTTTATACGTCTGTGCATCTGGAGTGTAACTAATAGATTAAATAAAAAATTTGAAAAAGAAATGTTTCTTGTTACTCTATTGAGGACTCTATTGTAATGTTAGTCATTTCCTACCAACAAATTCAGTCTATTCCTGAATCAAGAAATAATATTTCTACAATGAAATTAGCAGTGTTAGTTTATAGTTAGAATAATGGATTTTACACAATATTTATAGGATGATTTTCAGTTTTGGAATTGGCATATTGAAAAGGGAGATAAAACACCACTATAAACCTGAAAGTCTATCTTTTCCTTTAAACTCTCTGCTCTACTGGTTACATGTTAAAAATCAAAGGGTATTTGGGAAAATGGGGAAATGTAGACCATGTCTGTTTAAAGAAGGAACTAAAGTGGCGGATGAATGAATCTTTGGCAAGGAACTAAACTTGGAGAAGTTACACTAGCGTGTGCTCTCTGGCATCTGCAGTGTACGCTTTAGTCAGTTTCTACAGATCTGAGTTCTTAAAGCAGATGGCAGCCTCTTCAAATGCCCCAGGCCTGTATTTCTCGGTTCCTTTAAGGATCTCTCTGAGTGGTACTGGGTTATCTTTTGAGTTAGCTCACTTTATTCAGTGCTTGCTTTTCTCTGTAGATAATGCTGCGGTGTTAAGCTGTCATTTTCTTTTGATCAGCTTTTCAACTATTCTGAGCATCTTGAAGCACTCACTCCCTTCACCTCTTTGATCCTTTGAAAGTGATAAATGAAACGCTTGTATCTATTGTAGGTAACTTTGTTTCTGAGCAAAATGACTTAATTGTTTATCAATATGAAGAAAAGACAATGGTTCCTAAAACCATGTCCATGGTAGAAACTTTATGAAGTTCCTCAATTTTAATAATTGAGATGAATACAGTGGAAAAAATGTAGAGCAGACTGGCTTGTTTTTATTTTAAAAGTGGCATAATTCCTAAACATAAAATGTAGTACATATTGCTGAATTTCATCTCTGTTTACCCCCCCTTTTTTTTAACATTTTTCTTTTGATTAAAATAGCTTTATGATGTTATTCTGAAGAAAAATACACTCACACAGCTTTTGATACTTAAGGTTGCTTTTCTAAAGATTGCACTTTTTTAAATTTTTTTTTTCTGTTGACATAATTCTCTTCTCAGAGGTGGCTGGGCTCCTTTCTTATTTATTCAAAATGGTTCTTAATTTATACTTTTTTCTTTGATAGTAATGAGAAAACAAAGTAAGTATTCTCAAGCGTTTTGCCACTTACAAATACAAATTTGTATTTTTGTCTTCTAGAAGGTAGTAAAACTAGTGTTTTTTAAAAGTAGGTTCTTCTAAAATTCAGTCTCCTTTCTGTATGTTGAAGTCTGCCCCTTTCCTCCAGTTCCTCAAGCCTACACCTTATTACCTTATTAGTCACCATGCACACAAGCACACACATTCTATTTTCTGTGGTTCCTTGGCTAGGTGATCCATTAGAACCTTTCTTTCAGACTAACTTCTTTCATATCTCATTATCTGAGCAGACTGGGCTGAGGGGTGTCTCTCCCCTCATTCTCCTCTTGATGTTTTGTGCGTAATGGCACTGGGCATAGTCCTGATGGGGAAAGGGGACCACTTGAGGTTCCTTAGTAGCAACAGGACAGACATTCTCTCTCCTTGTTTGGGGATTGGAGAGATGAGGTGTAACAGATGAAATGAATTTTCTAACAGATGAAGGGAATTTTCTCTGGACTTTGTTGTGTGTTACTGTAGTCATAGAAATACTCAAAGGAATAAACCATGTTTGGTGCGTTGCCTGATATGGTTTAAGTGAAAGTGAATGAAGAGTGATATTTCTAGGTGTGTAGGATACATGAAGACATCCTATTCTAGATTTAATTAGTGATATTTCTAGGTGTCTAGGATACATGAAGACATCCTATTCTAGATTTAATTAGTGATATTTCTAGGTGTCTAGGATACATGAAGACATCCTATTCTAGATTTAATTAGTGATTTCTAGGTGTCTAGGATACATGAAGACATCCTATTCTAGATTTAATTAGTGATTTCTAGGTGTCTAGGATACATGAAGACATCCTATTCTAGATTTAATTAGTGATTTCTAGGTGTCTAGGATACATGAAGACATCCTATTCTAGATTTAATTAGTGATATTTCTAGGTGTCTAGGATACATGAAGACATCCTATTCTAGATTTAATTAGCTTTTATAATAAGATACTGGGAATGCAAGTTAGTGGAAGTGCTCTGTAGGTAGGGATTATGCCAAGTGTGGACCAATCCAAAATGATCTCTGGTTTTGAGATGCTTTTATAAGAATACTTACAAACTAACATTTCATTTCTGTTTCTTGGTTTTTCTTTTTAGTGATTTTGAAACAGAGTCTTGCTTTGTAGGTAATTAGGGTTAGCCTAGAACTTGCTATGTAGTCTAGGCTGGCCTTGAACTTATAAACCTTCTGTGTTAGTCTCCTAGGTACTGAGATTAGAGAATAAAACCTGCATTAATGATGGCCTCATTTAACTTAATCTTAGCCTGATACCTAGCAAGTTAGGTTTGTGTATAACCAGTAGAAGGCACCAGCTGAGGCATTGCTATTTCCCCAAAGCTGCTTGCATGCAAACTGTTTTGCAGAGTGTACATGGAAAAAGAAGCAGACAGATGAAATAGGATAGTTCCTTCTGATAGAAAGATGGGCCAGTAGGCAAGTGTTTTTTTTTTTTTTTTTTGTTTTTGTTTTTGTTTTTGTTTGTTTTGAGACAGGGCTCACTGTGTAGCCATGGCTGACTAAGACATGCTATGTATGTAGATAAGTGTCTCAACTCACAGAGTTTGTCTGTGCCTCCCAACTATTTTAAAGAGTCTTTAAAATAGTTCTACCTACTACGGACTTAGGCTTTTCATCTGTAGAGAAAGAAGCAGGGTAGAGGGTAGATGCCTAGGCATTTTAGCTAGACCGTGTCTCAACATTTTGAAAAGGCTGTGAGTGTAGCTCAGTGGTAGTGTCTAGCATTCATGAGATCCTGAGTTTCCAGTACTGGAAAAAGGGGGATGGGAAAGCAGTTAAATTGTGCGATGACCTTGTATAGTTATAAAATGATGTGCTTCTCATTGCCAAATTTGAAAGGAAATTCATTATGGATAAACATAGTAAAGAAATATTCTTTATTTATTTATTTATTTATTTTGTCTGTGTGATTTTGATTTTCTTTCCCATTAGAATACATTTGAAAAAAACTAATTTTATTAAACATTTAATATCAATAATGGAGAAAGTTGAAATAAAACTTCAATTTATTAGGAATGAATAGCAGTACAGATTCATCAGTATTTGTATTTGAAAAGTTAGAACCAGGTTGAGGAGGTGGCTCACTTAGAAAAGTGCTTGCAGCACATGTGAGGGAGGGCCTGAGTTTGGTTCCAGAGCCTATGTGAAAAAGCCAGGAGTAATACTATAGGTTTCTGATCCCAGCACTGGGGTGTGTTAGCCAGGGAGAACAGCCTCCTTGGAGAGGTACAGGCCAGTGAGAGTACCTGTTTCAAAACAACAAAAGGTGAATGAGGCCTGAGACTAGAAAGAATATTCAGGGTTGGTGCATCTGCATGCAGGTGCACAGACAGACTGGCACAGAGAGGGATGGGTGGGGGGAGAGAGAGAGAGAGATTGAGAGATTGATTAGAATCTATTCATATAAGATAGGAGCTTAGTACAAACCTAACACAGTGTTTTGTGTTGCTGGGGATTAAGCCCAGGACCTAGTGCATGCTATATAGGGACTTGACAACTGACCTACCTCTCCAGCTTTGTGTTGGTGTCCTTATATAAAAGGTAGTTGGTAGATTCTTGATTTTAAATTTTCTTCTTTTGGATTTGCAACAAATGATAAAACATTCAAAATGTTTCTGCTGAGTGGACATGCCTGTGATCCTAGCACTCAGAAGGATGCCCTGTCTGGGTCATCCCATGAAAAAAACTAGTGAGGGGGAATAGCACATGGATAAACCACATGTTGATGTTATTAACTAACTGTATTCAGTTTGCCTTTATAAGGAGATGCTTTTAATGATTGTACAAAAACTAGCGAATGTATTATTGTGTGCCGATTTTTATGGGTGTGATGGGTCTCAGTTGGCAGATGGAGAATGCTGTTTGGGTAGCCTTATTTGTTATAGAATGGAATATGCTTATGTTAACAATTGAATCTTAAATTGTTAGTGTTTCCATGTAGACCTACCTAAAGCAACTATTTTGATGTTCTTGAAAGTCAAGATAATTTATTAGTAGGAATTCAGTTGTTCTAAAAGCTTATAGGAATAATCAGGAGAGTGCTTATTATGTGCAGCCATGAATTGACAGAATAGATCTTTGTGTTAACACACTGAACTTTTATAGCTTCTCAGTGGTCTTATTGTTTTACTTGAAGATATATTTTAAAAAATAAAGCAGATAAAGGGTTGTGAAGTGGCTTAGTGGAGAAGGATGCTTTCTGCCAAGTCTGACCTGAGTTTGATCCTCAGAACCTACATGGTGCAAGGAGCAAACTGATTCCTGCAAGTTGTCTTCTGACCTCTACATGCAAATGGATGCTCATGTGCGCGCACGCACACACACACACACACACACACACACACATACACACACACACACACTCCCATAGTAAATGTAAAAATAATCAACTGAAAAAAATTAAATTCTATGCAGCCAGAATCACACTTTAAAATATTATCACAAATTGTCACCATTATTTAGCTAATATCACATATTTTTTTCAGAGTTCAAATCAAATTCCATTGCCAGTGCCATACATTTACTTAGTTTTGGCTTACTAATGATAGGTGTAAGATACCTTGGAACACAGGATCCTTAATAGTGCTTTCTCACTGGAAGTCAAAGCTGGAAAAGTACTTTACTTTATTAAAGATTGTATAGTTCTGAGTTGTCATTGTTTGAATCCATTGGAAATGAAAAATGACAGTGATCATAATTTAACTGTTAAATATAATTAAAATATGAAATATTGCTGTCTTTGTTTACGATAAATACTAAATTTAAGCTAAGTTATAAGGTGTGCGGTTTGGAAATATGGAAGATACAAGAATGAAGCCAGATAACAAGTTTATGCTTGTATTTTCTACTGATGAAGACTTTCAGACAAGTTATTTCCATGGGTAGGTGATGTGACTCTGCATGTATACATACATTTATACTTATTTGCATGATTATACATGTAGGAGTAGTACAATTTTGACTTGACCTGTGACCTGTGTTCTCCATTTGGGGACAAAGATGGGGAATATGTGGATAAATGGCTCTGAATTGGTATTGGTTATGTAAATTTTAGAATAAATCAGTAAATAATTCTTTGCAAACAACTGAAGAAACCCACAAAGCTCTTTCAAAAATAGAACCTATGGTCACATAGTCAACATTGTACTTGGTCCCCTTACCTTCTGTACCTAAGTATTTGGACATCACACAGTATCATAATTCCACAATCGTCATTTCGAACTCTGACGAAAATTCTATAGGAAAATGCACTTTTTAAGAAAAGAAAAACCTCAAACGTGAACAAATTTTGCTGTTGATCTAAAATCCATTACCATCTTGTTAAATTTTATGGACATTGATGAACTTGATTTACCCCTGTAAGAAAACTGGAAATGATTTTAAGTAGTTAACTAAAATTGCCATGATCGTCAGAATTTCATATTGTGATGTGTCTGTCCTTTATATAGTGGCACCTGACAACTCATTTGCTTTTATGTCTGATCACTTTTTTATTTTTAAAAAATGTTGCCACATAAGATATGGGATAAATAGCCCATCTGTATTCTGTGTTTTGTTCAGTGATAGTTTATACAATGGATGTATGTATTTGAAACAATAAGCCTTCATTGTATGTTATTTTTTGATTCACTGATACATATATTCATAGTCATAAATAGGTGTGTTTGATACTCATTTGTTGGGTGATGTTAAAAATCTGTGGAGAAAACAGTTTGCTTGTTCTTTATAGCTAGCTATTGGGAAGGACAGCATTCCCTTTAGCTCTGTTCTAGAAGAGGGGAGGGGTTGAGGGATTTCCTGAAAGAAAGCTATTTCAAAATACTTTTGCTACTGTGTTAGGAAGAGAGTGGCAATACCATTTTAAAGCATGTGTTCATTTTATAAGCATGAATATTGGGCTATTGTAGCATGAATTACTGTAGTATAATTACTTTGGTACTTACCTGCAGTTAGTGATGTGATTTGGGGTTGGGAGCATGTTCTTACTTTTCTAATGAGAACTTTTTCAACTTCTTTTAAAACCTACTCACAAGGTTGCTGTCCTTTACTTGAATGAACTTATCTTTCTCAGGGAAAAGAAAATATAAATATCCCTATACCTTCATAAGATAGCGAAAGTAAAATCCTGACAGTGGGTTTTGTGGTATTGCCTTTTTGTAGAATATTATAAAGTGTGTAACATCCCTGGTACTGTAAAAGGGCCTTGCTGGCGGTAAATACATTAGTGGAGCAGAGCTCTTGTGCCAACTTTGTTTAGTAAATAAGAAAATGTATGTGTGATTTTCCTTTCTAAGTCTACTAGGAATTTTTAATATTAGCTACTAAAAGAGCTGAACTCATTTTTCAAAAGACATGAAGTTAGATTTCAGCAGTTTACTGCAGTTTCTCCCCATTTTCTTTGTGGGGTCCTCATCGCCTTTTCTTAATCTGTTGCTCTGTAGGAATAATTCAGTGTTCCATTGTGTAGTGTAGTCTTGTCTTCTGTTCTTCATAGTACTGCCCTTTTCCTCTTTCCAAAATGTGTCCCTCCGCTTTTTTTCTACTTCAGCATCATGTTCTCAATACTAGATGCATAAAGTGAGCTCTAAGTTAAGGCACCCGGCATTTAGTGGGCTCTTAATTAGTTGGAGAGATATTTCTTACCCCACAAGTTAGATACAAGTATACATTTTTTTTTCCTCCCTAGATGGACCTCCAGTTGTAGCTCATTATGATATGTCTGACACCAGCTCTGACCCAGAAGTGGTAAATGTGGATAATTTATTGGCGGCTGCAGTAGTTCAAGAGCACAGTAATTCAGTAGGCGGCCAGAACACAGGAGCTACCTGGAGGACCAGCGGGCTTCTAGAGGCAGGTTGGTCTTCCCTACCCCTTTTTCTAATGACATAATATGCATGAGTCCTGCCAACCGTTTCTTCTGGTAGTAGACCCTGCTGAGGAGAACAGGCCATACACAGCCTCTGTCGTTGAGTAATTGTGTCTATCCAGGCTGCCCTGTATAACAAAAGATTTAAGTAGCCTGTCATTTTACTTCTTAATTAGAAGGAAGCAAATGAAAATACATGAATGTGTAGGCATCAAATTCCAGGAGGCATACTCTTGGGTTAAAAACGCTTTTAAAAAAGCAACCAAGATGTCCTCGTACTCCTTGGCCAGTTCTTTCCCTGCCTTGACTGTGGATAGCTTTGCCTTGCAGCTTCCGGAGGGCTGTGGATGCTCTCTGCTTGTGCCTCTTCATCTACAGTGTGGTCCTTGTTTCCTCTCTGCTCTCTCCCCGTGAATTCCTCCCCAGCAAGCTCTCCCTCACCTCCTCTAACACCTTTCTTTCACCTTCTGCCTGCGCCATTTCAGAGAGAATGTCCTTTTTGTGTCCCATTATTTGAGGTCTCTGACATTCTTAACATGACACTTATAAGGAACCTCACTGCATATTGGGAACTTCTTCCCATGCCTCCAGCTTCCCTTCAATCTCTTCCTCAAATATTCTTTTTAATTTGAACTTTCATTTTTAAAGATTAGTACTTAAGATAAAAGGGGAAGAAACGTAAAAAACCTTCCTAGGCCGTGTATGTTTTCTTTGTTGCTTTTGAAGGATCATGTTCATTGGTTTAGTGCACTGGTCTGGTAATTTAATCATTAGCCAAAGTATTACTTTTATTTGAAATTTTATAATATAATTTAGTTTTCTGAATTAAAACACAGTGCCAATGGTTGTTGTCTTGGATCAGTTGTTTTTCTTTTGGATTTTCATTTTTATGTGTATAAATATTTGCCTAAGAAGACTTTTTTAAGGATTTATTAGTATTCTGCATCAATACTTTGAATAGAGATAATACTTTAAAATTAAAGACATCTTGTATAACATGTTTCCAAGCTGTGTGATTTAGTTTGTTTTATTACTGGATGTGTTTTTCTTCAATTCTTATCCATGGCTGAAGAAGTAATCTATCCATCTCAATTTTATTTTCCTGTTTCCCTGATCATGTCATTACATACAGACCACTTTCTAGTACATTCTTGGGGATAAAAATGAACAATTCCAAAAAAAGGAAAAAAAAGAAAAACGCTGAGTGGTGATGGGGCATGCTTTTAATCCCAGCACTTGGAAGGAGAGCCAGGTGGATCTCTGTGAGTTCGAGGCCAGCCTGGTCTACAGAGCGAGTTCTAGGACAGGCTCCAAAGCTATACAGAGAAACCCTGTCTTGAAAACAACAACAAAAAAGAACAATTTCCAGCATGTTGTTCTTTTTCTTAAAAAAACAAACAAAAAAAAAAAACCCCAAAAAACTAAATCTGTCTCTCTCTCTCTCTCTCTGTGTGTGTGTGTGTGTGTGTGTGTGTGTGTGTGTGTGTGTGTGTGTGTGTGTGTGTGTGTGTGTGAGAACGTGAACACTTGCCTGTCTGCATGTGCATGCAGTATCCATGGAGGCCAGAACAGGTTGTCATTCCCTGGAACTGGAGCTCCTGGTTCTTGTGAGCCACTGTGTAGTATTAGGAGATGCTCCTGTGTCCTCTGCAAGACCAGCAGTACAGCAAGTGCTCTTAACCTCAGAGCCATCTCTCTAGCCCACATGGTATTTATTTTTTTAAAATTTATGTGTGTGGGTGTTCGCCTACATGTATGTCTGTGTACTACTTGCATACCTGGTGCCAAAAGATGGCATCAGATTCCCTGGAACTGGTGTTACAGATGCTTGTGAACCACCATGTGGGTGCAGGGAATCAAACTTGGATCCTTTGGAAGAGGAGCCAGTGCTCTTAACTTTAGAGTTGTCTCTCTGGCCCATGTAATTCTTAGTATAGAGAATTCTTAAGAGTATTTTGACTCATGTAGAAATGTTAATGTGTTTCTTTGATCTGAAAAAAACCCAGCAGTTCTATCTAGGGTAGTATTTACATTTTCAGATTCAGGTATAGTCATATCTCAGTGTCTGTGGGGGAATTGTTCTAGAATCTCTGGATTGTAAAACAAACTAAGCCGGGCGGTGGTGGTGCACACCTTTAATCCCAGAACTCAGGAGGTAGAGCCAGGTGGATCTCTGTGAGTTCAAGGCCAGCCAGGTCTACAGAGTGAGATCCAGGACAGGCACCAAAACTACACAGAGAAACCCTGTCTTGACACCCCCCCCCAAATAAAAAACAAACAAAAAACGAAAATGAAAAACCCCAGAGGGACTGGGCCCATGATTCCAGCACTTGGAAGACTGAATTAGGAGAATCACTTTGAGTTGAAGGCTATTTTGGGCTACAGAGTTTATTGGGGTTAAGTTGGGCTAGAGTAAGGTTCTGTCTGAAAACAACAAATCCAAATCCATAGGAAGTAACAAATCCCTGTTATAAAATGGTATAGTATTTGCATATAACTCCACGCATCTTTGTACTTCAGTCGTCTTGGATTACCTACAAGCCCTCATCATTGTACTATTTGTTATTTGGGGGAATGCTGACAAAAAGGACTGCATGTTCAGTTCAAGTGCAATTTTCCCTCAGTATTTTCTGTTCATAGTTGGTGGAAATTCTGAATGTGCAGCCATGGGGATGGAGGGCTCACTGTACATTTTAGCTTGTTTATTTAAAATGTCATGATTGCTGTGTACCTACCACTGTTCTTTTTAAGAAATACAACGTGCTGAAAGAGTGTGAGGAGACTGACACCAGGGCCTTCAGCTCGGCTGCTTTCCCCTTCCTCTCAGAGCTATCCTAAATTTGTTGTTTCATGTTTGGCGTCTCTGTGTTCTTCATGTATTTAGTTTGTTAATTAGTAGTTAGTTTAAAAACACACCTACTTTAGAATTAATTGCATTGCAGACAATCACTTGTAATTTTTTTCTCAAACATTTTGTGAGCTTTGTGCTTGCTAAGCATGAGTCTGGTTCATTACTGTTTGTTTTTCATTGCTGTTTATTATTCTATGTGAGTATATCACAACTTACTCTTACTGAATGTTTAGGGTGCTGTTTTAAGTGATGCTGCTGTTAACATTTTTGTATATATGCATATAATTTTTGTATATATGTATATACACATATATAATTTTATATATATGTATATAATTTCTTTAAGTTATAATACACAGAGTATGTGTGCAGTTTGGGCCATAAATTATGTTAGGTTAATCTTTAGGATACAATTGCCACTGTTCAATAGCTCCCATGACATTTTCTTGTGAAGATGTCTCTCTTTCAAAGTCATTTTCCCTAGATACGAAAATGTAGACTGTTATGTGAATAATAAAAAAATTGAGTGTTATAATTTATAGTAGGAATCTATTATATGGTTCTAAATATTATGATGTCATTATAAAGAATAATAAAATTGAGTGTTATAATTTATAGTAGGAATCTATTATATGAATCTAAAGATTGTGGTATCCATTTTAAAATGTTAATAGAAGTCATGATTTTTAGTTTTGGCACTTTCTCTGTTTTGAGTTTTGAATATAAGTTAAATGTTCTGGTGTCCCTGTGTCACAGATAAAATTCTAGTTACTGACCAGACTATTCATATGTTCACTTTAATAGTGGGATGTCAGCTCAAGTCCACAGCCCTGATGTATGTAGGGTCATTTGAGTAACATTGGTAATAGAGTAGCCAGCTTCCATTTCAAAGCAATTAGATGATGTTCTTGTATGATTTAGCATTATTTAATATCTTTAGTTTTGACCTCGGTATAAGAGTTGAGTAACTGGCAGATTTTAAAGACTAGTTTGGAATCAGGAAAGACACTAGTCAGCCAAAGTTGTACATTTTTAAATTTTGCCATGTGTCCTTGCCATGTGTTTACTTTTTCTTATGTGATGTTTGAATTATTGTGTAGGGTGCTTTTGAACCAGTTACAGAATTGGATTAAGGGTCACTTTATTTCCCTAATCGGAATTTCACCTTGACTCTCAGGCTGTCCTTTCCTTAGGAGTCTCTTTTCTCTTTTCTTTTCTTTTCTCCTCTTCTCTCCTCTCCTCTCTTCTCCTCTGCTCTCCCTCTCCGCCTCCCCTTCCCTCCCCCTCTCCCTCTCCTTCCCCTTCTCCCCCTCCCTTTCCTTTTTCTTGAGTGATTGCAGTACTTCTCTAAACCCATTTCCAGCTTCCCTGTTCACATCCAGTGAAGATCACTTTAGCTGCCTGCCATGACTCTGTTGCTGCTGCTTCTTCTTTTTTCTAAAGAAAGCCTGATCTGGCACATCTTTAAGAACGGTACATATGCACTCGTCTCTCTCCCTCGAGTCCTCTTGCTTGCTTACCACTGTCTTACATCCTTCCGTCCACATTCCACCTTTTTGTTTGTCTGTTCTTGTTTCCCATCAGCTTTTGTGCTGTTTTGGTCCCATCTTTCCTGAGGCTCTGCTTTCCAAGGTCATCTTGTTGTTGACTATAGAGGTTCCTACTTATTTTCCCTTTTTTTCCTTCAGCAGAGTGAGCACAGATTTATTAAGAAAAATTGAGAAAGAACTCCCAAGAGCGGGAGGTGTTCCAAGTGGATAATACCCTGTTCACACTTCTTACCTGACCATGTCTTTGGTGGTTTTTGCTTTTGTTTCCCCATAGACTCCCCTTTTTGTGCCATGTCTTCACTAGTGGTGGTCATTAGGGTTCTGTTCTGTGCTCCCTTTTCTCAGAGATGGTAAGGATTTATCAAGTCTGTTTTCTTTATATCTCTGAGTCAAAAAAGTTTTTGAACAGTACCCCCAACTGTTTGTCGGAGATCTGAAAAGTAGGCATGCAGCCATCCTCAGCCTCCATTGTCTCCTTCAAATTGCCTAAATAATGAGCGTACATCATTTTCTACTTCCTGCATTCTTCCATTTATCTGATCCCAGTGTCACAAGAGCATGTCCCATTTTGTATCTTCCCCAGAAAGTGTCGCAGTGTAGCTAACTGGTTCCGTTGCCTATAATTTCTGGCTCTGCTGTCAGTTTGGTTTCTATATTTCAAAGGGAAGTCTTTAAAATACAAAACTGAATTATGTCACTCTGTAGGTCTTTCAGTAGTTTCTCACTTTTCAAGATCAAGTCCAGACTCCAACCTGTGGTTTCACCTCTACCAATATTGCCGGCATTGTTCATCATTACTTTTTCTACTCTAACTATCAATAAACCTTTAGCTCCTAAAGGTACTTCCTTCTCACTTGTGCCCAGTCTTCCCTGGAGCTCAGTTTCCCTGATCAAACTTAAGTCTGGAGAATGTGCCTGGTCTGTTTCCTTGCACTGCTAGATATGTACGTAACCCAGCCTGGCTTCCAGATGCTAGGATCACAGATGTGTATCATTACTCGTCTTTGCAGGCTGTTCTCTACCCCTCTCATGGAGCAGCTCTTTGAACTGTGGGTAGCGGGCTGCTTTTTTTACTATCACTGAATGTGTTATAGATTTGTTGAGAAAGGTGCCTGAGTCTGCCTTGTGTCCAGTGGTATCCCTACTGCCTAGTATAATGTATATGATGTCACAGCTAATATACTTATCATAGGAACATAAGAACACACAGATAAACAGTAAAATCTACTGGAGATAGCGAGTCTAGACTTTTTGAAACTTGTGAAGATCAAGGCTGTCAGTCTGTCCCTCCCTACAGTGCATCTGGAGCAGTGTGCATAGTGATGACCATAACTAAAGCATCAAGGTACTGGTGGATGAAACACTGTACCATAGCAAGGTGCTAGACAGAATAAGGATCTGAGTTTGCCAGTTCTAGACTTCCCCAAATCCCGTTTAAACAACATCCCAGATTTAGCAAAAATAGGTGCTGTGTGGAGAATATTTGTGCATGTAGGTTTCAAAGATTGGTGGCTACTACCAGTGCCACCACATGAAATCCAGACCATGTTATAGACTCATGCAGACTGTAATATAGTCTCGCTCACCTTGTTTCTAGTCATTAAAAAAATACTTTTATGTAGGCACACATGTGCCGTAGTGCACATGTGGAGGTCAGAGGACACTGTGAAAGTAGGTTCTTCCCTTCCACCATGTGGGTCCTGGGCATCAGACTCAGGTAGCCAGGTTGTCCACAAGTACTTTTACTCACTGCCCCATCTCACCAACACTCAGTCATTTTAAACTTCCTAAAATAGGAAAAACAGCACTAAACAATAAGCACTAACACTCTCACCAAACCTGATTACTTTTCACAGCTTTCCTTACTGTCTACACATTTTTATAATAGTTATGTATTTTACTTTAAATGTTATGTGTATGCTTTCCCAAGCTTTTGTTAGTACTGTAGTGCCCATGACTGTTGTAACACCTTTTCCTCTTGGGGGAACTCTCCAAGGTGAGTTTGCAGGGTTAGAGGATGCAAACACCATGAAGTTTAGATTTGGGGCTGCCTGTGCTTTTCCAGAAGGGTCTTGTTAAAAGTTGACGGGAGTGAGGATACAAGATTTCTCAGTGTCGCTGATGCATTGTAGCGAGTGAGAGGAGAGGAAGGAAGACCCATGTCTGTAAAGTTTTCCTTTCATTGGTCTCATTTGTATGAGGTTTCATAAACATTTTTGTTAAGTATAGAGAAAACATTTGTATTAGATGACAACATATTCAAATGCAAATATCTTTTAAAGAGTAAATGGAAATTTATGTTGACTGCAACCCTGTTAATTTGTAGGAATTAATTTTTTAATTAAAAATTGTTAGAGAGCATGTGTGTGTGTGTGTGTGTGTGTGTGTGTGTGTGTGTGTGTGTGTGTGTGTGTATGTAGGTCAGAGGACAGCTTTCGGGAGTCTATTTCCTCCTTCCATTGTGTGTCTGGGGATTGAACTCAGGTTGTCTGGCTTGAGGGACAAATGATTTTACCACTGAACTTAATTGCTGGCCATGTAGGAATTGAAAATTCATTCAAGATTGTATATTTAAGAGCAGGGCACTTAGCTGAACTCTTTTCTTCATATTTGGGTTGTTTTTAGAGCCGTGTATTTTGATTTGATGTGGCCCATTGCCTTTTATGTCAGGTCTATGACCGTACAGCTCACTGTGACACTGGAGGCATCTCATTGTATGCTGTAATGAATAGTGTACACAGACGCCTGTGGAGAGCCTCTCTGTCTCAGTGCTGCGTTGAACTGGTTTACGCCTCTGGCACTCAGGCTCGTTCGTATCTATTGAGAGTTGTCGGCAGTGTGCAGCTTATGTGTCAGTCACGCAATCCCAAAGCTCCATCTGCCTCTTGTCTTTGCCTTTAGATGGATTTGAGGATTAGACTTTGCCAGATCGTCATTCCCTGAGAGGGAAAACATGTTAAGTCTTTCACAAAGCATCTTGGTGTAAATACAGTAGTAGTAGTTACTTTTATTCTGTGTATGCCTTTGCAGATTTCTGGTTTAGAATTTTGTTCTATGATGATACACAGTAGAGAGCTACCTCATTGACCTCGAGGTGGTTATGCAGGTCATTAATAGTACACTAGAGTTGAATGCAAAAAGCACTACAGAATAAAATATAGAATGTTGTACAGTTTATGTATAAATATATTTAGGTAGAGTGCTAGTTGAAGGATTTCGTTGTTCTCCTAAGAGACAGAAGTGTAGAATAAGAGACTTTTACCTGAAAGTCCTGATCTGCTGCTTGGATACATGCCATATCCATTTATCATATTTTTTTGAAAAAAAGATATTTTATTTTTAATTATGTGCATCTGTGTGTGGGTATGTGTATATGAATGCAGGTGCCCATAGAGGCCAGAGGAAGGTATCAGATCCCTTGGAACTAGAGTTACAGGCTGCTGGGAACTGAACTGGGGACCTTTGGAAGAACTGCACATACTCTTAATATTAACTGCTGAGCTATCTCTCCAGCCCTTTATATTTCTTTTTAAAAGCCAGTTTGTTTGCTTGTTTGTTTGTTTTCAAATGGCAGAGCATCTTGGGAGAGGGCTCAGTGGTTAAAGTGCTTACCATGCAGTTGTGAGGGTTGGAATTCAGAAACCCATGCAAATGCCAGGGAAACATGGGAGCCTGCCTATAATTTCAGCCTGAAGGTGGATACAAGCTGGCTGTTATGACTGGCCACATCAGTAAGCTCTGGATTGAGCCTGTTTGAGTGAATATGGTAAAAGATGGATGAAAGATGATTCCTGATATCAATTTTATATATCCACACGCATGCCACACATGTGCACCTACACACATGCAAAAAAATCATCTATGTACACCACATATACATAAACACATGCACAACAAACACACATGCACACGCACACGAAAAAGGGAAAAGGGGGAAAACAACAGATTTGTGCCCCTGTTTATTTGACATAGTAGCAGTTTTGCTGTGACTTACAGAGCTTGCATAGATTTACCTTTTCTGTAATTCGAACTGGATGAGTAATCTGTCAGTGAGCTGTTACTATAAAGAAATCAAACTGTATTGCTTGTTTTCCTCTCCTCCTCTCTCAGGTCATTTGGATCCAGGATTCCTAGCAGGTGACAAAACATCTGTTGGCAATGCACCACTTAACGAAGAAATTCATATTGCCTCTTCAGACAGTGAAGTGGAGATTGTGGGTGTTCAGGAGCATGCAAGGTAGGCGAGTAATTGGGGAGTATTCTGATATTTTAAATTGTAAGTCTATTTAAACCAAAAAAAATAAGTGATAGGAAAATGGTAGATCGGGGCTAGAGAGATGGCTCAGCTGTTGAGAGCACTGGCTGCACTTCCAGAGGTCCTAAGTTCAATTCCCAGCAACCACATGGTGGCTCACAACTATCTCTAGTGGGTTCTGATGCCCTCTTTGGCATAAAGTCGTACATGCAGATAGAGCACTCATAATAAATAAAATCTTTAAAAAAACAAAGAAAATGGTAGACCTCATCCTTGGCATAAAGGTGTAGTCTGTCTTGCAGCTTTCTTTGGTTTAATACTTTTTGTTAAGATGTGGTTTGAGATTTAGAGCATGTTCCATATTGTTGCATATAAAGAACATATCGTTTGGAGCTGGAGCGTTGGCTCAGTAGTTAAGAGCACTGTTGCACTTCTAGAAGAGTTCTTTTCCCAGCACCTATGTGCCTGCTCACAGCCGTCGGCTAATTCCAGTGTAAGGGGATCCAGTGCCCTCTTCTGACCTCAGCAGGCACCAGGCGCTTACATGGTGCATGCATGCAGGCAAAACATTCATACATACAAAATAAAACAAATCTAAAAAAAAAGGAACATGTCAGTCATGGATGTGTGTGAACTACAGCTGATTTCCCCCCCTCCTTTTAAGCAAATGTCTAAGTACCATGTCAGAGTTTGCTCTTAAGCAAAGAAAGATGTGTCTGGCTGGACTGTGGTGGCGCATGCCTTTAATCCCAGCACTCTGAGTTCCAGGACAGCCAGGGCAACACAGAGAAACCCTGTCTCCAAAACAAAAACAAGCTGGGCATCGGTGGTGCACGCCTTTAATCCCAGAACTCGGGAGGCAGAGCCAGGTGGATCTCTGTGAGTTCGAGGCCAGCCTGGTCTAGAGAGCAAGATCTAGGACAGGCACCAAAACTACACAGAGAAACCCTGTTTCGAAAAAACAAAACAAGAAAGAAAAGAAGTACTGTGTGCTGTTTTCTCATTCCTGCTTTCTTTCCCTTCATTTTACATTGAAATGTATTGAGAACAAACAGCTAGGGGACATGAATCTGATACACCTCTTGTTCTGGTTAAGAATCAAAAATATCCATGAAACATGTGGTGTTAAAGAATGTAATTTTTATGGAATTTGATGTTCTTTATGGTAGGGGTTAGCAAACTGTGGTTCATAGGCTTTTGTATGTGTTGAGAGCTAAGAGTGCTTTTTATACTTTTAGTTTTTAAAGATTTTATTATTTTTAATCGTGTGTGGGGGTAGGTGTATTTGTATGAGAGTACAGGTGACTGTAGAAGTCTGAGTGTCAGATTCCTTGGAGCTGGAGTTGCAGAGTTATAGACGGTTGTGAGCTGCCTGATGTGGATGCTGGGAACTGATTCTCTGGAAGATCAGCATCGTCAGCCCTTTTATGTTTTAAAATACTTTGGCAGAAATGATATTTTATGACATAAAATTCTTAAGAAATTCATAAAATTATCCTAACGGAGTCACTGTTAGTGCATTTTGCACATAGCACATGTCTGCTTTTGCACTGCAGCCAAAGAGTTGAGTAGTTTCAGCAGACTGCATGGTCCCCAAAGCCAAATATTTGGCAGGAAAAAAAAGTTTTAGTCTCTCTCTCTCTCTCTCTCTCTCTCTCTCTCTCTCTCTCTCTCTCTCTCTCTCTCTCCCCCTCCCTCCCTCCCTCCTTTCTTTCATTTTTAGTACATGCAGTAGGTTGATATGGCTGGCCTTGAACTTACAGAGGTTCACCTGCCTCTGCCTCCCAGAGTACTGGAATTAAAGGTATATGCCACCACGCCAGCTTTCTATTTTAAATGATTGGTTGTGAGTATAACTCAAGGGTGGAGGGCTTGACTACATGTATCAGTCCCAGGTACTGCTTTGTTTATTTTATTTTTATTTTTTTAAATAATTGTTTGTAGTCCTCTCAGATGTATTTTTTTTGTCTTAATACAGTTACATGAAAGCCAAGAATTTACATTTTCAAATCTGTATATTCCATCTATCAAAACTAGCACTTCTCCCCAACAAGGGTTAAGTTGTGTGTGTGTTTTAACAAAGCATATAACACACTTACCTTCTTCACTCTGTTCTTTGTTCTAATTTCATTCCATGTTAGTATGTTAATAAAATATTTACCAGTGTTTTATGTATAGCTTATAAAGACTGAATTTAGGAGTGTAGACTGCAGTGACATGCAGGTGTGTGTGAACTGAGGTACCTAAGGTTTTGTCACACTTCCCGAGGGAGTTTGTCAGTGGAGCCCAGAGGAGAGGCAGATCTGCCTCTCTGGAAGTCAGTGTTGTCCTGGGCATCACACGCCAGTCCCTCGGCCAGACGTGTGCCTGCACATCTTCCTCTCTCAGCTCTGTCTGCATGGGAGATGAGTTTTCCACTCCAATTTTATCTTTTCTTCTTTTCTTGACTTAATAAAAAACCTTTTCCTCATAAATTCTCTTACATTAGTTAACTTTTCTTTTTAATCTGACTTTCTCATCAGATGAGGAAGAAAGAATGCTGATTTTTCTCCCCTTAGTTTGACATGTTTTTGCCATCGGTTTATTTCTTACATTGTCCCTTTTAAGTCCTGTGTTAGGCTCTTTCTGGACTTTCCTGTTGTGGTTTTTAAGGTTTTCTACTCTGATACCCTCTTGGGAGATTGACGTAGTTAAATTGTCTTTTGTGTGTGCTAAGGCACACCCCTTGTTCTGGTTCTCTGTATTCCTGTCATGTCTCCCTTCTTCACTGTTTCCTTATACCTAGAAATGTTAGATGCCCTTCTTTTTAGCTCCTTTGCTCAGCTTTCTTCCACCATGAACTTTTTAGCTTCCTTTTGAATTGTTTGAAGAGTTACTCATTTTATTGTATGTGTGTTCTGCCTGCATGTATATATGTGTACCACATTTGTACTTGGTGCCTGTGGAGGTCAGAAGGCAGCAGATCGCCTGGAACAGGAGTTATGGGCCGTTGTAAGCTACCATGTAGAGGCTCGGAATTGAACCCAGATCCTCTAGAAGAGCAACAACTGCTCTTAACTGCTGAGCCATCTCTACCTCCACCCACTTCTCCCACCACACCCCCACCAATATTATGGTGTCTGGCGCTAGTTTTATCATTAAAAACATTCAGTCTAAAATCTCAATTCCTTCTTAACCCTAACTCATGTGTATAGATGCCATCTCTGGTATACCCATCTTAATGTCAGTATTTGATCTAGAGCAGTGGTTCTCAATCTTCCTAATGCCAAGATTCTTTAATACAATTCCATATGTTGTGGTGACCCTCAACCATAGATTTATTTTTGTTGCTACTTCATAACTATAATTTTGCTACTGTTATGAATCATAATGTAAATGTCTGATATACAGATGGTCTTAGGTGACCTTATGAAAGGGTTGTTTGACCCCAAAGGGGTCGCGATCCACAGATTGGGAACCACTGGTCTAGATTGTCATCATCTTCTGTATCTATTTTGTACTATTTCCTGAACCAAGTCATGTAACTTAAAATACATTTTGAATGTCATTACCTTCAAGGACCTTTTCTTACAGGCCTTGCAGTGTAAAGCTGCACTTTATTCTGATCCATTAGTTTGAATTTTGGGGAAAACATATTACAGATGAGAAACCATTTTGAAACTTCAGTGGTAAATGCTGTGTGTGCAGTAGAATACAAAGTTTGTGGATTCTGTTGGAGATTTTAAAGGAAATCCTATTTCCTTTTGAGGTTATCTTTTATATTGGCCTTTGGATCCAGGACTGAATTGAGTAGTCTCAATTGACTGCTCTATCTTGCTAAAAGTGTTTTATAGCCTGGTAAACTTCACTCACACATTGGATTAAAACCCAGCGAAGCCCACAGAGGAGGCTTTCCTGGTGGTCAGAGTTGCTCCTTTGCCTGCTTGTATCTCATCCAGAAATTATTTACAGGTCTTGGGTTGCAATTATGAAGTATTGGTAGGCTTCTGGTAAGATTATCACTTGGAAAGAGTTTAGGTTTTGGCCCAGGTCTTTCTGTTCTCATTTTATTTGCATGTGTAGATAGTTTGTTTGGATTTAGTTGTCTTGTGTTCTCTCTCTCTGCTTTTGCTATTCTACATAGTCAAGGGTTTCCTAAGAATTTTAGAAAATGTGGTCCTTGAGTATTCTCTGTGGGGTTGGTTGCTCTGGCGGGTGCCACTCTCCCTGTTTGACTTCTGTGCTTAATGATGTGCCTTTTCAGTGAGGTTGCTTTTCTTTTCTTGCTTGCTAATATCCTTTTGTATTCTTTTATTATGGATTGATCTGTCTGTCTATCCATCTATTTTTTTTATTATGTATTTTTGAGACAAGCTTTCACTATGTTGCTAGCCTTGGTGGCCTGGAACTTGCTGTGTAGACCAGGCTGGCATGGAAACCATGCTAGACTTTGTCCTGTGCATTTTATCTAGCCATAGATTAGAAAGTGTGTTCTCTGAACTAATGGTTGAATGCATTGTTTATGATGACCTTGTACTGTTGTGGTGAGCTCCTGGCATTATTCAAATTTATTATCATTTCCAGATGTTCCTTTGGGGGCAGTTCAGTATCACAGTGTGTTTCGTGCTAGTAAGGTGGAGACTTGTCAGGTCCCTAGTTCTTCTGTGCCTGTTTAAGTCTTGGAAGAAGTTGTGACCCTCATGCCGGTGTTTCTCGTTGTTCTTGGTCTTTCCCCCTTTTCTTCCACCAGCCCCAGTGGTAGTTTTCCTAGGTAGGTAGGTTACTGCCTATAGAGCTCTTTTATAGGACTGTGTTGATGGTCCTTCAGTAACCTCTTCTGAGACTTTAGTGAATAAGATTCCTAACATTTTAGATATTAATGTTGTTTTAGAACGCAGCAAGTGAATTACAGAAGAATCTTTGCATTTCATACTGTTTTATGAACCCAATTATTAACATCAATACTAAAAAAGAACAGAGAAGGAACCCAGCACCTCCCTAAAATCACAAGGACGCATTTTGTTTTCACTTAGGAAAAACAACTAGATGTTTAAGAGGTCACCTTCAGGCTCTGTAAGTGAGAGCAAAAATGATGAATCTTTAATACTGTTCTCTTAGAATAGTGAGTAAACCGGGTCACAGATTTCTATAATGTAAAGAAATTGCCTCTGAAATTTTTATTCTGTTGGCTTCAGTATATGATAAATAAGAAATCCTATCAGATTTCATTGTTTATACATTTTTTCTAGAATTTTGGAAAATGAGGTCTGGACATTTTTTTAAAAATTTAAAATTAAGAATAAGCGGGGTTGGGGATTTAGCTCAGTGGTTGAAGGCCTTGGGTTTGGCCCTCAGCTCTGAAAAAAAAAAAAAAAGACAAAATAACAAAAAAAGAATAAGCTAGGTATAGTGCCCATACTAACCAGTACTTGAGAGCTGAGGCAGATGAATAGCAAGCTGGAAGTTAGCCTGGGCTGCATAGTGAGACCCTGTCAAAACAGAAACAAAAACTCCTTCAAAGTGTGTCTCTAGGTTTTTTGATTCATTGCAGTTCCTATGCAGAAGTATGCAGCCTGTATCTGCTCTAGATTTGGACTGAACCAATTAAAACTCAGCTAAGTATATTCCTTACTCTATTCCTTTCATAATATAGGAAAGCATATGGGTTAATGCATGAAAACTGTTCCTTTTTTGTTTTAATGCCTCAAACTTTCAAGCCCCAAGATCAACTCCGTGGGGCTTATAAAAACCAATGTAGTTTTATTACATGAAAATTTCCATCCTATCGTTATAAATTATCTCTCTACTGTGCACTATTTTACAAAGCAGTTGAGACGTTTCTCCAACACCAGCCTGTTTTGAGCACTTAAGAACAAATTCTTGGGCTTAGAGGTGTCTGCATTGGTAAAGTGCCTGTGCACAAAGCATGAGGACCTGATTTCTGATCCACAGCAACTAGGGCAGCTGTGTCTGTAGCTCCAGTGCTGGCAGACCCGTAAAGCCCCTTGGCTAGCCAGTCCAGCTGGATTGATGAGCCTTGGGTTCAGGGTCTCAGGGAAAAGAAGCAATCAAGGAAGGTTGCTGAAGTTGTCTGTGGGTGTGTACACACAAAACAGCTGCATATACCACACACATATGCATGTACCCACATGAATACGTACATTAACCACTACCCCTCAAAGTTATTTTTCTGTACTAAAAAAACAACAAACAAGCCTGTATTAGGGCTGCAGGGCCATGTTTTCACTGTGTTTCCTTCATTTCCTGGCTATCATTCTATTTCAGATGTAATTAAACCATGAAAACAATGAATGCTGCTGATAACACAACAAGTCGTAATGTACATCTTAATCTTTGCAAACTGTTCATTTTTAAGTAGCCAGTCCACAGATCAAAGCACAAGCATTCTCTTGTGTCTTCACTCTGTAGTCTTGACTTCCCCAGCCCATTCCCCAGTGACTTTGATCCTGACTTGCAAGAAATCCTGGTCACTGATGACTTCTGAGGTCAAGCTAGCATTTTCTTTAATTCTCAGAGGTGTCCAGCTTGACTCTTCTAAAAAATGTGTGTTTTTTCATTCTGTGTGGGGGTGTGGGCACATGAGTACAGGTGCCTTCAGAGCCCAGAGGTGTCAGATCTCCTGAAGCTGGAGTTATAGGTGGTTGTAAGCTGCCCAAGGTGGGTGCTAGGAACTGAACTCAGGGTCTCTGCAAGAGCAATAAGCCCTCCTAGCCCCCCAGCTTGAATCTTAAGGGGGAATTTATTATGTTTGTGGTGGCTGGATTGTGTAGATGTGATCACCCAAGACTTGCCTTCTGGAAGCTGATTTGTGTCACTTGCCTTTGACATTTCTGAAGGGCAGAATGGCACCTTTCATGGGGCTGTGCAGTTTATGGTGGTTCTCTGTTGGAGCTAACCACTTGGCTACAGCTGTCTGGAGCCAGGAAAGCTTTGGACCGGAGAGGTATGATCATTATATCCTCTAGAGAATCTGAGGTGGTCATGGCTTGTTTTCGTCCTTCGGTCTTTTAGATGTTCCAGTGTCTTAACTACCCCTTTCGCTTATGGTCGTTAGAACTGCTTGTAACACGATACAGAGTGACCATTTAGTTAAATATGTGCTTCATCTCCTGGCCTCCTTGGCTGTTCACTCTTCAGTAGTAAATGCAGGCTTTAAACCTCTCACTCAAACTCCCTGCTCCTACACCAAATACTTTTCTAGAAACTGTTTTGATGTTTAACAAATACCTGTGGGACTGGGCAGCAGTCCTCTGGATCAAACCGTAGTATTTCAGCTGTCATTTGAAGAAGGCATAGTTACTTAGAGGAAGATAAACCTGAATGGAGACATGATTTTGCTGTAGTTCTATACTTAGGTTGCATTTCATCCTTGGTCCTTCTCTTCTGTAAAATACAGATTAGAGTAGATCCCTTTAAAACCATTGCTCATGATTCCTTAAGAAGAATAACAATGGGACTTTATATCCCTAGCTTAGATGTTCTAGGAATTGTGCAAAGATTACATTGGCTGCCTTGGTCCCTGAATTCTTACTAAGTTTCTAGCTAGCTTTACTTAAATTAGAATGCTTGTGCAAATGAGCTTTTGAACTTTTAGAGAACTTCATACTTTAAGATGGTTCATTTTACACACCGATTTAAAGTAGACTTGTCTCAAAGTTCCTTTACCTGACACTTAAGAGAACTGTGACTAGGTAAGTTCTGTCACCTGCTTGAGCCTGTTTCTATATGTAGACC
Organism: Peromyscus californicus insignis; assembly: GCF_007827085.1. Lineage (NCBI taxonomy): Eukaryota > Metazoa > Chordata > Mammalia > Rodentia > Cricetidae > Peromyscus > Peromyscus californicus. Next base: position 66,271,570 of record NW_026294469.1, on the reverse strand, counting down.
ATGGGTAATGACTTTCATTCCACCTCACAGGATTTTTGGAATTGTCCAGTGAGGTGATATGTATGAAACTGCTGAAGTATCCCATCCAATAATTTCTGTAGATGTTTCACTTCCAGGACAATCTCCTACTTCTTAGTCACTCAGTCTGTGTTTACTTAACAGGTTGTAGGGCTGTGGGTTCCTTATTTTAATACTTTGGTTAGCTAGTCTTTGAAACTGTTGTAGCCTCTGGCTTGGTGGCTACTTGGCCCATTTCTGAACAGATTTTGTGTCTCTGATACTTAGGAAATCTGTGTTCTGAGCCAGGTGTGGTGGCCTACACCTGTAATTGTAGCATTCAGGATGCTGAGGTAGGTGGATTAGTGTTAGTTCAAGGCCAGCTTGTGATACCTAGTCAATTTAAAGCTAGTCTGGAATACATAGCAAAAACCTTGTCTCAAAACAACAACAACAACATACATCTGCCAGTGGCCCTGTTCTTCCCATAGTTCTCTTAGTTGTTGGAAGGCTAGCCTTTGAAAGACCAGGTAGATAATTTTTGGGCGGTGTATGGTTTAAAAGCAGTTGTTGTTTTTCAAACATTACCATGTGTGTGATGCGTGTGGATGGATTCACTCACCTCATGGTGAGCATGTAGTAGTCAGAGAATAACGTTTGGTGATGGCTGAGCTCTGGTTGTCGGCTACCAGAGCTCATGCTGCTTGCTGCCTCACACACACTCAGTCATTTCAGGTGTGGGATCAGAGCCCTCTGCCCTCCTCTCAATCTGAGTCAAGACTCAGTGTTGCTCCAGGGGCTCTGGGTTTATCATTTGGCTGGAATATGGAATTCAAGCTCTAGTGTTTCTGAAACCGTTTTCTCCCAGGGACTCGTGTGACTTGTTAGCAGTGTAGTTCTTCCCTCCCGTGTGCTATAACTGAGGGCTTCAGCCCTGTGCCTTTCACTGAGTCACAGTGAGAGACTTATAAATCTTTTATGCAAGGTCTAGTTCCCATATGTTTTAGAAATATAACTTATAAAACAGCGTTATTTTCACTGTTTTTCAAAATTTGTTTTTTTATTTTGTGTGCATTGGTGTTTTGTCTGCATGTCTGTGTGAGGGTGTCGGAACCCCTGGAACTAGAGTTGCACAGTCTTGCACGGTCTTATGCTGTCATGTGGGTGCTGGGAATTGAACCTGGGACCTCTGGAAGAGAAGCCAGTGCTCTTAACTACTGAGCCATCTCTTCAGCCCCCTATCTTCACTTCCTCCCTCTCTCCCTCTCTCCCATCCTCTTTCCTTCCTTCCTTCCTTCCTTCCTTCCTTCCTTCCTTCCTTCCTTCCTTCCTTCCTTCCTTCCTTCCTTCCTTCCTTCCCTCCCTCCCTCCCTCCCTCCCTCCCTCCCTCTCTCCCTCTCTCCTTCTTTCCCTTCCCTCCCTTCCCTCCCTTCCCTCCCTTCCCTCCCTTCCTTTCCCTTCCCCTCCCTCTCTCCCTCCCTCTCTCCCTCTCCCTCTCCCTCTCTCTCTGACAGGATTTTTCTGTAGCTTTGGAGCCTGACCTGGCTCTGTAGACCAGACTGGCCTGGAACTCACAGAGATCCTCCTGCCTCTGTCTCCTGAGTGCTGGGATTAAAGGTGTGCGCCACTACCACCTGGCCTATCTTCACTATTTTTAACATGATTATTTGTGTTACAGAACTTATTTTGCAAGCAGATTTTACCTGTTTTTCTTGTTGTTTCAACTTGTTGAGAATTTCTATTTTATTATCATAGCAATCAGAGAGATTTAAGTGATTTCAAAGAAAATCATGTTCCCTGTTGTCAATGACTGACCGTGGTACTTCTCAGGAGCTGACTTACTTGGTCTTTTAAAATAAGCTTGCATAATAGGATTGGTAAAGTGTTGACAGTACAAATGAAGTCATATTATCTCATACTTTTCTAACGGTGAGATTAACTGGACTTTACTCTTCACACAATTGCAGGTGTGTTCACCCCCGAGGAGGTGTGATACAGAGTGTTTCTTCCTGGAAGCATGGCTCTGGGACGCAGTATGTGGGCTCCCGGCAAACACAGTCATGGACTGCTGTGACTCCCCAGCAGACTTGGGCTTCACCAGCAGAGGTTGTTGACCTGACCTTGGATGAGGATAGCAGACGTAAATACCTACTGTAATGCAATGTCACTGTTTCTCTGCACTGTTCCCTTTCACTTCCTCCTCTTTGTGACATGGAAGTTCATTGTCATAGCTGCAGCTTCAGAAGCTGTTTGTGGCATTTGTGGAATTGAAATTCATGATAACCTCCCCCCTCTTTTTATTAAAATAATTCACTTAGGAAAATAACTTATCACAGAGAAAATAATTTTTTCTTTTCCTCCATAAGAATATGAGAATGGCGGATTTTATTAGACAACTTCATTTTGCTTGGTGACTTACCTTAAAAGTCACCCTCCATTTAGAATAATATTTTACTTACTAGTCAAAATGGATTTCAGGTTTTGAATCTTATATTTATTTTTCTGTATAATGAAATTAATAATTAATATCTAGATGTGACCACCCTCTGTCTGCCTCACTGTCACTCCTACTCTAGGGCATTTGCGCTCACATCAGTCAGGTCCTCCTCGTTGGCACCTAGTAGGGCATGTGCATTTAGAAAACCCTTCCTTTACAGTGGAAGACAGAAGTATTATAAAATATATTTTTTCTTTAGCGTATGTCTTCTGCCTTCTTTCCTGACATAGCTCCTTGTCAATTTGCCATGACACAAATATTTGAAATGCCCCCTCCCTTTATTTCCAGATACTATTAAGGGGACTCAGTTGGTCTCCTGTTGCAATAATTGTTAATTCTTTGAGAGTTTTTGGATATCTGAAGAGTGCATTGAGAGATCAGTGGGAAATCTCTCTCTCAGCTTTTCCCCCTGGTTTTTTCAACTAGGAAGGCAAACATGGAAACTAGTTACTTGAGTAGGAAGAATTTAAGAGGCTGTGTGGCATCTAAGTCTGTAGGCACTTGCAAATCTGGGAGGAAAGTGCCTTCTCTTGCAGCTGGTTGCCCCAGAGAGGGTGTGTGACAACTGTGTAACTGGACCTCATGCTGTGTTTGTGTAGTTTTCTTTGCCTTCTAAGATATATACACAAGAGAAATGAAAACATACCTTAAGAAGTCAGATGCAAAGCACATTGATAGTACTTTAAGTCTTACAATGTCTAAAAGGATTAGTGAAGGGTAATAGAAACTTCAGGGAATTTAGGAAATGCCAGCAGAGGAATTTTGTGGCATTAGTTACTACCTTTTTTCCTATACTGTTGTAGTTACTAGTGAAGTACTTTAAAAAGCAATACCTAGAATAAGAACACCATGTATTGTGCACAGTGGGAGTGGAGTCATACTGGCTCAGAAGACTTCACGTTTGTTTTGGTGGGTTTTGATTCTGTTTGCATTGTTACATGCGGTGTTGCCATGTCCTTTTGCCTCCCTCCTTATGCCTTGCTGGTTCTTCCTGATTGTAGGAGGAGACCTGCCATTTTCATTCAGTGCACACACAATTGACTAAGGACCCATACTGCATAGAGCGCTGTGCAGGGTGGATGCTGTGGAGGCCTGAGGGGAATGAGACACAGCCTGCATGCTCATGCATGAGTCTGCCTGGCATTTTCTTTTTTCTTACGTAAAGACAAGTTTATTCTTTTATTCCCCTTCTTGTTACTTCAGGTCTTCTGTAGATTCCTTCAGTAGGTATGTATTTGAGCACGTGTCCTTTGATCTTTTCTGGTGGTATTCATTTGATCTGCCCTCTGCTCACCAACTTCTCATTTTTTTTTTCCTTCAGTCTACTACTAATTAGGCTTTAAAAATCATGAATCTCCAGTGTCAGTACATCATTTATCGCGCTCACCTGGCCACAATCCTAGACAGAAACCAAAGACCCAGAGGCCAGAGCAAAACAGAACTTTGAAAATTCACTGCTGGTGTATCTTTGGACCTTCACATCTTGCTTTAGGATTAATTTATTGAGTTTTACTGTTACACATTTTTTTTTTTACTTGAATTAAAATACTCAACAAAGGAGAAACATAATTTCTGGTCTTTGCTTTCCAGAAAATCATTGATAAGAGAATATAGTGGAGTGTATGACTTGAAGTTTTCATAGCTTATATCTCCCCCAGTATCAGGGCACAGCCCCATTTTAAAGAATGTTTTCGCATTACTTATTTTCTTGTTAATAATGTTTTGTTCAAGTCTATACAGTAGGTGATTTCCCCTGACATTTTCTTTAGTCCCTATTAGCCATCCCCTAACTTTGGGTGCACTGTGGATTGGGGACAGAAGGGAGTTGTAACTAAGCTCTTTTCTGGCTTTTTGCCTTTATCTTAGGTTGTACAAACAGATCCTTACTCCTGATGCAGGTCCCTGACTACTTGACTTGGTGCATCAGAACATTGATGTAGGCATTAATATGCAAGGAGTGAAGGGATGCTTGAGGCTGTCGGCTCTCTAAAATGTATGGACTGTCCCATCTGATAATTAATTAAGAGGGCATCCGAACTCCTCTGTTATTGCACATCCAGGAGAGTGGGAATGTGGTTTCTGGTAAGGTGTTAATCAAATTTTGTGACTTATAACTCTCAGAACATTTGAAATTTTCTTAAAGAGTATTGTTTTCTAATTAAAGTTTTACATTTGGTAGCATAAGTAGTTCTTTATGCTTTGCCAAGATACTGTTTGAGGGATACAGTGGGATCACATATTGGTTTATGACACAAATGTGGTTAATTCCCTTCCCTTCCAATTTGAAAAATCAGAGGAGCAGAAACCTGGCTGTTCACAGCTCTATATGGCAACTACTGCTCTTTTGTAGCTGGCTGTTCTTGTAGATCAGTGGTTCTCAACCTGTGGGTCATGACCCCTTTATGGATTGAATGACCCCTTTACAGGGGTCTCCTAAGATCATCTGTATATCAGATACTTACATTACAATTCACAGCAAAATTAGAGCTGTCAAGTAGCAATGAAAAGGATTTTATGGTTGGGGTCACCACACTATGAGGAACTGTATTAAGGGGTTGTAGTGTTAGGACGGTTGAGAACCACTGTTGTAGACTAACTGGATGTTGTCAGTGTGAGAGAGCAGCCATCGCATGTGTTTGTCACACAGTTCCGAGCATGAGCTGCCCGGGTTGCTAGTTAGTTATTGCTCATCTACTGTTAACACATTAACACCGTGAGGGACTGAAGACAAATGCATTGCCTGCTTTTTTTGTACTGTGTCACAAGGCTTGCAAAAGCCTAGGGCACAATTTTGTCTTAGGTTTGACTTTCTTTTCCTTTTTATTTTTTTTAATAAAGGCAAAGAGCTGAGCCCCCATTCCTGCTCTCCCGTATGTGTGTGATGTGACTTCCATGTGTATATAAAAACTGTTGCACCCTAACCAAACTTCCTCGGATTGTGCACTGTTTGTTTAAAATAATCACGTAGTTTAGTCCAATGCTGTTGTGTTTTTTTTCTTTTTATTTAAAACACTACTTATTTTCTAACAAATTTCAAAGGGTAGTGATCTTAAAAAAATCACTGGAAACTAGGAAATGTTTTTGTTGTTGCTTTGTTCTTTAAAGAGTGCAGAGGTCATTGAATCTTTTGCTCTTCTTACCTTGAACATGAATTGTCAGCCATTGTATGGCTAGGAACCAGTGCACTTGGCGTTAACAGATCTGCTGTTGCTGGGGACTGAGCGTGGACTTGATGCAGTGACGACAAATCATTGCGTAGAAGTAATGTTTTCCAAATGTGCAACTCAAGTTTGTAAAATGAAATTTGGTTCTTTACATCATTATTTAGTTTGTGTTTCCATTTAGTATTTAATGGTCTTTGGAGAAAAAAAATAAACAGAGTGTTATATATATATTTTTTGGTGCAAGATGAGATTTTGTTTTTTGAAATAAGTCTGTAGCATAAAGGTTAAACTATTTTAAGACAAAATAAAAATAGAGTGTATTTAAACAATGATACTTTCTGAGAATTTTTTTTTCCTGCCTTAGTTAACAAGGTAGTGCCGGTAACCATCCCCAAGCTAACCTTTGGAGGTGAAAACGTTCTATTTTGTTCATAGACTATCTAATCCGTAGCTGTGTCTGTCCTATTTCCAAGATGTGTTGTGAGTAGCTTGTGTCAGATCTAGGGAAAAATAGTTTTATGACACTAGGGGGTTGGTTCAGTTGGTGAAGTGTTTGCCAAACCCAAACCTGGCTTTGATCTTCAGCACCCAAGTAAAAAGCTGAGTGGTGGCACAGGCTTGGAATCTCAACACTGGGAAAGTATGAGACAAGAGGATCCCTGGAGCATCATGCCCAGACATGCCAGTCATTTGTAAGCTCTAGGCCAATGAAAGACCCTGTCTCAAGGAGGTGAATGGCATTCCTGAGGATGGCAACCAAGATAATTCTCTGCATCTCCCAACACATACTTGCATGTGTACCCCCCAACACATATACAGTGATAAAAAGCACTTAAAAAAGAAAAGATAATTTCATATTTGTGGTGATACACTGTGTACCCTAATAAAATTTGCCTGAAGATCAGAGAACAGAACAAGCCACTAGATTAAACATAGATGTCAGGCAGTGGTGGCACACACCTTTAATCCTAGCACTCAGGAGACAGAGATCCGTCTGGATCTCTGTGAGTTCAAAGCCACCCTGGACTACATGAGGTTGACTCAGTCTAAGAGAGAAATAGAGCCAGGCAGTGGTGGCATATGCCTTTAATCTCAATACTTGGGAGTCACACGCCTTTAATCCCAGGAAGTGATGGCTGGGTGGAGAAAGGTATATAAGGCGTGAGGAGACAGGAGCTAGAGGCTTTTTCAGTCCTAGAGGTAAGACGTGACAGTGGCTTGTTCCTTTGTCTCTCTGATCTTCAGGAAATTTTATTAGGGTACACAATATATCACCACATACGTTAGTTTCTCTATAGCCTGTATCTCTCTCCTTAGCTAGGGCCAGTGATTTTAGTTACAACTGAAGGTACCTTTGCTCCCAGGAACAGAACTCCATTCAGGACTAATCACTTTACAGAAACCACCATGCCAGGGTCTGACCACCATGATTGCCTGTGATTTAACACTGTATTTTACAAGTAACCTCACGAACTTTTCCTAGTTTGGTTCTGCTTTCAGAATTTTATTTGGTTACCAAAATGGTAGAAGCCATGTATGAATATCTTATGACTTTTGTAAAGTGCATGAAGAAGAATGAAGATCTAGAGAGAGAATGAGACCTAGCTCCTAATTCCTGTCATTCAACTCCAGATCCTTGCAGTCCAAGACTTAATGATTCTGCTTACCAAGCAGGGCTGTTCCCAGTTTGTTTGAAATGCCTCTTCCATACTGCCTTGTGTCTGAAACCTAGATGTATTAGCACCCACCAAGAGTTTGTGTGCTGGCACACACTCTTTGACTCTAGAAGGAAACTGTTTATGGGTGACCTCATTTTATGACCTTTTGACTTTTATAGAATAGGCACAAGTAAATAAAATAATATGTGGCTAGTGCTTGTCCCATATGGGCTTCTTCCTTCTAGAAGTCCTTGCTGGACTTTGGCTTTCTTTGCCCTTATTGCAGTGGTTCTCAACCTGTAGGTCACACATTGGGTATTTACATTGCAGTTCATAACAGTAGCAAAATTGCAGCTATGAAGTAGCAACAAAAATAATTTTATGGTGGGGGGGTCTCTACAACAGGAGGAACTGTATTAAAGGGTTGCAGTATTAGGAAGGTTGAGAACCACTGCCCTAATTTTTTTTTTTTCAAGACACAGTTTCTCTGTGTAATCCTGGCTATCCTAGAACTTGCTCTGTAGACCAGGCTAGCCTTGAACTCACAGCGATTTGCCTGCCTAAAGGCATGTGTCACCAGCAGGCGAGAACTGCTGTCTTAATGGTTTGTTTTTTTTTTTTACTGTAGACACCATCTTATTGTAACTTCAATCTAAAAAGAAACAATTACAGAGCGATCGTACACACACCACATTAGTTTTATTTTAGCTATGTTACTGCTCTGGAAGGAGTAGTCCTCTGAGATCATTGGTAAGTGTGATTCTCTTCTTTGACTCCATTCTTTTTTCTCTCTTGAGACAGGCATTTACTATGTAGTTCTGGCTGGCCTGGAACTCACTGTGTGGGTCAGGTGGCCTCCAACTCACAGTGATCTGCCTGCTTCTGCCTCCCAAGTGCTGAGATTAAAGGCGTGCGCCATCATACTCAGCTTCCATCATCCTCATCATTTAAATTTTGAAACATGGGGCTTAGCAGTTAAAGAATACTGGCTGCTCTTGCAAAGGACACAGGTTAAATTCCTAGCACCTACGTGGTAGTGTATAACTGTGCCAGGCACAGACAAAACATTCTTACACATAAAATATAAATCTAAATTTTAAAACATTTATTCTCTCTATTGCTGCTCACATGCACATGTGTATCCCCAAGCATGGAGGTCAGAGGACAACTTACATGAATCAGTTCTCTCCTTCCACGTGGGTACCAGGGTCAAACTCCATTTTCAGAAGCACTGACACATAGAACTAGGGGAGCTCCTGGGCCACTGTAGGATTTTGACTCCGAGACTCTACCTGAAGCCAGAGAATCTATAGGAAGCAGCAGCAAGAGCAGTGAGCTCAGAAGTGCAGGCAATGATCCTGAGGAGCAGAGACGTACAGAAGAAATGCCTGCTTACCCAGGAGAATGTGGATCTTCAGGGCCACCGCAGATCCTGTCGTGGGATGGGGAGTCATGAGATCTTTTTGCTGGGCCTTGGTGTGGCATTTGATGGGTGGGTGAAGGATGGGTACGAGTGCCAATGGCCAACCAACTCTTCAAAGAGGTATGGTGGGGGTCTAGAGTTGACATGCTACCTGGTCACATACCTTAGCTGTTCTGTGTGACTCCCTACTCTTTGCTGAAAGAAGCTCCTTGGGGACCCTCCACCTTCTGTGCTTCAGTAATTGGCACTTGAAGCAGTTATACCTATTCCCTTCAGGTGACACTTTAGTCTCAGGAGTGAGAAGGTGAATTGAGGTGGACTAGTGAATCTTTATAGCTAATTCTAAAGCACGTTTGACAGGGTAGATCGTTATCCTGGGCAGAGGTCAGGTCAGTGGATGGGTGAGGGAGCAACAAAAGGTAGCGGGTAACCTCTGAAAACAGGGTGCTAAAGGGACTTGAGGGGTTTTTGTTTGTTTGTTTGAGACAGAGACAGGCAGATCTCTTCAAGGCCAACCTGGTCTACAGAGAGTTCCAGGATGGCCCAGGCTACACACAGAGAGACCTTGTTTGGAAAAAAAAAAAAAAAAAAAGAGGAAAAAAACCTCTTCTTTGGTGTCTTCATTTCTTTTTTAAAAAGAGATTTATTTGTAATCATGTCTTTGGGGGTGGGGGGATAGAAGTGCAGGTGTCCATGGAGGCCACAGGTGGTCAGGGCCCCTGGAATTGGAGTAACGGGTGTTTGTGAACTACCTGACAGGAGTCCTGAGACCAAACTTGGCTCTTCTCCAAGAGCATTTCCCACTGGTAACCACTGAGCCATCTCTTCAGCCCTTCCTTAAGTCAAGAGGACCTGTGCAAGCAAGAGGACCTGCGTGTGAATCTCTGGCACCAACGTAAGAGTGGGGCATGCCTCTATATGCCTATAACTGCAGCTCTATGGGGTGGACACACCAGTACCACCAGAATAGTAAGCTTCAAGTTCAGTGAGAGACCCTCTGTGCTGGCTAGTTTTATGTCTCCTTGACACAAACTAGAGTCACCGGAGATGAGGGAGCCTCAATTGAGAAAATGCCTCCCTAAAAATGGGGCTGTAGGCAAACCTGTAGGACATTTTCTTATAAATGATTGATGGGGGAGGACCCAGCCCATGGTTGGTAGTGCTTCCCCTGGGCCAATGATCCTAGGTTCTATAAGAAAGCAGGCTGAGCAAGCCATGGGGAGCAATCCAGTAAGCAGCGCTCCTCCATGGCCTCTGTGTCAGCTCCTGTCTCTAGGTTCCTGCCCTGCTTGAGTTCCTGGCCTGACTTCCTTCAATGATGGACTATGATATGTTGTGGAATAATCTTTTTCTGCACTGTAAAGATGTGTCATCTGATTGGTTTAATAAAAAGCTGAACAACCAGTAACTAGGCAGGATTTTTAGGCACAGAGGATGCTGGGAAGAAGGGGAGAGTTGCTAGCCAGGTGCAGGCAAGCAGGATGGGCTCTATGGAGATCAAATAATAAAGCTATGAGGCAGAAAGTAAATCAATAGAAATGGGTTAATTTAAGTTATAAAAGGTAGCCAAATACAAGCCTAAGCTATCAGCTGAACTTTCATAATTAAGTCTCGGTGTGGTTATTTGGGAGCTGGCAGGCGGGACAGAAAAATCTGCCTATAGTGATGTACAAGTGTAAGCCGAATAAAGCCTTTTCTCTCCAAGCTGCTTTGGTCACGGTGTGTCATCAGCAATGGTGACACTGAGTAGGACCCTCTCAGAAAATAAGGTTGGGACAGTAGAGCGAGACACCTGGTATCTCTAGCTTCAAAGCCCATGTGCATGGGCGCGCGGGCGCACGCACGCACGCGCACGCGCACACACACACACACACACACACAATTTGAGAAAACTGTCCACGGTAGAGAAGTCGTGGCATCAGGAGTTTGAGATGGTTTGTGGACATCTCAGTAGATCAGGAAACAAAGCAATTCTGTATTTCAAGCTCTGAGCGTAACTTCCAACCAAGATTGCTATATGCAGCAAAATTACCTTTTACATTTGATGAAGAAATGTAGATATTTCAACAAAACCATTGACTAATTCACAACTTTCAAAGTGGCACAGCAGGAGATACTTAGAGAACTTTCTGAGGAGTACTGTTGTCACTCAGCAAATACAGTCATTGACAAATGAGAATGCAGTTTTCATTGATGAAAACAATGGGATTCATTATAACATTTTCATGTGTAAAGATGCTAGGTTTTTTTCTTTTTGTCTTATTTGCTCTCACAAACCTATCTTAGTTTGCTTTCTGTCGCTGTGATGAAACACCATGACCAAGGCAACTTGAGGAGGAAAGGGTTTATTTGATAGAACTGCTGTGTTATCCAACTATACTCCTGGATATCAACCCACAGGAGGCTGATCACACGAGAGAGATACTTGCACATCTATGTTTATTGCTTCACTATTCACAGTGGCCAAGATATGGAGCCAACCTAGATGCTGTCAACAGAAGAATGGATAAAGAAAACATATTTCTACACCATAGAGTCTATTCAGCTGAATAGAAGAATAAAATGTCATTTGCAGGAAAGTGGGCAGAACTAGAAACCATCGTGTTAAAGCAAAGCAAGACAGACTCAGAAAAACAAAGATAGCATATCTATTATGAGAAAATACGTTGTGTGTGGGCGTGCATGCATGTGAGTGTGTGTGTTCATGTGCATGTGTGTGCATGCCTGTGTGTGTGTATGTGTGCATGAATGCATGCATGTGAGTGTGTGTGTGTGTGTGTGTGTGTGTGTGTGTGTGTGTGTGAGAACAGGGCCTGTGTGGGTAGAGGAAAGGGTTTCAAAGGAGAAAGGTGGGAGAACGAGAGAGTGATATGGGGCTAAAAAGGACAAGATACTGAATTTTTCATGTAGAATCTAGATTTAACCATAAATGTGTGTACATACATACATACATACATACATACATACATACATACGTACGTACATGCATACGTGTCTGCCGTGAGAGCAGAAGAGCACTTATTTGGGGGAGGGGTTGACCATCATTTGAGTGGGGAGGAGAGGTGTGGTAGATGTGCTGTGAGCTTCTTGTCAGCTTGACACAGCTAGAGTTATCTGAACAGAGGGAACCTCAGTTGAGAAAATACCTCCTCAGAACGGCCTGCAGGCAAGCTTGTGGGACATTTTCTTGACTGGCGATTGATGTGGAAGAGCCCAGTCCACTGTGGTGGTGCCCTCCCTGGGAAGGTAATCTTAGCTTGTATAAGGAAGCAAACTGTAGCAAGCCAGGAGGAGCAAACTAATAAACAGTGTTCCTCCGTGATCTCTGATTCCTGCCTCCAGATTCCTGCCTTGGCGTCCTATCTTAGTTAGGGTTTCTGTTGCTATGAAGAGACACCGTGACCACAGGAACTCTTATAAGGAAAGCATTTAATTGTGGTGGCGGCTTACTTGTGTGGTTCAGGTCCATTATTATTATGGCAGGGAGCATGGTGGTGTGCAGGAAGACATGGTACTGGCTACATCTTGATCAGAAGGCAACAGGAAGTGGACTCAGACACTGGACAGTATCTTGAGCATCTATGAGACCTCAATCCCACCTCCACGGTGACATACTTCCTTCAACAAGACCACACCTACTCCAACAAGCCCATACTTCCTAATAGTGCCACTCCCCGTGAGATTATGGGGGCCAATTACATGCAAACTACCACATGTCCCTTAATGGATTGTGACTTGGCATGTGTAAGCCATAATACCATAAATCCCATTATTGTTTCCACCAATAAAAACCTTCAAGTATGTGTTTAAGAGTCAGGTGACATTAAGTGTTGAGGAAATGCAGGAGCTAATACTCGTGCACCCTTGGTGGGAAAACAAAGTACCGGAGACTTTTTGGGAAACCTTTCAACTGTTCATCAAGTGGCTATCTTAGTCCAAGAGCTTAGTGATCCATGAATCAGCCTTTGAACCACATTCAATGGCAGAAGTCACTTATAAAAAGACTGCATATTCTTCTATTTATAAAAGATAAAGATTACTGGTTGCTAAGGAGGAAATAGGGTATGGTGGTTTTAAAAAAATGGTCCCCAAAGGGAGTCACTATTAGGAGGTGTGCCCTTGTTGGAGGGAGTGTGTCACTGTAGGGGTGGGCTTTAAGGTCTCTTTTGCTCAAGCTTCCCACAGTATGACAGTCAGTCGACCGTTGCCTGCAAGATGTAGCACTCTCAGTTCCAGCACCACATCTGCCTGTTTGCTGCCATGCTCCCCGTCATGATGATAATGGACTAAACCTTTGAAACTGTAAGCGAGTCAGCCCAATTAAATATTTTCTTTATAAGATTTACCATGGTTGCTAGGCGGTGGTGGCACGTGCCTTTAATCCCAGCACTCAGGAGAACAGAGGCAGGTGGATATCTGGTCTACAGAATGAGTTCCAGGACAGCCATAACTGTTTCACAGAGAAACCCTGCCTTGAAAAACCAAAAAAAAAAAAAAAAAAAAAAAAAGATTTATCATGGTCATAATGTCTCTTCACAGCAATAAAAACCCAAACTATAAGGGCTATCTTTGGAGATGATGAAATGCTGTAAAGTTATGTAGTGGTGGGGCTGGAGAGATGGCTCAGTAGTTCAAAGCATGTATTGCTCTTGCAGAGAACCTGAGTTTGGTTCCCAGCGCCCATGTCAGGCAGCTTGCAACTGCTTACAACTCCAGCTCCAAAGAATCCGCTGGCATCTGTGGGCATGGCACTTCCATGTGTGTATACACGAAGGCGTGTACACACACACACATCTTATTTTAAAATTAAAAATAAGATCACTTTAAAAAGTTATGGAGGTGATGGTTACAGCCATATGAATATACTAAACCCCACTGAATTACATTCCTTAGACTATTAATTTCTAAGGCTGGAGCAATGACTCTGTTAAGAGCACTCGCTGCTCTTGCAAAGGTCTTGGGTTCAGTTCCCAGCACACACAGTCCTGTGGATCTGATGCCCTCTTCTGGCCTCTGAGGGCACTGCATGCACATGGTACATCTATCTATATCATCCATCCATCCATCCATCCATCCATCCATCCATCCATCCATCCATGTCTATATATACAGGAAAATACTCATAAAAATAAAAATAAATAAAACATTTTAAAATGATGATTTATAGTATGCAACTCTATTAGAAATATATGAACTACCTTTGGAATTGAAGGTAGTGTGTTTTGAGTGGTTAATGCTACTAAATGCCACACACTTCTCTGAAGACAATTTTAAATAGTGGGGCCACAAAACACAGTTATGACCTATGTACAAAAATGGCCATAATTGAAGGCAAACATAACTGGCTTCCTCCACACTTATCTTGACACTGGGAGACTTCAGAAGAACTCCCACCCCTTACAGAAGAGTCCCCACCCCTCCCTTGGAGAGATACAGTTCCTCACTGTCCAAACTACAGGTAAAAATTATTCTTAAATAAACCAACCCTTATTCCCACTGAATGGGAGTGCTTATGGCTTCCCAGAGAGTTCTAGGCAGGCTGTGTAAGGAAGGTGGGGGACAGGATGCAGTGAGTTCTTGGGGTCCTGCTGAGCACCATCTCTTCTGTGTCACCCGAAAGGTTTTGCCACCACTGCAAGGAGCCCATGTCCCACAGCTGGCATCCTGCCAGTCTGGCCATGACTGCCTTTGGGGCACTGGGTCGGATTGTGACAGCTCACTCTCGATGCCCTTTTCTGTTCTAAGATCTGTTGCCAAGGCTCTCACTCCGTTTCTTGGTTGCAGGCTTTCAGTCGCTGTCACAGCAGAGAGATTGTGGTATCGTTCAGGGATGCTGAGCAAGAATGTGCCAGGCCTTGGCTTCAGGTGGTGTTGCTATCCTCCAAGACTTCGCTCTGTTGATGGGCTCCCTGGCCCCTTGCCAGAGCACAGTTGCTCCTGCACTGAAAAATGCAAACCTTCCCCTTAGCAGTGAGATAGTCCAAATCTACTGAGCATCAGCTCAGGCACTAACTAGCTGGAACCAACCACGCTGGAGGTGTGGCTGCCACAGGCTCTTGGGAACTCAAGTCTTTCGATGTGTGAACACCTGTTCCTGTTAGACTGTGTGCGACTGCTGGTGGTCAGATCGGAAGCGGAGGCAGGAGGAACACTGCAAGCTGGAGGTTAGCCTGCATACACAGCAGTTTTCGGGGTTGCATTGTGAGACCCTGCCTGAGACACTAATAAAAAAGATAAATGAGACTAGGCGTGGTGGAGCACACCTTTCATCCCAGCACTTGGGAGGCAGAGGCAGGCAGATACCTTGAGCTTGAAACCAACCTGGTCTACAAAGGTTCCAGGGCAGCCAGGACTGCACAGAGAAACCCTGTCTTGGAAAAACAGACAGACAAAGGTAAGTGAAAAGAGGCTGTGTTTCCTAAAAGGAGTTTTAAAATGTAAGTTTCTTTCATTCCTTTTTTGTTTCCTTTTTTTTTTTTTAATTTTAAAATGTAGGTTTCTGTTGTGGGATGGTCTGTATGTTGTGTGTTGCTGATTGGTTGGTAAATAAAACACTGATTGGCCAGTAGTCAGGCAGGAGGAAGTATAGGCGGGACAAGGAGGAGAATAAAGCTGGGAAGTGGAAGGCTGAGTCAGAGACACTGCCAGCCACCACGATGACAAACAGCATGTGAAGATGCCAGTAAGCCACGAGCCACGTGGCAAGGTATGGATTAATGGAAATGGATTAATTTAAGCTGTAAGAACAGTTAGTAAGAAGCCTGCCACAGCCATACAGTTTGTAAGCAATATAAGTCTCTGTGTTTACTTGGTTGGGTCTGAGTGGCTATGGGACTGGCAGGTGACAGAGATTTGTCCTGACTGTGGGCCAGGCAGGAAAACTTAAGCTACAGGTTTCTTTCTTCCTTTTCGTTTAAAGTGCAAATTTCTGACTTTGAAGTGTTCACATGTGGTCACAGTCAGGCCTGCTGGCTATACAGCTGGAACAGACCTGTTAGTACAGGGAGAAATAAAAGTCAGCCAGACCCATTACTAAGGGGTCACCATTCCTATTTCCCTCCCCTCTGTCTCTCCACCATGAACAGAGAGCCTGGGAGGCCGGGTACCCTGACCTTGACTTTATGCAGGCTACTAAGACTACAGAGAGCCACTCCCGTAAGGTACAGAGCATACTCAAGGAACAGTGGCAGCTGGCATCCTCGGTCCAATAATTTCCTGGTACATTTCTGGCTTAGTAAATAGTCAACCAAAAGAAAGACCAAATCTATGTCCTGAATCTTGCCAACCATATCACCTGGATCAGTGCTCTTTGGCCTAGCCCAGCTGGGCGTAGTGGGGCCAAGTAAAACGTTGCAGGTCGGAAATAGCCCCAGGCTGCCGATTTGCTGTCTCTGGGCTGTGCACATTTGACTGGACCAGCCAAGACTTAAGTATTTGCTAAGTGTTAGGCAGTGGGCCAGACCCTGGGGCCAGTCTTCATCCACAAGTAGGTGGCGCTCCCTGGTGTAACAACCCATCACAAAAACTAGCCAAATGTTAAGGTTGCTACACAAGGTGGTGAGACCACAGAAAGAAGTCTGCTAAACCAGCAGGCTGAATGGGACGGCTGGATGAAGGGAGTTCCTGTGGAAGGACAGACTTTCTCATCGAAGTCTGAGGAATGGGTGGAAGGTGCGTGTGGGTAGGTATTATTCGGGTATAAAACCTGGACAAGGCATGGAGGTGAGCAGCAGCATGGTTCAAGAGAGAAACTGCTAGAGAGAGCAGTTGCCTTGGGAACACCCCACAGATATGCTAGCTGTGGAAGCCATGCTGTTACCCTAAAAAAATCTCTATATTTAAAGGTAGGAAGAGCACATTTAAAAAAAACAAAAGTGCATCAGACATGGTGACCCAGGCCTGTGATCCCAGCACTCAGAAGACTGAGGCAGGAGGCTCGCCAAAAATCTGAAGCCAGACTGGGTTACAGAGACCCTGTCTGGAAACTATGACAAGTTTTAAAATACCCTAACTACAATCAAGGTATACTTCTGAAATGATGGGGATCACTGAACTCTTTCTTCTTGGCAATGAACTGAATTAGAAGAGAATTGACATTTGGAAGTGGGGACTTTTGTTAGGAGGCTGAGTACAGGGGAGAATGCCTGAGGTACTGTCGTGTGTGTGTGTGTGTGTGTGTGTGTGTGTGTGTGTGTGTGTGTGTGTTGGGGGGGTATGTGTTCCTACTGGTATTTAGTGAATAGAGAGCAGGGGTACTGCTAACAGCCTGTACATGCAAGTCAGACTCCAGGGGGATCTCCCAGCCCCAGAGCCAGTGGCACTGATGTAGTAGTACTGCTCCAAGGGTTTACAAGGCAGCTGTAACTAACACCCCGTTTCTGGGCCTTCTGAGCTCCCCACCCCAAACAGACTTGCCTCAAATCACTATGGTGCACAGTTGACGAGATCACCTTCTATTAGAGATGTGCTGTGATAGAAAGCATTATGGCTAAAACAGTGAAAGTGTATTTTGTAATAGACAACAAATTTCGGAGTTGGGTTTAGGGACCCATAGGATTTATGCCCAGACCCATTGAAACTAACCACCAAAGGTCCCACTCTGCAGAGACCACTGTCTAGTCTCATCTAGTCTTAGCTCTGCCAAGTACAATGGGTAGAAAAGTTGAAAGGCAGAGCAAGAGGTGAGAAAGAGGCCAAGATGGTTCCACCTTACTTTACCCCCCTCTCCTTGTTTCCAGAGAGCTGGCCCAGGAGTCAGAAGGCCCAGCTCTGGAACTGGCTGAACAGCACATCAGTCGTGGGATCTTAGGCCTCAGTGTTAAGCAAGGTTAGGGAGGTAGGAGCAGAGAGTTCATGCAACAGGCTGTGGTTGTCTCCTAGGACTGGTTTAGTGTGCTCTACACATCTCATTGCCTCCTCTGCCTCTGCAACACGAAAAAGACAGGGCCTTAGCACTGCCTTGGTATTCTGAAACATTAGTTACATGAGTCTGTTTGCATAATGACCACAAACTGGTCAGTCAGCACCCGGGTCTGGATGAAGACAGAAATGAGGACTCCCCTCGAGGAGCTCCACCTCTACCTAGAAAGAAGAAATGACCGTGGACTTATCGATCAGCTCACAGAGAAGACAGTGCGGTGACCAGGGCAGGTTCTGTTTTGGAAATCAAAATAAAAAACAAAAATCATTTTTTATTAGTTTGTTTCTCTCTGTTGCTGTGACAGGGAGGAAGCGGTTTCCTTTGCTTACACTTCCTGATCACAGTCCATTGAGGGAACTCGAGCAGGGCAGAAACCAAGAGGCAGGATACATTTAAGCAGAGACCATGGAGAACCTCTGCTTTCTGCCTTCCTTCCTATAGCTTGCTCGGCTTGCTTGTTTTATACAACGCAGAACCACCTACCAAGGGGTGCCACTGCCCACAGTGACTTGGGGGTCCTCCTACATCCATCATTAGTCAAGGAAATGCTCCTACAGGCCTCCAGGCCAAAGTGATGGAGTCTTTTTCTCATATGACGTTCCCTCTTCCATAGGAAGCTTGCTATTTCAAGTTAACAAAAAAACGAGCCAGCATACATTTTGTTTCAAAGTGTGTCTGTTTTTTAGAAAAACAATATGATATCCTGCTTTGAAGAAATTGTTACTTTTTCCCTAAGCCCAGGTGATGGTTAATTCAGGGCTCTCCCATGCCACCGCTCTTCTGCAATGTCTCAGGTGCCCAGCAGAGGCCGACGTCGCTCTTCCCAGCGCCTGCACAGCAGGGAACGAGCCCCTTTCTGTGGAGACGTGGAGGCCTTTTCTCTAAGCGAGGCTTTGCAAACTTTTTGCCAGAGACCCGTGGTAAGACATGCACATCTTGAAGCATTCCGGGCTTAAGCTCATGTGTGTTTGGCGAGCAATGCTGCGTATGGTCCTCTCCCCTCGCATCTTTCTGAGACTCAGTTATTGGGAGAAAAAAAAATACTGCTAACACCCTGATCTGAGAGCCCACCAAAGGGTGGAGCCCTTGTTCTGAGACTCAATGGGAATCTAGGCTGTGGAGGAGGGGAAGAGTGAGCTTTGGGGTTGCCTGGAAAAGGGACTTCTGGTACAATGATATAAATGTAATCCCACACTCCCGCTGTCCTGTCCATCCGGGACCTGCCTGTTTGAGTCATTACATCTACACCCTACCCCAGTGTCAAGGTACCCTTGTCTGTGAAGCAGAGTGATATTACCCGCTTACAGGGAGCTTGTGAGGATCAAAGCAGCCCTGTATGTGAAGCTCTGAGGACATGGTCCAGCCTCCGGAGGCCCTCTGTGAAAGACAGCTCTGGTCATCGTCACCGTTCCATTTCTACGGTGACAGCCATTTGTGTGGAGCATGAAGCCTGTCTAAGTGCCTCGTGATTCATTGAGTGTGACCAAGCAAAGAGCTCTGGGCTGGAAAGTGTGACCAGGACTCCTCGTGATTAACAATAGATGCTCTGGGAATACATAGACATCTGGAGGACACCTGAGCTCCAGGGCTCCTGGATCTGAAGTGACACCAGCCACATCTCACTGGGGCACTTGTTAGAAATGTACATTCTGGAACTACAGTTCAGGTGTAGAGTCAGACTCGGAGTAGGGAGTCAGTGTGTGTTCCCGTCATCTTCCCCATGATTCTGGTGCCATCTCTATTCTGAGCAGACTTTGCTGAACTTCAGAGTCACCTGGAGGAGACTTCTCGTCAAGGGCACATATGGGACAGATTTAATCACATGTCCAGGAGTGGGGTCAGATTTCAGTGCCAGGCTGAATGTAACCCGGGGCTCAGACATGTGAGCCATGCACAACCACTGAGTTGTGCCTCCAGCCCTAAGCATCTACGTTTTTTTAAGATTCCCAAGTGATGCTAGTGTGTAGCAAGAAGGGGGAACCTCTGTCTTAAAGCCAACCCGGAGCAGAACGAGCTTTGAGGGGCAGGGTATCAGGCAAGCAGGAATAGTAACTGTTAGTAGATATGGGCTTAGGGGATGGGATGGGTTGAGGGGAGATGCTGGTGCCCACAGAAGGTTCCAAAGAAGCTACAGTTGGGATTGTGTTTAAGAAATTGGACTATGAGACCAGGCGCCTGGGTGCAAAGGTGCTGTCCTTTCTAGTGGTATGAATGCCATCGAATCTCTTACCCTCTTAGCGGCCCCTCCACACAGACTCCTGTAGGAATAGGATTTCAGAATTGCTGAAGTGCGGGCTGCAATCTTCGGTTGAGGTAACAGGCTAGGACTAAGCTAAAATGTTTGAGGAGCTTAGTGTAGCAAGAGATAACACTGGAGAGGTGAGGGGTCAAAGTCACAGAGATGCCTGGACTTAAAGGGGCTTAAGAAGCCACTAGAGAGTGACAGGTGCCGGGGAGCCACATAGGGCTATGTGTGGAGAATTTGCCAGAGCACAGCAAGAGGAGGAGCATGACCCAAGGGGGGGGGGGCTGGTGCAGCAGCAGGTGTGACCATGCCTGCCAGTCAGGGTGACTGAGGAGCTGCTGGGATGCTAAATAGAGCTTGGGTACACGCTGTCTGCTGTGGAGGGGGAAGGAGAGGAAGGGGAGACAGGTGACTTTGTCCTTAGCCGGAGAGTTCCCTGGATACCCGGTCCCAGAACCAGGCTTCCATTTTGCTCTTCCATCTCCATGTGGCTGGGTCTAAGGCACACTGAGACAGACTCCCCTGCCCCACTTCTTGGCAACTGTTTATTCTGGAACGACCTGGGGTTGGGGTTTAGAGGCCGTGAAGACCCATCCAGACAGGATTACTTGGAATCTGTGGATTCTCATCTCCAGGACTTCATCCCCATGTGACAGAATCTTGCTGTCCATCACCCATTGCTTCAGACAAGCCACGCCCTACCTTGAAGCAATGGCAGAGGTGGCCCTTGAGCAAGTCTGTCCCCATGTGGCTCTGGGAAGCTGGCAAGGAACTTCTAGGTCCCTGCCCTCCCTAGATGCCTGTCCCAGTGTGTTGTCAGACAGAAGCTGGCTGAGTCCTGCCCCCCCCCCACCCCATTGGGTTGGGAGGGAAGCAGAATTCAATTACCAGCCTGGAAGGCCTTGGTGAGTATTGGATTAACAGAATTGTCTGCGGGTCTCGGCCCTTAGGGCGCTGCAGGAGGAACAGAAGGTAAAATCTTATTTACGGTGTCATCCTTCCAGGCCCCAGGAGTTTGGTACACCCCAACAGTCTCAACAACATAATGTGGGTTCTTCTCCAAACTGGTGAGAGGTGGAAGCCACTGGGCAAGGTCTTCTCAGCCTCTCCAGTCAGTTTCTCCCAGTGCCAGAGTGAAGGTGAAGGATGCTGCCAGAGCTCACCAGGAGGCAGGACCAGGACTGATACTGAAGAAAAACCATAGGGGACCCACTTCCTGTGGCCCATGGCCTTGTGGGCCTGTATAGAAAGTACTAGAAATACTAAGCTGAGAGCCCCAGAAGTGATGAGTGTGGTGGTGCATGCCTTTGATCCGGCACTTGAGAGGCGGAGGCATGTGGACCTCTGTGTGTTCAAGGCTAGTCTGGTCTATAGAGTGAGTTCCAGGACAGCCAGGGCTACATAGAGAAACCTTGTCGAGGGGGTAGGGGGGGAGGAGGAGCGGGAGGAAGAAAGAAAAAAGAAAGAAATGGGACATTGCACATTAAAATCCAGGTTTGTAGTCAAGGCTCAGCAACCGTGTGCTGAGTAAGGGCCCCTGAGCAATGCAGGGACCAGAACCCCAGGGAATCTGTCCACCCCTTAGCCAGAGGAGATGACAGTAGCAGCTGCTGACTAGAACTAGGTGACTGGAACTTTAGCTCCCTGTGACACAACAGTGAGTGATTAACGTAGCTCAGGTCTGGCACAAACGCCCTCCTCCCTGCTGCCGCCGCTGCTGCTGCCGCTGCTGCTGCTGCCGCTGCCGCTGCTGCTATGGTTCTGTTCTGGTTGTGAGCTCCAGAAAGAGGAGGCCACTGGCTGGTCCTGAAGGAACGGAGGAGAAAGTGCTTGGAGGATGGGTTAGAGAAAAGAGAAGGGACTAAGCAGCCAGAGGGAGCAAAATGTCCTGATTTTCAAAATGAAAAGGATCCAGCTTCTGGCATCTCAGCTTAATGCCACTCAGCAGCACTCTGGAATTATTAAACAGATGGTCTGTGAGCTCGTTACAGGGAACATGCTCATTCCAGAATAGTTCATTAAGTCATGGCAAGCCATACCCAGAGAGTTTCGGTACCAAAGTATTTTTCCTCCACTTTCTCAACATGTTTGTGATCAGCCAGACAGGAGAAGCAAAGACTCTTTTGCAAGCTGCTGAACGCAGCTTCCCTGGCTGCCTGTGTGCACAGGAGATAGATGTGAGCGGGGAGAATATGCCACTGTCGCTGTGGCCTTGGAGCTTGGGGTCCAGTCACCAAAGGGCTGGGGGAAAACAGTGGGTGGGGGACACAGTGAGTGCAGTGGGGGCTCTGTTACTGGAGACGAATTCTGAGACCTCTGGTGGATGCCTGTGACTAGACCACAGTACCAAAGCCGAATATATTTCTTCCTGTATCCATGTACTTACGGTAGAGCTCTCTCTCTCTCTCTCTCTCTCTCTCTCTCTCTCTCTCTCTCTCTCTCTCTCTCTGTCTCTGTCTCTGTCTCTCTCTGTCTCTGTCTCTGTCTCTGTCTCTCTCTGTCTCTGTCTCTGTCTCTGTCTCTGTCTCTCTCTCTGTCTCTGTCTCTCTCTCTCTCTCATATGCAGGGGAATGAAGCCAAGGCCTTGTGAATGCTAAGTAAACACTTCTCCACTGAGCTAGACCCCCCCAGCCCTATGACAAATTCTAATTTATAAATTAGGTACAGTAATTAACAGTAGATTAACAATAATTCTAATGATGCAATGGAACAATTATGGCAACCTATGGCAAGGAGAACCACTCGTAGTTCGTGAATTGATGGTGTGTGCATATTTCCACTAAATAGTTCAGACTGAGGTCAGGTACAGTTGGAGCCCTTGGGTTAGGAGTGACTATTGTCACCACTGGTACTTATGAATTTAACTGTTTAATGCAGGTGTCATGGCACCTATGTATAATCCCAGCACTCAGGAGGACTATGAGTTCAAGGCCAACCTGGGCTACATAATGAGACCTTGACTCAGAAAAAAAAGTTTTACAAGTATTTAAGAGCAAAAAACAAACCAAAACAACAACAACAACAAAACTAATACCACAATAGGAAAGTAATACTATACATTATTATTTATTAAGTAATAGAAGTAGTATAAACTTGTGACAGAAAATTTGGAAACTAAAGATCATAAAGTAGTAATGAAGTAATTAAGTATATTAATTGCAGAATAAATGCAGTAATTAAGACACCTGCAATTCTTCCTCAGTGGTACATATTGATAGTGTGTGACCAAATGGGATAGCAGTGAGGATGGATCAGATGGTATTTAAAATGGCGAGGGGTCTGGGGTTATTAAACCTGGAAAGGAACTGTGAGTCACTGAGGAGTTGGCAAGGAAAAGCTGTAGGGCCAGCCTGTCTCATTCAGGACAGAACTAGAAGACAGGGCCTCCCGGAGGGACTAAATCCAGTTCACAGAAAAGGAAGAGAGATTTGCCAGCTAGTGGGAGGGGTTACCTTGGGAAAGGGAGGGTAAGGCTGTTGAGGTGCTCAAGCAGAAGTTAGTCCTTGCCTCTTCCTGTGACCGTCATTCCCCATCTGACTCCAAGACAGTGGTTCTCAACCTATGGGTCTTGACCCCTTTGGGGTCACATATTAGATATCTGCAGATCACATATTTACATTGTAGTTTGTAACAATAGCAAAATTACAGTTATGAAGTAGCAATGAAATAATTTTATGGTTATGGGTCATCACATGAGGAACTATATTAAAGGGTTGCAGCATTAGCATGGTGGTTTGTAAGAAAGTGGCCCCCACACAAAGGGAGTGTCACTGTTAGGAGACATGGCTTTGTTGGAGGAAGTGTGTCACTGTGGAGGCAGGCTTTGAGGTCTCATATATGCTCAAGCCATGCCCAGTGATACAGACTACTTCCTGTTGCCTCTGAGTTAAGATGTAAGGACTCTCGGCTTCAACATGTCTGCCTGCACACCACCATGTTGCACCATGATGATAATGGACTAAACTTCTGAAAATGTAAGCCACCCCAATTAAATGTTCTTTTTTTTTTCTTTATAAGAATTGCCATGGTCATGGTGTCTCTTCACAGCAGTAGAAACCGTAACAAAGACAGAAGTTGGTACCAGGGACAGGGGTATTGCCTCGATAAGCCAGACCATGCTTTTGTTTGAAGGAGTATAGACTTTTGGACAGTGGGTTAGGAAAGCAGTGGGATGCTTTAAGCTCTACTTAATGGGTCATACTACAAGGAGCATGGAAGACAGTGGTGCTAAGAGTGATTTGAACTGTGGGGCACTACCTCAAGAGGGTTCAGAAGGGAAGAACATTAGTATATGGCCTAGAGACCAGTCTTGTGATATTTTGGTGAAGAATGTGGCTGCCTTTTGCCCTTGTCTGAAGAGTCTGCCTGAGGCTAAAGTAAAGAGTTTTGGATTAATTTAATTGGCAGAGGAAACCTCAAAACAGCCTAGTGTAGACTCTGTCATGTGGTTATTAGTGGTAACTCTGATGAAGATTTATAATGAAAAGGAGCAAGATGCGCAGGGTAAATTAAAAAATGTAAAATTTGAGACCAGCCTGGTCTACAGAGAAAGTTCCAGAACAGCCAAGCTTAGGCAGTGCAGTAAACCATCGAAAACATGAAGTTGGTGACCATGTAATTGAATGAGAAGACTGTGTTCCAACCCCAGTAAGCAGCAGAACTTGGTAGCTTCGGCCACATGGTTCTGGCTTTAGAGTCAAGGATAAAAGAAGGGGGTTATGGAATCTCCCTCTGTGACTAAGGAAAGCCACCGAGGCCAGGCATGTCAGGGGTGTCCCTGAATGGAGGGAGGCCCAGAGAGGCCATTGTGTGAAACTGAAGTTGAAGCCTGGACTGCCTTGGAGACCCTAAGATGTTGGAGATGCCAGAGTCGTGGGATACCTGTCAAGGAGAGCTGCTAACAGGGAGTGGAACCAGTCCAAGGGAAAGAAGTGTATGGGTATTGTTGGAGGAAGTGTGTCACTCTGGAGCCTGGCTTTGAGGTCTCATATACTCCCATTGATACAGAACACTTCCTGTTGCCTGAATTAAGATGGTATGACTCGCCGGGCGGTGGTGGCGCACGCCTTTAATCCCAGAACTCGGGAGGTAGAGCCAGGCAGATCTTTGTGAGTTCGAGGCCAGCCTGGTCTACAGAGCGAGATCCAGGAAAGGCGCAAAGCTACACAGAGAAACCCTGTCTCGAAAAACCAAAAAAAAAAAAGATGGTATGACTCTCAGCTCCAGCACCATGTCTGCCTGCACGCCACCATATCACACCGTGATGATAATGGTCTAAACCCCTGAAAAATGTAAGCCGCCCCAGTTAATTGTGGGTGTGGTCATGGTGTCTCTTCCCAGCAATAGAAATCCTAACTAAGACAATAATTAGGAATGTGGAGAACCACTGGTTTAAGGTCTTTGTATCTGTAGGTACATACATAGAGGCAGAAAGAAGTAGGCTCAGTTACCACTGAGGCAGAGGAGTAGGCTGTAAAACTGTGTGCTCTGGGTTTTCTTAGCAGCATATAGCTGAGTATATTTGCATTGAATAGAGATGGCAAGAAAATGATTATTAAGGCTTGCACTGTGGGAGATGCTTCACGTCATAGGACTGTTTTGATTTCTTCAACTTTCCTACAATTGACTTGCTTTCAAATCCAATAAATGTCAAGTTAAAGAAGATGTGTCTCCCACATGTGTGAGGATGCTTTCTTGGCTGACAGTTGGTTAGGGTGTGGAAAGAAGAAAAATTTTCTAGGTAGATCTTAAGATGGGATTGGCTGTGAAGGTCTTGAGAGTCAGGCAGAACTGTTTAGATTTGGTGAGCATTCCATTGGTAACTAATGACCTGATTTGCTGAACCAAATTCAGGTCTGTCATCCAATACGTGTTAGCATGCTTACCAGAACAGAAGCTCGCTAGAATACAGTCCTGGCACAGGTCAGTATCCAGCCCCCACTCACCACATACATGAGCATATATGTGACCACAGCTCTGTCTCTATGCTCTTAGAGCATGGCCTTTCTGAGTGACTATTGCATTGTTGTGTCACCTTGCTTATCTGTCCCTAAACCCTCTGAGCTCTTTGTGAACAGGACCATAACCCTTGTCAGGTAAATGAAGTAGGGGATAGGTAGGGAGTGTGTGTGATCAAGGCCAGTGAAAATGTGGGCACAGTGATCTCAGAGATGACCACATGTCCTGGGGACTGAACTGTAACACTAGAAGGGGTTCTCTTTGGATTCCTGACAAGGTTGACCACAGGGCTTGCCTAGGTGGGGGACTCCCAAGCCACTCAGTGCTGATCCTTGTATGACTCCAGAAGCACTGTCCCTGACTTCCTGGCCTACAGGACAGTGTGTTTGGGGGCATTTTTTTTAATTCCTTATAAACAGAAGACCCTTTGGAAGTCATTTAACATAGGAACCCACTGGCTGCTTAGCAGAGCTGCACTTCTCAGGGGATCTCTCCCCACCCTCTTTGCTGGAGACATTCATGGCCTGCCTGGGTGTGATGTCTTCTGCCAGTATGCTCTTTTGTTTGTCTGAGTCTTCTAGGGTCCAGCTCATGTGCCACCACCAGGAGTGTTGTCTTGAGGACAACCTGTCACCACCCTGCATGTTCCTGTGCTGTGTGGACCTATTCAAGAGTCTCAGCTCATGGTGTGCTTTTGTATCTACTGTCACCGGGTGCCACCAGTACCCATTGTCTTAGTTTCTACTCCTGTGGCTGTGATAAAAACACTCTAACCAAAGCAACTTAAGGGAGAAAGGGTTTATTTTAGCCCAGGGTTGAAGGTATAGTCTATCAGGGAAGAAAGTCAAGGTAGCAGGGGCCTGAAGCTTCTGGTCATATCATAGCAACAGTTGGGAAGTAGAAAGGGGTGAATGTATGCACACTAGTGCTCAGCTCACCTTCTCCATTTTATAGTCCAGGATGCCCTGCCCAGGGAATGGTCTCTCCCACAATTAGATGGGTCTCCCCACATCAATGAACATAATCAAGACAAATCCTGTGGTAGTTTGAATATAATTGGCCCCCATAAGCTCATAGAGAGTGGCACTATTAGGAGATGTGGCTTTGTTGCAATAGGTGTGGCCTTATTGGAGGAAGTGTGTCACTGTGGGCTTTGAGGTCCATATATGCTCAAGCCACAGTGTCTCAGACCACTTCCTGCTGTCAAGATGTAAGAACCCTCAGCTCCTTCTCCAGCAGCATGTCTGCCTGTACACTGCCATGTCCTACCATGATGATAATGGACTGAACCTATGAACTGTAATCTGCTATCCCAATTAACTGTTTCCTTTATAAGAGGTGCTGTGGTTATGGTATCTCTTCACAGCAATGGCAACCCTAACTAAGACAATTCCCCATAGACATGTCCATAGGATCCTCTTTCTTGACAATTCTAGATTCTGTCCACTTAATATGAACATCATTCACTAGGGAGGCTCCATGGCACAGTTGTGCTAGAACCAGGCCCCCTGAGTCAGATTCGATGAGCTTCCCGCTCTCTTGTACTTCACCGGACACATTTATCCCTTCCACCAAAACCAAAGCAATAGGTGTTGTGGGGCAGCTCAGTAGTATGTGTGAGGTTCTGGTTTCAACCATTAGCACCAAAACAAAAGCCAAACAAACAAACAAAAACTAAAATGAGAACTTGTGAGTCCCTCCATATTGCCTGATGGCATTTGTGTGGTGAGAGCTTGCAGAATGAAAGGTGAGACAGGTGAGTTTAATGGTTGAGGCTCCTGACTCCGAAGGGCCCACCGGGAGAGGCCCAAACACACACACATGTCCATACACTTTTGTGAAGTTTATAAAAGATCGTCTTGAGCGTGATTGGCTAAGTCTGTTGTGTCTTTCCTCTGAAGGCCTCTGTTGTGCTTCATCTCCTGGCAGATGGTGTTGGAGTGACTTCGGGGACCTGGGGTTCTGGCTGGGGAGGTCGAACTGGAGGTATGTTGAGTTAGGGTTGAGCAGAGACTACTCATGTGGTTTGTAGTCACAGTTAGCCTACTTCTAGTTATATCAGTTACTTTTCTCATTGCTGTGACCAAATTCCTGGCAAAGGTAACTTAAGGAAGGAAGGTTTGTCACAGCTTGGGAGTACAGCCATCAGGTGGGCGAAGGCAGGGCAGCGGGGGCTTGGAGCAGCTGATTCTATTGGATCCACACTAGGGAAGCAGAGAGAGACGGATGCTGCTGTCTGCTTATGGGATGGTGCTGCCCACATTTAGCACAGGTCTTCCCCTTCTCATTTCACCTTTCTGAAAACGTTCTCAGGCTAAGCGTAGGGCGTCTATGCTTTCCTGTGATCCTTACGGCAAGCCGTTGGGGAAAACAGCTTTTCAATGCAGCCATTTTCCAATGCGCGGCCTATGCTGCAGGCTGGGCTTCGTGAGGTCCTGGGGCACTGGGCTCAACAGCCGGGGTCAGAAGTTCAATCCTTGCTATCTGACCCCCTGTGCCTGCTGTCTCCACACTTCAAGGGGCTTGGCCATATCTACACTCTTCTCCTTGCCTTGGAAATGACCCTCTGGGCCGGGGAAAGGTTGGAAGGAACCATCAGCCTGGGAGCTGTCCCCAGCTGAGCAATGGGCAACTTCTGAATATGAGGAGGACTGAAGCTATTTCTCCTTGGGCCTGATGGGCACAGGCCTGGAGATGGCAGTTCTTGGGGGTGACGGGGAATAGCCTCAGAATCTGGAGAATTCTTTCATGAGCTATACACTTTCACTGTGATCTACGCTACACTCCTGGGGGCTGTGAGAAGACAGGGGTGCCTTTTAGACAGTTTCCCAGGCAAACCTGATACTCATCCATTGTCATGGGAATCCTGGAATGTCTACAACGATCTAGATCTGTCTGGAGGTGAATGGAACCACTTGCTCTAGAGGTGCATGGAGCCAGGGCTGGGGCCCAGACCACACGAGGTGAGTCCCTGCCCACTCCTCACAAGAGACTTGACTCTGGGCAAGTCATTTAACCCTGCATATCCACAAAGTGGAAATGGAAGCCATTGGCTTCAGTGATGCTCTGAGCACAGCTGTGACACATGCCACTCAGGAATGTGAGCTGCTGTTGCTGCTTCCTCTGTTGGACATCGACGTGGGATGACAGGAAAGAACATTCTCCACCAGGTTTGCATGGCTGGGGCTCCCTCCCTCCACTTGGTCAATGAATGGACAGAGGCTCCTCATGAAATCCAGCCTGGCCAGATCGCCTTTCAGCCTGAGCTGGGGACCACCCTCCTTTGTCTGGATCTGGGAAGATGGTTTGGGGAACTGAAGTGTCTGGTGGCGCCATGCCTGACTGTCTGTTCATGGGGCTGCCCACACACAGACATGCTTTCCTTTTCAGGATAAGCAGGTGGGAAACCTGGAACTGAGCAGGCAGCTGGGAGAGGTCAGAGGCCTAGGGCCAGTGAGGGGGAATAAGGCCTCCTTTCTTTCTCTCTTCCTTCCTTCCTTCCTTCCTTCCTTCCTTCCTTCCTTCCTTCCTTCCTTCCTTCCTTTCCTTCCTCCCTCCCTCCCTCTCTTTCTTTCTTCCTTTCTGCCTTATTGACAGCCCCGATTCCTCTAATGCTAAACCACTCCCAAACCACACCCATTCCCAAAGCACCTCCAGTCCAGGCCACCTGGGTTAAATAAACTCACTTTTTCACTTTCACTGACATACCCAGGATAGAGTGATTTGTATTTAATAGGGCAATACCTCGTGGTGGCCTAGGCCGGAAAGTACAAGGAGCCTGGCATCATCCTGTCGGCCCCTGGGGCTGAGGAAGCACAGTCATCGCAGAGAGAGAAAGAGGTCTGCGTATGTATTTGGGGTCTCGTCAGCTATGGGAACCTCAAGCGAGCCCATTGTCTTCTTCTCCATTCCATTTTCTATAGTAGTGCCACCGCCCTCCCACTAGCCTGGAGCTATTTGAACTCAGATCTCTCCTCCCAAATTGCTGATGGGTCCTGGGCAGTGGCCGTGGGATTAGGAAGGGGCCTTAGTTAGCTGGTCCTATAGGTCTGGTTCCCGCTTGGTCCTATAGGTCATGCTTGGCATAGGTTTGGTACCAAACCCTCTCTGCCCCAAGCCTAGGGTGTGCATCCTGCTGTATGGGTTTTCTGTTCCTTCATCCTGGAGCTTCAGAAGAGGGGACAAAAATGAAGGGTTTTCTTTGTTTTTTGAATCATCGTCTGGCTATGTAGCCCAGGCTGGCCTCAACCCTGCAATCCTTCTGCTTCTGCCTTCCAAGTGCTGGGATTTCAGGCATGTGCCACCACACCAGGCAAAACTGGAGATTTCCCCCCGAGAGCTGGCTGAGCTCCTGAGACAAGCTGCCATCCGATATTATCTATCCCCCTCTCTCCTGACATGCTTGCCGATTACCCCCTCCCCAAGCTCTACAACCCCCAAAGGCTAATGCCTCTGAAGTTGACTCAGCCAGATGAGGTCAGTCCCTGTGTGGACACACAAGAGCCACAGCATCTATTCCAAGTGTGACAAGGAGCAGGGCCCGACTGTGTATCGAGGGAAGCAGGTTTTAGGACCTGGGCTCTCTGTTTCCGAGAACTCAGCCCCTGTATCCTCACATGTCCTGTGCTGGACTCCAGCCTCTGTTCTATCCTCAGATTGCTGATGCCGAGGCTGGTGTCCTTCCCTTCCACACCCACAGTCAAAAGGAACAGATTTGATATATGCATGGCCACATGGAGGAGCTTAAAACAGAGTTGGAGGAAACACACAGAGGGAGAGCCACAGCAATCCATTCATGTTAATTAAGCAAGAATGTACATTTATAAAAAAAAAACCAAACCTGTTAGAAAGGTATCCAAGGAGGGGAGAAGGGAGCAGGTAGTGGGTCAAAGAGAAGGAGAAGGAGAAGGACAGAGGGAGAAGGTGCCTCACAAACCATTTCTGAATGGTTTCTAGCAATAAAATTTGGATTTATTCAATCTATGTAGATAAGCATAAAGTCTATATGGTTTTCAAAAATGGGAGATTATAGCTAGATGTGGCAGTATACACCTGTATATACCCAGAACTGTATATATAGGTATATATACAAGAGGCTGAGGCTGGAGGATCACAAGTTAGAACCAGCCTGGGCTACATAGCAAAACTTTATTTCAAAAAAGGGAGCAGGATGGAGAGATGACTCAGTGGTCAAAGTAAGTGTGGTAGATTAAAACTGGTTAACGTACTTTTTTAAAGCGGGATTGTTCTTGGCTTGATTTTGATTGATTGATTGATTGATTGATACATGTACCCCAAGCTAGCTTCAGTCTTGCTATAAAGCCACGATAGGCCTTGAACTCCTGATCTTCTTGCCTCTACCTCCCAGGTACTGTGATTACAGGTGTGTGCCACCTTACCTGGTTATCCCTCTTTATCATAAAGATTATTTCAAGGTTTGCACCGTAAAGGACAAAGACAGATGCAATAGTCTCTCTAAAACATGACAGAAACAGGGGCTGGAGAGAGGACTTAGGAGTTAAGAGCACTTGTTGCTCTTTCAGAGGACACGGGTTTGATTTGTAGCACCCACATGGCCGCTAACCACTGCCTGTTAATCCAGTTCCAGGGGATTTGATGCTGTCTTCTGACTTCCAGGCACCAGGCATGCATGTGGTGCACAGACCTGTATGCAGGCAAAGCACTTGTACACATAAAATAAATCTTTAAAAAATGACAGAAACACAAAAAGAAGCTCCTCCAGGAAGGAAGGGAGGGAGGAATAGAGAAAGGAAGACAGTGGGTGGGGCCAGGAAGGAAGTCCTGGGAGTCAGGCCCCACCCCGAGTTTATGATTGGAGGCCTTAGGCTGCCATGTTGTCATTACTCTGTTCTAAGCTGTGACCACTCCAGGCATTGCATCTTTAGGATGCTTCCAAGTTGGTCCTTGCACGATTCATAACAAAAATAAAAATGAGCTACTGGGGCCTGAAGCAATGGACCAGTGGTTAAGATGGATGCTGTTTTTGTAGAAAACCCAAGTTCAGTTCCCAGCACCCACATGGGGTAGCTCTCAGTTGTCTGTAACTCCAGCTCCAGGGGAGTTGATGCCTTGAGCCTCCTTGGATACTGTCTTTGTTAGGGTTTCTATTGCTGTGAAGAGACACCATGACCACAGCCACTCTTATAAAGGAAAACATGTAATTGGGGTGGCTCACTTACAGTTCAGAGGTTCAGGCCATTATCATGATGGCAGGTGGCATGCAAGCAGACACGGTGCTGGAGAAGGAGCTGAGAGTTCTACATTTTGAAGAAGGCAACAGGAAGTGAGCTGAGACACTAGGGGTGACTTGAACATTTATGAGACCTCAAAGCCCACCCCCACAGTGACACACTCCCTCCAAGAAGGCCATACCTATTGCAACAAAGCCATACCTCTTAGTACCACTCCCTATGAGCTTATGGGGGCCAATTACATCACCACAGGTATCTACACCCCTGTGCGCATACCCACATAGACACCCACACATACCCACACAGATGCCCACACGTACACATAATTTAAGAATATAAAAGAAGTCTTTAAGAATGAAACTAGATATTTACTGGTTAGTTTTTGTCTATAGTCACTTGGGAAGAGGGAATCTCAAGTGAGGAACTACCTCCATCACACTGACCTGTGGCATATCACCTTGATTAATGTTTGAGTGGGCCCAGCCTGCTGTGGGAAGTACCACGCCTGGGGTGGTGATCTGGGGCTGTATAAGAAAGCATGCTGAGCAAGCCAGGGGAAGCAATCCGGCAAGCAGCACCCCTCCACGGCCTCTGCATCAGCTCCTGTCTCCAGGTTCCTGCTCTGATTTCTCTCAGTGATGGACTGTTACCAGGAAGTGTAAGCTGAAATAAACCTGTCCTTCCCCAAGTTACGTTTGCTCAGCGTTTTATCATAGCAACAGAGAAGCAAACAAGGACAGACTCCTACACAAAAACATGCAAAAGATAGGAACGGATAATTCACTCAACCATAAAACCAGCATAAAAATAGCCCTCAAGCAAAGGAAAAGAAACTCAACTTTACCAGTGTTAAGAGAAATGCCAACTATCAGAGCCAGATGTGGAGGCAACTTGAAAGTTGGAAGCATGGGGATTTGGCATTTGAACACTCCACGGATGACTTGAGGAAGTTATGTTACAACTACAGCTACTTTCTGCGGAAATGGAACTCTGACTCCCAAGCTCCAGCCACAGCCGCTTCAAACAGCCTGTGCCAGTATTTTGCCATCACAAGCCTCAGTCAACTCAGTGTGCTAGAGGCGAGGCTCTTCCCTTGCTTAGCCAGCAGAAGGCTTGTGATTAGTGCAGACACAATCCTTCGTGTGCATGAAGAGCTGTGCATACTAATTGGGGCAAACACTGACTGCTACCTCACCTCCTATTGTGGTTAATGTTAATTATCAGTTTGACAGAGTCTAAAATCATCTGGGAGAAGGGGCTCAGGGCATGCCTACAGGGAATTATTTTAAATTCATTGAGGTGGGAAGTCTGACCCACTATGGGAAGGGAATCCTAGACAGTATGAAATAAAGTGAGCTGAACATGCGTTCATCCCTTTCTGTTTCCTGACTGCAGATGCAGCAAGACCAGTTCCCTCATGCCACTGTGACGTCCCTGACATGGTGGATGGTACCCTGGAATTGGAAGCCAGAACAAACCCTTTCTACCATAAGTTGGTTGTGTCAGAGTGTTTTTCTCACAGCAACAGAAAAGTAACCAAGACACTTTCCTTTCTGATCATATAAACAAGCTGCTGGGCTCACTTTCTGAGTCAGCCAGAAGACACTCTCTGGCACATGCAGCATTAAACCCCGGTCAAGAGGTGGCTCCCCAGTGATATCATCGCTAGCGGAATGGGTTGAGCAAACAGGTAACAGGAGAAGGGGACAGCAGAAGCGGCAGTGGGTGGGACAGCGAATCACCAAGCCTGAAGGCAGAGGGTTCCAGTAGCCAAGGGCTTAGGGTTGCCTACTGCTGCTGCTCACTGCTGTGGGATTGTAGCAGCTGCCAGGTGCTGGGGCTGCTGGGAGTTAAGATCCAGAGCGGTAAGCTTCCAGTCCCTGGAGCCATATGTCTCCAGCTTGTAATGCCTGGGGCAGTAAGCCTCGGGCTCTCAGGGCTTAGAACTCTAAAGCCCCTGGGCCTGCCAGACCTCCCCCTAGGCCTTGGGAACTCAAGGTCCAGGGGTTTGTAACACTAGGTTGGCCTCTTGCCTACTCCTGATTTTATCTGGGTAGAGTGAAATGCCTCAGCCACCCAATGGGTGCACTTGGAGGAACTACAGGAAGTGATGGCCAAGAGACTGTGAGATGGCCATGGATTGTGGGGACAGTGAATTAAGAGTCCCCATGAAAGATTATCTCAAAACTCAAGATTGCGCCTTTTCGCCAAGATGGCGCCGAAAGCGAAGAAGGAAGCTCCTGCCCCTCCCAAAGCCGAAGCCAAAGCGAAGGCCTTGAAAGCCAAGAAGGCAGTGCTGAAAGGCGTCCACAGCCACAAAAAGAAGATCCGCACGTCACCCACGTTCCGGCGGCCCAAGACCCTGCGGCTAAGGAGGCAGCCTAAACATCCTCGAAAGAGCGCGGCCAGGAGAAACAAGCTTGACCACTATGCCATCATCAAATTCCCCCTGACCACTGAGTCAGCCATGAAGAAGATAGAAGACAACAACACACTTGTGTTCATTGTGGATGTCAAGGCCAACAAGCACCAGATCAAACAGGCTGTGAAGAAAATCTATGACATTGATGTGGCCAAAGTCAACACCCTCATAAGGCCTGATGGAGGGAAGAAGGCGTATGTTCGGTTGGCTCCTATGATGCTCTGGATGTTGCCAACAAAATTGGGATCATCTAAACTGAGTCCAGCTGGCTAATTCTAAATATACTTTTACACCATAAAAAAAAAAAAAAAAAACAAAACTCAAGACTGCGACCTTCCCTGAACAAAGGTCGTTGTAGAGATGACAAAGTTAAAGATGATGTCATCCTGGATTTCCCAAGTAAGCTCTGAAAATCTGATGACAACTGTCCTGACAGAGAGAGAGAGAGAAGAAAATAAATTTTCCAGGGGCCCAATAAGCCATGTGACCACTGAGGTAGAGTTTGGAGTGATGTGTCCACAAGTCTGAAAATGCCTTGAGCCACTAGAAGCTGGAAGAAGCCACGGGGGTGCTGCCTTAGATCCCTGACAAGAATATAATCTCCTGGGTCTCTTGGTCTCACAGTTCCTCTTTCAGAACTGTGGAAAGAATACGTTTCTGCTCTGTGAGGTACTACACTTGTGGTAATTTATTATGGCGGTCCTGGGGACTGAATTTTGTGGCATACCCCCCAGAGTGCTCCATCCTTCCCAGGGACCCTCTGGAACTTCCTCACACTGTTGTAGAAGTTACCTGACAGCTCCTGCCTTGGGCCCCTCTGGTGTGGACGGAGGTTGGACTCTGAGGTGTGTCTCTCCATGAGTGCTGATCCCCAGGCTCTGCCCTCACCCCAGCTGTGAGAAGGAGCAGCTGCATTAGCAGCTGGACATCTGTGAATGGCTCCTATATCATGGAGAAGAGAGTGGCCTAATCCTCTTTGACCGGGGGGAGCATCTGGCCAGGCCCTGACCAGGATCCAGGAGGCTGTGACAAGCTGGTTCAGCAGTACTGGCCAGGAGCCAAGGGGGTGAGGAACACAGGGACGAAGTCAGGTGGCCAGAAAGTCCCCTGGCGTCATTTTAAAGATGAACATTATCATCTAATGAATGAGTTCAAACCTGGGCTCTGTTGAACTTTCTCTCTCTTGGTGATGCATGGAGGAACATCTCAGGGTTTACGCACAGGACCTGGTGACTCCAAGAGTCCCTTTATCCCCACCATATTCCCCAGCATCTCATAAAATCTTTTGAATAAAGTCAGGGTTCTCTAAAGGAACAAAACTGATATTATATATACATACATACATATATATACATATACATATATATATATACACACACATATAGTGCATATGTGTGAGTATATATGCACACATACCCATATACACATATACTGTAAGGGTACTTATTAGATTGGTTTTGACTTGCAGGGTGTGGTCTGGGTAGTTCAACAATGGCTGTTTGTGAAACTCTGGTAGGTTGCTTGGTCCACAAGGCTAAATGTCTCAGCAGTCCCCATATGGCACCGAAGGCCTGGAGGAGTCCTGGAGAACTGCTGGCCTTCAGTCTATATTGAAAGCTCAAAGAAGGAGTTGGTTCTAATGTGAGTGAAGGAAGGACGCCGCAACAGGATAGATGAACTTGCCCTCAAGAGTGAGGGCAAGCGGGCAAAACGCAGTTTCTTTCTCCCAGGAAGCTGCTGATCCCTGGAGGAGTGGCGAAGAGCAGAGATTACAGCTGAATTATTTCATGTTTCACCCAGAGCAGGCCAGCTGCCATGGACACAGGAAACATCCACAACGTGGGGGAAGTGTTCAGATTTCTGTTTCCACGACAGACGGCTCCCTCCTTTCTCTACATATTTCCAGCTTCACCTTTTTAACCCCTCACCCCCCTCCCCGTTTTCTTCCCATTTTCCCCAAAGTCTCCGTTTTCATACAACTCACAAGAAAAAAGTAGAAGAAAACACTTGATAGTTAAAACCTCGATAATGTGAACTGAAGTTCTCCAGGGGTCAGAAAGCCACACCTGTGTTAAAGATCCCAGGAGGCCGCTGACCGCTGACCGCTGACCTTCAGAATGACCTGGAGAGATGGTGATGGGTAAGAGCTCTTGCTGATCTTCCAGAGGACCTGAGTTTGATTCCCAGCACCCATACCGATGACTCCTGATTGGCTGTAACCCCAGATCCAGAGGCTCCAACACTTTCTTCTGGCCTCCTCAGGTTTGCACACATATGGCAGGTATTCACACACACAAATAAATCTCTTAAAAACAACACACAACAAAAACACAAACAAACAAACAAACAAACAAACAAAACCTAGCACTTCCTGATTGTGCGTAGGAATGTGGCAGGCCCAAAGCCAGATTACCTTGCACTTTCTCCTTTCCCTTACAGTCGTTCATGCTCACCTGTTTCTGACCTAGCATCCTTATGACTATCACCTGAAACCTTTTGGGATGTGGTAGCAGATCACTGGCTTCCACTAACCCTGAAGTTAAGACGATCATCTCGTAGCATCTGCAACCTGCAACATAGCCTGCCCCACTTTGCTATTAACAACCTACCTGGTGTTCCCCCCAATGTTTTTGAAAAGTGCCTTGATTTATGACTTCCTTTGTTCTGTAACTAAAAACTTCATGAAACTTAACACATTGGAACATGGTATTCAGGATAGCTTCTTCCTAGGCCATGCTCATTCATTTTTGGGTCCAGAAAAAACTCTCTCTTATTTCCATTTGAGACGAGAATGGTGGTGGGGTTTTTTTTGTTAGTTTGTTTTTCCGGCAACATACAAGAAGTATAGCAGAGGTATTGTGGCAAGAGTGTCAAAGGGTTTTGGCAAATGCCTACAGTCAGGTACCACCTGCCTCCATGTAGTCAATACTAACATAGACAGATATCAGGGTTCAGAAGGCATCCAGAGGGTGGTTGCTCGGGGGTTTTTTTGTGCTCTGGAACAAAGACTTGGACAGAGATGTATAGACAGTAGCAAGCAAAGCCAGAGGATTGGGGGGCTGGTTGTTTTCCTTTCCTTTTCCTTTTTCTTATTATTTTGGACTATTGAGCTGCATCCCAGTGTAGGATCTGGCTTCTTTAATTCAGCAGGATGAAGTTGGGATTCCCTCATGTCCTAAATTAATTGTGAATCAGGTGTTCTTTTCTTTTCATTATACAATAACAGTCCATTATGCAATGCAACAGTTTGTTTCCCAGTAGAAGGAAGTCTGGGTTGTTTCCAGTTTCCAGCTATAAGCATTTGTGTACAGATCCTGTGTGAATAAAAGTTTTCATTTCTCCTGGATTGAACACCTCGCAATGGAGATGATGCATCAGATGATAGGAAAACACAGAAATCGTACAAGAAGTTGCAGATGTCACCCCTGACATGCCTGTATCATTTTTCATTCCCACCACTTTGTCTAATTGTTTGAGGAATCTGTGGAAAAGACTGCTCTCGCCATTGTATTGTCTCTGTCCCTTCTCAAAACCGGCCAAGCATGTGATTGTGGGGCGAGTTCCGGATCCTTCTGTCATTTGGTTACTGTGCTTGTCCATTCTTTTGCCGAGTCCATGTTGCATCCATTTCGATAGCTATATCACTTCATTTAATTACTTAACTCATCCATTAATTAATTTAAACAGGATCCCATATAGCCCGAGCTGGCCTCAGGCTGGCCTCAAACTCCTCATCCTCCTGTCTCCACCTCCCACTCTGGGTTTACAGATATGCACTATCTTACCTGATTTCGCACTGCTGAGGCTCAAACCCAGGGCCTCATGTACGCTAGGCAATCACCTTACTAGCCTATTACTATTGCGCAATGGTGAATCTTTAAAAAGGTTTTTGTGTGTGTGTGTGTGTGTGTGTGTGTGTGTGTGTGTGGGTATGAGTGTTTTGCCTTCATATAGTGTGAGAACAAAAGTTATATTTTAAGTTTTAAATACTCTGGCTAAGAGATACATGAAATAAAAGTGTCTCTAACCCGTAAGCTCCTTGCCCAGGGACAGATACTTCCTGAAAGGCTGGAGGCTATTGTTTATGGGAGATAACAAGCCACATGTTTTTGCTCCTCTAAACAGGTTTTCCCCAACTGCACCAGAGGTGCTGATCACCTGTAGGCGGGAGGTACGTAGGCAGGAAATACATCAGGGTTGTGTGCGTGTCCCTGATTGGACCTGATTGGAAACACAGTGGCCCTGTGGGTTTGCTTTTTTAAGCCTCTGCAAAAATGTGACTCATGGTTATTTTCTGGGAACCCAGGAATTAACCTGGCCAGAGTCCATTGTCCTGGCCAGTGTTTACTTAAAGCTTGCTTCAAATTTGGCTCAAAATTGTGTAGTGATCTTATTCTCAACTGGTGGGATTAACATTTTCTGGAAGCCTCAGTGAGATTCAGAACACCCACCCACCCACCCAAATTCTAAAGCTGGACCTTCACTCCAGAACTCCTGGGCTGAGGGTCCATGTCTTAGTCAGGGTTTCTATTGCTGTGCAACAAAACACCATGACCAAAAAGCAAGTTGGGGAGGAAAGGGTTTGTTCAGCTTACACTTCCATATTGCTGTTCATCATTGAAGGAAGTCTGGACTGGAATTCAAACAAGGCAGGATCCTGGAGGCAGGAGCTGATGCAGAGGCCATGGAGAGGTGCTACTTACTGGCTTGCTCCACATGGCTTGCTCAGCCTGCTTTCTTATAGAACCCAGGACTGCCAGGCCATCTCCCACCTTGGTCTGGGCCCTCCCTCATTGATCACTGACTGAGAAAATGCCTTACAGCTGGATCTCATGGAGGCATTTCCTCAACTGAGGCTCCTTCTTCTCTGATGGCTCTGGCTTGTGTCAAGTTGACACACAAAATCAGCCAGTACAAGCCACTTTAGGAGACATGTGCCTTGAGATATTTCAAGGTTCCGAGGCTGCCTTTGTTTTGGACTATCAGAGCGAACTGCCAGCGCTAAGAAAATCAGCAAGCATCTACGGAGGCCTCCTGGGGAGTCATAGTCTGGTTCTGTTTTGTGAGATTCTAATCTGGGATGTGGAGGGGGTTCAATGAGACCCCAATATTCTCCCATTCAGGACAAATAGTGAGACGTTGCCTGCCCACCTGGTTCTGGTTCGTTGAAAAGTTTTGTCTATTTTGTTTGGGAAAATTTGTCTGTCCATTTCTTTCATTGATACTTTTTAGTAGAACAATTTGTATTTAAGTATTTCATTGTCTTAGTGCTGTTTTAAATGTATCAATTAGAATAAGTGAATTCTAATTGTTCATAACTGGGCTATAGAAAGGCAACTGATTTTGCTTGCTTCTCCTGGATCCTGGAGCCTTGCTAAAAGGCTCCAGGAGCCTTTTGCAGTTCCCTGGGTAAGAAATATCAAACATGAGTCTTTTCTCTCAACTAGTATAACTTTTTGTTTAGGATGAGGAATTCAAATCATTTATCTC
This sequence comes from Peromyscus californicus insignis, assembly GCF_007827085.1. NCBI lineage: Eukaryota > Metazoa > Chordata > Mammalia > Rodentia > Cricetidae > Peromyscus > Peromyscus californicus. The sequence continues at coordinate 66,231,584 of NW_026294469.1, read as the reverse complement.
CTCAACTTTGTAAGATTTTTATGCAAATGTTTTAATCTGCTTCTACCCACTTTATTTAAGACAAAGGCCCCCATATGTATTCCAGGAATTTGATGGCCTGGACCCTTTTATTTGATGGCCCCTTTCTTCTTCTCCCAGTCCTTTTAGACTAGCCACTTTAAGAAGGCTGTGAGGTCAGACCCTAGCCTTGAGGAAAATACATGGCCACCAAATATTCTTCCTGCCTCAGTGTGTTTGTGCTTCAAATACACCCTCTTCCTTTGGGACCTCAAACTTATTTCTAACATCTGTGACTAGAAAAGGTTTTCTTTTGTTCTTTCCAGTCTGTATGCCCCACAGGGGGCCCTCCAGATACACTAGCCTCTGCACCAGTTCTGAGGACACCAACTGGGCAAGTACTGGCAGGTTGATTTCACCCACTCATAAAAAGCTCCGTTATCTCTTAATTCTTATTGACACTTTTACAGAATGGGTAGAGGCACTTCTCACCACCAGGGAAACAGCAGATGTGACGACTCATCCCTCGATTTGACATGGCATCCCCCAAACTCCTGGGACATCAGTACTAGTACCACTTCTCCAGGCTCAAGTGGGCACCTATCCAGGATAGATGGCCTGTCCAACAACTGGGACCCTCCACCCTCCTCTGGTTTTCCAAATTGTCCCAATGAAGGGCCTATCTGGTCTTCTGCCTTGCTCATTCATCTTTGTCAGTACAACCAGGGCACATCTCCATTCCATTCTTACTGGAAATCTTCACCCTCCCCGTGACTAGTCTCATTCATAGGGCTGGTGACAACAACCTATTTTTTCTCCTAGCAACTTGCCTTCTCCGCTTCCTCAAGAAACAGATCCTTGAGGCCTCCAGGATGGCAGTTAATGGAATGCTTCTTCACTCCTACCTCCTGCTGAGTGTGAACCCACTGACTCCTGACTCCCCTCCCTACGTCATCCCATGTCAGCAGGAAGTAGACAGACTTGAACCAGCACCCATATACCCAAGAAGGTTGGGATGTTCTGTTGGAAGCTCTGCCTCAGTCCCCTCTCCAAACCCTGACCCTCAGAAAGCCCACCAAGTGGTGGCTCCTCTCCTGAAGCTGCTCAATACCGCACCTACAGGATATTTAAGCTCTGGTTCATAGACCTGCCATGTGATTTCTCTTCCTTCCTTCCCCTGAGATCATCCAAAAGTGCTTTGCTCAGACTAAACCTGGTCTTATTAATTTGGCTTGATTTGGCTTATTGCATCAGCAGAGAAACCCACTACCGGGGGTTCAAAATACTTATCAGTCAGACCCCAGCCTTGAGGAAAGTACACAGTCACCAAAAAGTACCCACTACCAGGGGTTCAAAATACTTATCAGTCAGACCCCAGCCTTGAGGAAAGTACACAGTTAGAACAAAAGCCAAATATACTTCCTGCCTCAGTGTGTTTGTGCTTCAAAGTACACCCTCTTGATCAAGAGTAAATTTTGTCTTGTCCAGACACCAGTTGGAGTGGTGGCTTCTTCCTTTGTGACCCCAAACTTATTTCTAACATCTGCGACAGAACTTTTTTTCTGTCCAGTCTGTGTGCCTTATTTTTGTGTGTGTGTGTGTGTGTGTGTGTGTGTGTGTGTGTGTGTGTGTGTGTGTAGAGATGTCTTCCTCAATCACTCTCCACTTTGCTTTTTGAGTCAGGGTCTCTCACTGTACCTGCACTCCACCAATTTGGCTCAACTGGCTAGCCAGTGGGCTCCAGGCTCCCTCTTGTCTCTGCCTCCCCAGCACTGGAGTTGCAGGTATTGCTACTGTACCCGGCTTTTTATGTGGGTTCCCTGGGTTCAAAGTCAGGTCTTCAGACACTTTAAGGGCAAGCACTTAATTGACTAAGCCATCTTCCCAGCTCTCTGCGGCCTCTTAGGTTTTTGTTTTATTTTTTCTTTATTGCCTTTAATAAAAATGACAGTGTGATGTTAAAAAGCAGTGGCCAGAGGACACTCTTGCCTCATTCCTGATCTTAGAGAGAAAGCGTTCAGTCTTTCAACATGATCATGTTGTGATTTTAAGGTTTTATAAATTCTCCTTATCAAGGGAAAGAAATGTTTTCCACAGTTAGCTGATGACAAATTTTTCTCAGGAAATGTTAAGCCTGAGAATCTCTTTGCCCAATCAGGGGCAAGTGTAGATCCTTGTGTATTTCCTGCCTACACTCCTCCCCCTTACATGTGATCAAGCTCACCTGGTGCAGTTGAGTCAACCAAACTTGCTTAGGGAAGTGGAAACATGCGGCTTATTATTTTACATGAACAATAGCCTCCAGCATCCCAGGATGTATCTGTCCTTAGGCGAGTGGGGCTTCCAGGTTAACTTTAGCCGTTACAGAAGGAATCCTTGTCAAGTGCTTTCTTGTATCTAATACAGCAATCATAGTTTTGATTTATTACTCTGTCACTATGATGAACTACATTGACTTTCTCTTTTCTTCCTGACAGAATCTCACATAGTGAAGGCTAGCCCCCAATTCTCTCTATATATCCAGGGATAACCTTGAACTCCTGCTCCCCAACCCAGATGCTGGGGTTACAGGTGTGGGCCATCACACCCTATAATTACGTGGATGTCTTGGATTTTTCTAGTGTTGAATCAGTCTTTCATCCTTGCAATACAATTCACTCGGTCCTGGTGGAGCTATTTGATATAGCTCTAGATTCAACCTGCTAATATTTCATAAGAATTGCTGCATTTGTATTCCCAAGGAACGGATATTAATCCACTCTTACAGGGGGAGAAGGGGTTCAGTTATACGAAGTTGAGGCCACACTAATGAAGAGGGTTTGGAAGTCAAAGGGGAAGAGAATAGGCATGCATCAGAGGGCTGGGGGATGCTTGGGAAAAGCCAGGAGGAGATAGGAAGTGCTTTACAGGGAACTGGAGCTGTAAAGGAGGCCCTGTCTTTAGCTGTTTCTTCTGGCCTGCTTCCTCATTCATGAAATAGGAGGGTTTACTGGGATCGGAAGCTCTTAATCCGAAGTTCCTGGACAGATTTCATTAGGGTCAAAATTACATTTTACCTGTCTGTATATTTTTCTAGAAGAGTCCTACAACTTGCGCCATAGTCTTTGAAATGTTTACAGCTGCCAAAGAGTTAAAAATAACAGCTTCCAGCATGAGAAATTCCTCAGACTTTATTGTGTTGGCTAAAAAGAGCTTTTGGTGTTTTTTATGGGCAAGAAAGTGAACATAATAAAGTTTTAGATAACTGAAAAATAAATTTAATCTAACACATACTTGAACTAATGTATTTTAAAAAGGCAAAAATGTACAAAAAAGATGAAATGTTCTTACAATGACTCTACCTATAAGCATTGTAAGATAATATTTATGTAATATTATGTAACATTTATAATATAAAACATATCATATAACCCTACTTCATTATAGCCTGTCATTTCCACTCATTATAAAGTCAACAGAGGGCTGAGGAGACAACTTAGTGGGTCCCCATGCAAGCTCGAGGCCCTCAGTTTGGACCCCCAGCACCCACGTAAAAAGCCAGGTGGGGCAGTGCACTGTAATTCCAATACTAGGGAGGCAGAGACAGGAAGATCCTTGGGACTTGCCCACCATCCAGCCTAGCAAATTGGTAAGAGAGATCTTATTGTAGGGAGCAATTGAAGAAGACACCCAACACTGACAAACATGCACACTTACACATACACAGATATATAAAATAAAGTAAAATTAAATTAAAAAATGAAGTACGATGAGCACATCCCTTACACGATCAAGCAAGCATGTTCCTGGGATGTCTGTTTTCATGGCTGGAGAGCCTCATGTTTAGGACCTTCTGGGTGCTTCCTCATGGGAAGCGGAAAGTTTTGAGAATGTGTTCAGTGTGAGCACCAGGTTAGTGAGAATTGGACCCTGTGCAAAATCCTAGGGAGACCTGCATTCCCAGGAGGTTTGGAAATCTAAGAGAGGGAGGATGGACAAGTCCCCTCCCCACCTGCCCCCCTGAATTGAGACTTGAAGGGGCAGGGCATCCTAAGCACAGTGACTAAACCAAAGGATGTGAAATAGGCTAGAACTGAGAGTCAGAGGCAAATCCTGAAGAAAAGCCCACAGAGAAATGGCAGCAGTCCTCCACGGGTAGAATAAGGGAGGGTGGAGCTGCTGGACTCCCAGGGAAACCCTGCTGGTTTCCAAACCCTGAAGTGCCCTTCTCCCCTGCTCCCAGCCCCTCTCACACTGGTTATTATAAGAACAAGCTCTGCTGCCAGAGAATGCGCCCTGTGTGTAGGAGCCTGGCTCTCAGAGCTTCACAGGTTTCCTGCTTTGCGCGGAGGCCCCACAGTCCCAGGAGGTCCTGGACTGTTTTCTGATTTGCGGAGCGCTATGCCTTTTGCAACAACTGGAGCAGTGAGTGCTAATCTCCTATTCTTTGAGTGTGGAAACAGGCCCAGAGGGGTCAGGTGATCTGCCAGGATTGCCCATTGCAGGTCCAGTGTGAGGGAAGTGAAGAGAGCCCGGAGCAGAAGGGGCCATGGAGAGAAAGGGCCAAAGGCTAAGACAGAGTCACGAGCACCCCTGGAGGCAGCCACAGAGTGGTCTGCGGTGAGCCTGACCTGTGTCCATAGAATACCTTCAGAAGGGCATGGTTCAAGCCAGGAGCTATTAACACCATCGAAAAGATCCCTGGCTCCAGAAGCCACCACGCGGTCCTGAATGAGGGCTGGGGCTTCTTCAGGATAAGGCCTGACTTGAGGTGTCAGGAGTTTCTAGAAGGTGACACTGTGGTCTTTTAGGCAGAAGCTTCATGAAGAGGAAGGGTTGGGAATGGGGAAAGAGCAGCCTTTGGGTGGGGGGATCTGGGGTGGGGAGAGGGGGTCTGAGGTTTTAGGTCTGGAGCTAGGCTGGTCCATGTTGTAGAATGTACCCGGGGGGTGGCGGCTAGAGTCTATCCTCCCTCCAATGGAGAGCTTGGGTGGAGTTATTTCCACAGTTCCTTCTGGAGGCCTTTAACCTGGTCATCCTCCCTTCTCCTCCTGAGGGGCCTTTCCCCACCAGGACTGAGACACCTCCCCGACCCCGGTCCTGCACAGCTGCTGCTCTGCCAATAGATGGCCAAAAGAAATGCTTCTGGGAAGGACACAAGACCCAGAGGCCCAGACAGGCAGGGACATGTTTCTAGGAGCAGTGACCGTCCTGGCCGTGGAAGTCTATAAGCAGATAGTGCTAGCATTGTTCCCTTGACTACCAGGTGGCACTAGGTACCTCTGGTGTCCCCTTCAGCTCTAGGTCACTTTCAGATTCCAGAAGGACGGAGGTGGAGTATACTTCACGAGGTTCCCCAGAACATTCCATCATTTTAGCTCTGAGTCTGGAACAAGAGCCCTCCGTTAACTAGCTACAGTGACCACGTTAATTGGGTATACCGAGAAGCCACCTACAGTTCTCAACGCTGCGACCAGGCTGTGTTCCAGAAATCTCTATGTGAGCCAGTTTTTGGAACTCTGACTGCATTTCCCCATAGAAACCAAGTTATAAATGGTGGTTGGTTTTTCAGGCCAGTCCACACATTTCTGTTTAACTCATAATATTCCTGCAGTTCATTGTGAACACAGCAATGTTAATTTAGGATGTGGGAAAATGCATTTCAGGTTTCAGTTTGGTTATAGGAATATATGTTAGTTCCTTTTCTCACTGCTGTGATCAGTTACCTGACAAATAAATGGGACTTAAGGAAGCGCTTGTTTTGCCTCACAGTTTGAGGGTATAGTCCCTCACGGCGGGGAAGCCATGGTTGTAGAAGCTGGCCACATTGCATCTGCAGTCAGGAAGCAAAGAAAGATGGCTGGCTGGTACTCAGCTAGTTTTCTTCTTTTGGGCCAGTCCAGGAACCCATCCCACAGCTCACATTTAGGATCAGACTTCCCATCTCACTTTACCTAATCTAGAAACTCTGTTATGGGTACACCTAGAGCTGTTTCTATGCTGATTCTGAATCTCACCAAATTGACAGTCCAGATTAACCATCCATCCGAGCATATATTCCACTTCTAAGTGATATCAAGGGTCTGGAAAGCTCCTTGGAATGGAGGGTGGGTAAATACTTTGGGGTACCAACACACACACACACACACACATACACACACACACACACACACACACACACACACACACACACACACACACACACAATGTGGACAGAGGAGTCTATGCTACTGTAATCCTGAATTGGGAACAAGTGTCAATACCCCACTCTGAGGTGTGACAGGGGCACAAACCCAGACAAAAAAATGTTTCTTCCCAACCTCCTTGGGCAAACCGGTCAATTGCCTGTGTACACTTAATGATTCTGCTTGTGGAAGTACCTGAACTCTGACTAGCCAAGCTGGTTCCTGGTTTCAGGCAGCCCACGTGCAGGACACCTGGAGACTATCTGGTTTGGGAGAGCTCCAGCCATGGGGGGGAGGGAGGCGTGCAGGGCCAATTTTCCTATGTGCTCCAGCATTTGGACTGTGAGACAGAGAAGGACTAGATTAGCTGGGAGCCAGGAAAGCCTGGGATGGAAAAAAAAGCACAGGTTTGCAGGAGGCAAGAGCAGGCACTGAGTCTTGTTGGTTGGACAGAAAAGATGTTTCAGAAAACAACCATGGGTCATGTCAGTGCCGTGTGAAGACTCTCGCGCCTCTGTTGCCACAGGTCAGCTGTGGTACTGTCAGGACAGTTCCCCGGCCAGCACACAGGGCAAACTGGAAGAGCTGGAGAGTTGATGGCAACGGAAGTAGCTTTCAACCAATGATGGGTGGAGAGTCTATGAATAAATACTTAGGCTCTCTCTATTGAGATAACTCTGAGGGGTATTCTGTGCCATGTCCCGGAGTTTCCAGAGGTACTGAACTCCAGTTGTCCTTAGTGGCAACGGGCTTGAGATCCTAATTACCTACTGCTATGGAACAAACCATCCTAAGGGTCTGTGGTTGCTACGCAATCATCAGTTATGTCAAATGATCCTGTGGGTTGACAGGAGTTTCTTGGGCTGGCTTTGCCTGGACTCATACAGCTTCATTCAGCTGGAAGCTGGCCAACCTAGAAGTCCAGACTGGCCTCATTCACACTTTTGCAGTTTGCTGGGTACCTTGGTTCTCCTCTAAATGACCTCACGTCCTCCAAGAGACCAGGGTTCCTTATGTGACTATCTCAGGCAGTCCTTTGAAGGGCCACAGGCAGCTGCTACCTACCAGACTCTTCAGGCCCAAGGCACCAGAATTCATTAATGCCCATCTTATTGGTCAACACAAGACCAGTGCTGCCCATGTTCAACAGTATGGAGAAAAACATTCCATCCTGGATGGGAAGAGCAGCAAAATTGCATTACCAAAGAGAGGCGTGCTAGATGCTATTGTGGAAAGAATAAAGACCATTAAACAATCTATCACACATTTTCCTTCTCTGTCTCTCTCCCCTGCTTTCTTGGCAATGTCTTCTTGGGGTCACCTCTGAAATAAATACTTACACTGGAATATTGGAATCAGGGCCTGCATCTGGGGAAACATAAACCATGAACAACACAGAATCACAGGAGACTGGGAACCAGCCAGAGACTCAGCTCCTAGGCAGGACAGCCCAGGACAGGCCACAGGGGAAAGCTCATCTCTCATCTCTGTTTCTTTTCTCATAGACCCTGGCCATGCTTTCTCTTTCTTCAGTAAAGACCAGTTTAGTGAGATGCTGGGAAAATTTTCCATGAACCTAGGTATGGGCCAGAAGAGAAGATGCAGATGACGGGCCCATTTTTGATAACAGTTCTATACCTCAAAATTTTTTAGATATGGAAATATTCTTGCATTATTTTGAGGAAGAGTTCATATTTCCAGTTTTCTGTGTTCAGACACACATATGCTATATGGCACACATGTGGAGATCAGAGGACAACCAACAGAGGGTTGTCAGTGCTGTCTTTCCATGGTGTCTGTCTGTCTGGGGAATTGAACTCAGGCTGTCAAACTTGGTTTTAAGCACTTTTATCTGCTGAGCCTTCCCTGTCCCTGTTTCTGTCTCTCTCATATCTAGTGTCGGTGTCCCTGGTATGTCTTCTTTTTTTCTCTTTCCCAGAAGATTCCTCAGGTTGATCTTACATCTCTTCTGCTAGATCAAGTTTCACGTCTGCTCTCAGGGTTTTGGCTTCCACGAGATTCTTTCTGTTCTCGGACTGTGCTTGCTGGGGAATATCTTCTCTTGTTTCCCTGCAGACGCTAATGATCTTTAAAATTCTGCCTTCCTCTTCCTGAACAGTGTCCACTGCCTCCTGGATGTTTGGTCTCCATCTTCCTCAGCAGAGGCTCTTGGCCATCTGCTTACGATTAAGGGCAGTGACTGTAGTTGGATGATTTCTCTGGTCCCCCCAGGCCTCCCCAGTCCCCTGGCCTGCTTATAAAATAACAATTCAGAAGCTTACATGAATTACAACTCTCAGCCATTAGCTCAGGCTTATTACTGACTAGCTCTTACACTTAAATTAACCCATAATTCTTATCTATGTTTAGCCACGTGGCTTGGTAACTTTTCTCAGTTCTGCCTTGTCATCTTGCTTCCTTTGTATCTGGCTGGTGACTCCTGACTCAGCGCTCCTCTTCCCAGAATTCTCCTGGTCTGCTCACCCCACCTATACTTCCTGCCTGGCTACTGGCCAATCATCATTTTATTTATCAACCAATCAGAGCAATGCATATTCACAGCATACAGAACGACATCCCACAGCAAGTGACAGATAGGAAGGAAACAAAATGGGATTGGACACTCTGAGTAGGTCAGGGAGACACATCAAATCTTAATGGTGATTTTTAAACTAAAATATTTTTCATGCAATGTTTCGATCTTGTTTTTCCTCTGCCCCCAGCTCCTCCCAGATCCTTCCCAATTCTCACCCAATCTTATGTTTTTAATGTTTCTCTCTCTCTTAAAACAACAACAATAATAACAACGACAACAACAACAACAACAACAACAACAACAACAAAAAACCCCAAGAAACATGGACAAAGCAAGAAACAAGCTTGCCCCTCAACAAAAACAAAACAGGTAAAAGACCAGTAAGACTGAGGGCGGGGGGAAGAGACCGAACAAAACAAAATGAAACAAAAAGTCCCCCAAAATACCACTGCATTCCTTTTATGTGGTCAACTACTCCTGGGCATGGGGCCTGCCTAGAGATGTGGTTGATATACCCAATGATATGCCCTTTGCTGGTAATTAGCAACTGCAGATACCTTCTTGGTTGGGGTGAGAGCTTGTGTCCACTCCCCCATCTGCTGGTACCCTGTCTGGCTTGAACGTAGCAGATCTTGGGTGTGCTGCTACTCTTCGTGAGTTCATACATGCTGTTGTGTCCAGATACTGTTTCCTCAATGTCCTCCATCCCCTCTGACTCCTACGGTCTTCCCTGCTCCTCTTCTGTGTAGATCCCTGAGCCTTGAGGGGGCTGAGTCGATGAGAATATTCCATTTAGGACTGAGTGTTCTAAAGTCTCTCTCTCTCTCTGCACATTGTCCAGTCGTGGTCTCTGTGTTAAGTCCCATCTGCTGCTTCTCTGCTGTGGGTTGAGTGAGGCACTGATCTCGTGGAACAGCATCAGGAGTCATTTTTATTGCTGTGTGCCTTTAGCAGAATCATAGAATTAGACCCATGACTTATCTAGTCTCAGGATCTTGGCCACTTTAGCAGTATCAGGTATGGGTTTCATTAAGTTGGCCTTAAACCCTATTTTTTTAAAAAGTGGTTTTTAAAACCCATTACATTTGTGCCGATATTACACCAGTATGTCTTGCAGGTAGATTACTTGTTATAGGTTTCAGGGTTTGTAGTTGGGTGGATATCCTTGGTTACTTTTTTCCTCTGGTACTGTGAAGAATACCTTCCAGTACCACAAATGCTAGTCAGTAGTGGAGGAAGGGTCTAGTTAGGCACCAGCTCAACTTCTCCATGCTCATTGACATATATAAGCATTCTCTTCAGCAATACAGCCTTACCACCAGTCTGTGGAGAGCAACCAATAGCCTTAGAAATAGTCTGTGATGTTTTTGAGGACTCCATGGGACCCCTTTGGTCAACAAGATGTAACCCATTCCTGGCACTGGAGTGTAGCTAGAGTTTTCCTGCCTGGCCCACAGTCAGGACAAACTCTCTGACCTGCCAGTCCCACAGCCACTCAGACCCGACCAAGTAAACACAGAGACTTATATTGGTTACAAACTGTATGGCCGTGGCAGGCTTCTTGCTAACTGTTCTTACAGCTTAAATTAATCCATTTCTATTAATCTATACCTTGCCACATGGCTCGTGGCTTACCGGCATCTTCACATGCGGCTTGTCATGGTGGCGGCTGGCAGTGTCTCTCTCACCCAGCTTCCTGTTCTCTCCATTCTCCTCTCTGTTAGTCCCGCCTATACTTCCTGCCTGGCCACTGACCAATCAGTGGTTTATTCATTGACCAATCAGCAACACATTTGACATACAGACCATCCCACAGCACTGGAGGTTTTATTTGGTGGCATAAGATGTCCAGTTGAGGCGTTATCTTTGCTATTATTTGGTGACTCCACTTAGATTCCATTCGTGTGTGTGTGTGTGTGTGTGTGTGTGTGTGTGTGTGTGTGTGTGACACACACACACACACACACACACATATATATATATATATACATACATACATACATACATATGGTTTTTCAAATGGCTTTTAGTATTAGTTGTGGAGGACAGAGTCATCTGACAGGGAGAAACCTCAATTAAGAAAATACCTCCATAAGATTGGACTGTAGACAAGCTTGTAAGGCATTTTCTTAATTAGTGATTGATGAAAGAGAGCTCAGCCCATTGTGGATGGTGCCATCCCTGGGCTGGTGGCCCTGGGTTCTTCAGAAAGCAGGCTAAGTAAGCTATGAGGACTAAGCAGCACTCCTCCACAGCCTCTACATCATCTCCTGCCTCCGTGTTCCTGACACGTTTCAGTTCCCTGCCATGACTTCTCTCAGTCATGGACTGTTATTGGTGAAATTATTAAGGCCACTCCATGTAGTTAAAAGGAGATTTATTTAATGGTGTAACTTACAAATTAAGGGATAGGTAGGTTGCGGGGTTTGGGGAAGGTGTATCGCAGTCCAGCGGTGTTCTCTGGACTTCTCCTTGGCCCACCTTCACTGTCCAGGGTTCCCGGACCAGAGAAAGCGCTGGCCCATCCAGATCTCGGGTCTCCAGGCACCTCCCTTGGCCCCGCCTTGTAGGCATGACAGTTGCTGAAGTCTCAATGGGGGTTGGAACTTCCAGATCAAAGCTGGAATGGCTACCCACTACAGACTGTTACCTGGAAGTGTAAGTGAAATAAACCTTTTCCTCCCCAGTTTGCTTTTGGTCACGGTGTTTCATCACAGCGATGGTAACCCTAATTAAGACAGTTGCCCCTCTTCATAGTCCCTGCTTTATTTTTCTCTTCTGTTCCTCTCCCCATTTACCCCCCATTCTAGTTTCTCTTTTATCTCTATCAGTAGCTGGAGGGCTGGCCTCCAGCTACCGAGGTTTTTTATGCAAAAAATCCACAAAGGCAGCAAAGGCTTAGGAAAAACTCTTACCTATCTGAGGGCTAGACTTTTTTCTATCTGAGGGGAAAAACAAGGAAACATTCCTGCTTTCTGGTGGTAACTTTTTCTTTTGCTTCATCTAGGAAAAAATCCTCTCTGAAAATCTCTCCTGCTCCACATAGTTACATTCCATACTGTTACATTCTCTATACATTCTCCACACAGCCACAGACCTCTTCTGCACAGTTGCAACTCTTTTCTATACAGCTTCATTTGCCTTGTCTCCACACAGTTACAAATCTCCACACAGTCACAGCTATACATCTCATTTACATAGCTCTTTCATCGTACAGCCACATTTCCTCCTACACAGCCAGATATACAGTTACATCTCTTTTTTATGTAGCTCCATATCTCTCTTCTAAACACATTTCTTCTCTCTACTCTGTTACATTCCTTCACATATTATTACATCATTTATTCACTCTTTACTCACTTATTTCTCTCATTCATTCACTCTCTCACCTTACTCTCATGCTTCTTCTTCTTTTATGTCTCACACTTCTCCTTCTTTCTCTCTGCTCATACAGCTACATTCCTCACTCGGCACACACACACATTCTCCCACACCTCACTCACTCACCTACTGCTCTTTACACAGTTCCTTCACATCCCTTCCTTAGCACACACCCACACACACTCACTCTTACCCTCTGCACACCTCTTATCACAGCAGTTTTCGCCACAGCTTTTCACAGTCCCCCCCACAGCCGAACTCTGCACAGTTATGAGTTACATTCTCAGGGTCACAAGGCATTTCTTGAGTAAACAATCAGAGACAGAGCCAAATGGACGCACGTAAGGAATCACACGGCTTCTCTCAGGCTAGGAGGGTCACATTGACTGGCCAGCGAGTAACACTTTGGCCAAGCACTTAGCCTGAGTTGGTTACGGTTCCCAAACAGAAAATGATGTTGAAATTCAGGACTAAACAATAACAGTTGCCAACACCTTGAGTGGAAAGGTTTCATGCAGTCAGTGACTACAGGGAGTTATGTCTCAATGTAAACAGTCTGACTGCGATTTAGCAGTAACCACCTGGGAACTAGTCTTTGTGCATTTTCTTCAGGGGCACCTTAATCTATTTAGAATTTGTTCTGAAGTCCAAAATTAGTTGTCTTTGTGACTGAGAACACTATTACTTTCCTGTGTCAGTTATGAAAAATATTCTAGTATTATTAGAATTAAACAGCTTAAGCAGAAATCATCTTCCTGACCATCCACAGCTATATGCCCAAAGATGTAAAACACTACCAGTGGGCTGTGGAAAGAACCCCACAGCTGCTTTTTTTTTAGGGAGGTAAGTGGTGGCCCATGAGAAAGATACAGACAGAAGCCACTGGTCATTAACAGTCAATGACCTCATGGCCTTGCCAGGTGAAGCTCCTCATCAGTTCATTATTCTTCTGCGAGTTGGCCTGTTGAGCACTAGTTGTCACCTGCTGTATACTCCCACAGCCTCCCACATCTCTCCATAACATTGTCTTCCATTTACCCTCTCTTAGGAGATCCTCTCCTGTCCCCTGGTCTGTAGATGAATTTCTAAACAGTCTTATTAAATAAGAAACATAGAGCCAAATACAGAGGTAATAGCCAAAGAGATCAGAGAACTAGCAAAAAGCCATGACTACCTTATCTTACCACCTTGCCGCTGTCACTTCCCCAGAGAGAGAGAGCTTCTTCCTGTGTAACCTGTGTTTTTATTGCCTTTCTGTTCTGCTTTCTCATTGGCTCTAAGCCCAGCCACATGACTTCCTCGTCACTGCCTGTCTATACAGACCTCCAGGTCTCTATGGTTGGTACTAGGATTAAAGGCTTGTGTCACCATGTTTGGCTGTGTCCTTGACCACACAGAGACTCTGCCTGCCATGCGATTGGATTAAGGGCATGTGCTACCACCACCTGACTCTGCTTATGGCTTGCTATGTGACCTCTGATATCCAGGCAAACTTTATGTATTAACATACAAATAAAATCATATTTCATCACAATTAAAATATCACCACATTGGTCCCTTACTAGGTACCTAACCTCTGTGACTATTCAGATTGTAGCACAGATATTGAAAGTTTAAAAGCTAGCATCCATAGATAAGAGAAAATATGTGATATTTATCTGTTTGGGTCTGGATTACTTATCTCACTCAGGATGATTTTTTTTCTAGCTCCCATCCATTTTCCTGCAAATTTAATAATTTCATTTTTCTTAACAGCCAAATAGCATTCCATTGTGTAAATGTACCATATTTTCATGTACCATTGTTGATTTTTCCAATCTTTTGATCCTAATTGCCAATGTACGGGTTTTTATTTTCTGGTTGATCGTCAACAATTGCAGAATGCAGATTGATGGACACCTAGGCTACTTTCTATTTCTGGATATTAGGAGCAGAGCAGCAGTGAATATGTATGAACAAGTATCTCTGTAGTAGGATGTAGAGTCCTTTGGGTATGTGCCCAAGAGTGGAACAGCTGGTAGATGTATTCCCAGCTTACAAAGGAACCGCCACATTGATTTCCATAGTGGCTATACAGGTCTACACTCCCATGAGCAATAAATAAGTGTAACTCTTTCCTGGCATCCTGACCAGCATGTGCTGTCATTAGTTTTATTGATCTTGGCCATTCTGACTGGTATGAGATGAAATCCCAAAGTAGTTTTTAATTGCATCTCCCTTATGACTCAGGATGTTGAACATTTAAGTGTTTCTTGGCCATTTGTGTTTCATCTTTTGAGAAGCCTCTGCTTAGTTCTATACATCTTTTAAAAATTGAGATGTTTTCTTGAGGTTCAGTGTTTTGAGTTCTTTAAGTATTCTAGCTACTAACCCTCTATAAGATGTGTAATTGGTAAACATCTTTTCCCATTCTATATGCCACTGCTTTGCCTGAATGATGGGAGACATGTCAACTTCCAACTTATTGTAGGGTGGTCTTGATGCCTGTTTTGGAGGGGACTTCTGGGTTAACCAGACTGTTGTGGCCAATAGGCTGTAGATGGATGGATGGTGGTGGAGCAGGATGGTCTCTGATAGCAGTGAGAGACAGACTTTCCTCCCTTCCTTTCCTTTCTGATTTTGAGGCTATTATGTGAAGATGTGATGCCAAGGCTGGGTAATCATTCTGCAATTGTTGACAATCAACCAGAAAATAAAAACCCGTACATTGGCAATTAGGATCAAAAGATTGGAAAAATCAACAAACAACCAACAACCCCCCCCCCCCCCAAACCACAGGGTCTTGGTTACATTGTTGAGCTTTGGTTACATTGTTGAGCTTTGGTTACATTGTTGAGCCTTGGTTACATTGTTGAGCCTTGGTTACATTGTTGAGCCTTGGTTACATTGTTGAGCCTTGGTTACATTGTTGAGCTTTGGTTACATTGTTGAGCTCTGGTTACATAGTTGAGCTTTAGTTACATTGTTGAGCCTTGGTTACATTGTTGAGCTCTGGTTACATAGTTGAGCTTTAGTTACATTGTTGAGCTCTGGTTACATTGTTGAGCCTCTGAACCTAGTTTGCTGTCATGTCTCCTCCCACAGTGGGACATGGCAAGTCAGCATTGCATGGATTTGTGGTTTAAGCCTCAAGTACAAGGTTTCCTGTCCATTATAGTTGACAGTAGCCTGACTAATAGCACTCTCAGACCGTGTTTCTGGTCTCAGAGTCTTCTGGTGCCTGGAATAAAAGCTGTGACTCACTGGAGTTGAGGACAAACTAGCAGTTTGCTCATACAATGTTTATCGAGTGTGTCTGTATACCAGGCACTTATTTAGGTACTAGATTGGAAATCCAAAACCAAACTAGGAAGCTGTGGGAGGCAGAAACTGGGAAGAAACTAGACAGGTTTTCTCCCAGTGCTCCGAGTCTAACTACATGTGTGGAAACTGGGTTGCTGTGAGTCTATGCATGTGGAAACTGGGGTGTTGGAGCCCTGTGATCAGTATTCACCTTTCAGCCTGCTCACCAGCTTCTAGTGGGAGTCAGTAGCACAACACGTGGGGTACGCATGAAGAAACCAAGGCTCCAGGAAGCTTTTCCATGGCAACTTGACAAGTACAGGTCAGATCTCTGGCCCTGTGCACTTAATCCCTTCATGGTAGACAGGTCATGGGAAGTATCCCATCTCCAGCTGAAAGGAAAAGCACATGATTCAGCAGAGAGACCAGGGAGAGATGCCATGTTTGTTCAGTCAGCATGCCAACCAGGTGGTTGGGCCATCTGACTGACTAGTAAACTAACTGACTAGTCAATTAACAAAGGGGATTCACTTAATCATGTGTGGGGTCTGGGAGGTGCTGGGGACATGAGGGTGGAGCAGGGGCCATCCCCCCTGCAAGGCACTTGCAGCTAGACACCAGTCTGGTCAGAGACTGATGTGCTGGGCTGTACTCTTTATGTGCTCAGGAGGTTCCAGAGCACAGGGGAGGGCATGTGAGACATTTCACAGTAGAGTCGATGTTTTCCAAGCATTTAAAAGCAAGGTGCAGAAAAACAGTTTGAAGTTTCCTTTAAAAAGTTAAACATGAAACTACCATATGATCCAGAAACCCTTCTCTTAAATGTACATAGAAAATACCTTGGTTATGGGAGCTACATATTAAGCTCCTTTGCTCACACACCCCTGACCTGACAGTGTCTGAAGGGTAGGGACAAGTTGGGTATTACAGGCAGATGAGGAGATAAACAAAATGTGACATATCTGTGCAATGGAATGGTATTTAGTCTACGGGGTGTGTGTGTGTGTGTGTGTGTGTGTGTGTGTGTGTGTGTGTGTGTGTGAAATTCTGGCCATGCTTCAACATGTGCAGATATTACATTAAGCCAGACACAAAAGGATGCATGTTTTATGACTACTTACCTGACATAACCCCAAATTCATAGAGACATTATATTATCTGTGTTCTATTATTTTCTTTCATTTCTTTAAGATTTATTTCATTTTGTGTTTATGAGTGTTTTTTTTTTATCTGCATGTGTGTCTGTGTACTACATGCATGCTTGGTGCCTGAGGAAGTGGTGGACTCCATGTGGGTGCTGGGAATTGAACACAGATCCTTTGCAAGAACAGCAAGTGCTCTTAACCACTAAACCATCACTCCAGCTCCATGCTCTACCATCTTCAATACAAAAAAACCAAACAAATAAACAAACTGAATAAATGAGATTTAAGCTTGGTTTAAACTTTGTCCAGGTTGATAACATTTGCATTTCCCTCTAAGCACAGCTGAGAAAAATAAGTGACATGCCAGGACAATCCAGGTCCCAGGTCTCAGAGCAGAAGAAGGGATTTCTGAATGAACAAACAAACTAGCAAGCAGAGCTGCTTGGCCTCCTGCTGGAGCTGGGGGAGGGCAAGCATGTTCTAGGAGACAGATAAACTCTGGAGGATGCAGATGCTAAGTCATGAGGACAGGCAGATGATGAGACAGAAGTGTGTTGGCAGGCTTTGAGTAAAAAAAAAAAAGGTCTTGACCACCTCATCCCTGCTGGAGTGTCAGGGTTGTGATGCAGGTGTGGCCTGTCAGGAGATGACAGCATGTCCCTTGTACTTGGCTCAGGGATTCTCCAGATGTCTCATAATCATTTGATTCCCAGCTTGTGAAGGAACCTAACACCAAACATTCCATCCTGCCAGGGAAGCTCTTTAAGCAGGAAGGTAAACGACTCAAAATAGCTACAGGAAGTCCCTGAAACCAACCAAATTCACTAGGCCCCTTGTCACCAGAAGCCTTGCAGAGATCTTTTGCAACTGGACTCTCCCCCTCAGCAGCCTTCAGCTGCAATAGCTCTTCATCTACTGATGGGCAGTTGTGAGGACTTCTGATCCCTGCAGAAATGTTGACTGGCTAGATATTGTGTGGGTCTTATGTAAGCAGCTACAACTGCTGAGTTTATGGGTATGTAGCCTTGTAATGCTCAGAGGATGCTGTTTTGCAATAGCTCTCTCTGTGCTCTGGCTTTTCCAGTCTTTCTGCCCGCTCTTCCAAAATGGTCCCTGAGCCTCAGGGTGGGGAAGGTGTGTGATATAGTTGCTCACTTATGGTTGAGCACTCCACAGATATGAATCTCTCCACTTTGGCCAGTGGTGTCTGTATTAACTGTCATCCACTGAAATTAGAAGCTTCTCTGATGAGGACTTCCAGCAGCTCAGGTCTTTGTCTCCAAAGGGTGACTCATTAACAACTCAGTTTACTGAGGGTCCTGCAGATGGCTGTGTGAAGTACAAAGCAGGAAGAACTGCTGAAGGACCAAACACTGGCCTAAGAATCTGATTGTCAAAAAGGGGAGAAAATCTGTATTTCCTTTTGCATTCTTTGTGTTTTTCCTCCACAGACTTCAGGTATCAGGGCCAGATGAGGCCAGGGTGCTCTTCAAACCACTCTGTTCAAGGACTCTCAGGGGTCCTCATTGGCACAGACCAGTGCTGAACGCCATAGTGTTCTCATGGCATCGAGTGCTGGGCATTTGGTGCAGAGCAGAACGGGCACAAGCAGCCCCATTTTGAGCTGAAGGTTAGAACTCAGAGCTATGCTTTTCTAAGAGGGACCCTGACTGTCTGCATGATGATGGAGGTGGTACTTATTAAGATATGCAGGCTCTAGGGTCCCTGCCCTGGGTGTCCTGAGTCTCAGGGACTGAGACCCTGAGATGCTTCTTTTAAATAGGATGGCGATTGTGTGTGTGTGTGCCTCTATGTGTGTGTGCCTCTGAGTGCGTGTGCCTGTGTGTGTGTGCCTCTGAGTGTGTGTGCCTCTGTGTGCCTCTCTCTCTCTCTGTGCCTCTGTGTGTGTGCCTCTCTGTGTGTGCTTCTGAGTGTGTGCCTGTGTGTGTGTGTGTGTGTGTGTGTGTGTGCCCCCCTCTGTGTGTGTATTTGATGAATGCATGTGTATGTTTGTGTGCTTGTGTACATGTGTGCATGCAGGTGTGCTTATATGTGCATATGGAAGCCAGAAGTTGATTTGGTGTTTGTTTGTGCTCTACCTTATTTTCTGAGACAGGGCGCCTCACTAAACCGAGACCTCACTGATTAGATACACTGGTCGGCCAGTGAGCCCCAGGGATCCATCTGCCTTTGTCTTCTCAGTGCTGGGATTATAAATGCAGGCCATAGTGCCAAACTTTTTACATGGGTGCTGGGGATGCAAACTCAGACCTCATGCTTGCAAGGCAAGCACTTTACCAATATAGCCATCCCCCAGCCCCTGTACCTGATTCTTACGTATTTTGCTGAGGTTGTTTGTTCATTTGTTTTACTCTTTTGGCTTGTTGGGGGCCTGCCACCCAGTTCCCAAATAAATCACACCAAGTCTTATTATTACGTATAAATTCCTAGCCTTAGCTTGGCTTGTTTCTAGCCAGCTTTTCTTAACTTAAATGATCCCATCTACCATTTGCCTGTGGGATTTTACTTTTCTATATTCCATATACCTTTCTTTACTTCTTACTCCATGGCTGGATGTGTAGCTGGGTGGCTGGCTCCTGACACCCTCCTCTCCTTTTCTCATTCCTTGATCCTCTCTCCTCTCAGATTTTTCCTCCTCTTTATTCTCTCTGCCTGCCAGCCCCACCTATCCTTTCTCCTGCCTTGCTATTGGCTGCTCAGCTCTTTATTAGACCAATCAGGTGTTTTAGACAGGCAAAGTAACACAGCTTCACAGAGTTAAATCTGTGTATGTATATAAAAATTATGTTACATTTGTAACATAAAAGAATGCAACACATCTTTGTATCATTATACAAATGTTCCACAGCATAAACCAATGTAACACATCTTAAAATAATATTCCACGACTTGCTGCAGTGTGAGAAGTGGCTTCTGAGGATGGTGCATCTGTGGATCACCCTGTGCTATTTGTCTCCATGTGTTTCCCCCCCTCATCCACCCACCAGCCAAGAAAGAGGCACTGAGGGAATAAAGAACTAAAATGAGGTCATAATGTCTCTGTTAGCTGCAGGAAAATTTAAATAATCATTACATCATCTCAGACCCAGTTTATTCAATACTCCTTTAGTGTTCACTTAATACTTCAGGTCACTTCCTCTGCTTTCCTTTTCCTGGTAAACTCTCCATGTGCATTTTAAACACGTGTAAATTTGCAGTTTACCCATTTCAATAAGCCTGAATTTGGTCTTGTGTCACAGTCAAAACTTGTTTGGTGAACACATGGGGAAGAATCAGTTATGGAATGATTTGACACCTGGTTGTAGGTATGAGAAAATGAGAGAAAGGTGTAAGGAGCTATGACTTCAATGAGACAGAAGCTTAATTTTTTCCTGTATTTAAGAAATTGTAGGAGTACTGTCTTGGGGTTGGTGTGAAAACACTCAGTGTGATCATTTGAATGTAACTGGCTCCCATAAGCTCATAAGGAGTGGCACTGTTAGGAGGTGTGGCTTTGTTAGAGGAAACGTGTCACTGTCGGGGTGGGCTTTGAGGTCGCCTATGCTCAAGCTATGCCCAGTGTGGAGACGGTTCACTTCCTGTTGCCTGCAGATCAAGATGTAGCTCCTTCTCCACACTCAGCTGGCTGCATGCTGCCATTTCCCACCATGACCATAATGGACTGAACCTCTGAACTGTAATTAAGCCATCCCAATTAAATGTTTTCCTTTACAAGAGTTGCCACAGTCGTGGTGTCTCTTCAAGCAATAGGAACCCTAACTAAGACACTCGGTAGCTAAGATTTTTCAAATTGCCCCTTCAGCATCTCCAGCCTGTCCATTTCACTTTACTGTGTGTGGCTGCTCCAGTCCCAGCCTTCACAGCCACCTTCCAGTTAGCACAAATGATAACAAAAAGAAGAAAGGCATAACTCCCTGCCTTGAAGAACATTTCTTAGAAGATGCATATGAAGTTCTGCTTGCATCTGATTGGTCAGAAGTGAGCCAAGAGTCATGCTTGACTGCAGTGGAATCTGGGAAATGTAGTCTTTATATTCAAATAAGAGCAAGAGGTTGTCTCGTCAATGAAGAAGAGCAGAGCAGAGGCTGGGGGCTGCCAGCAGTTCCTCAGCACCACCTTGGTCTTCTTCATGTCCATTCAGAATGTGTTGAGAGTCCAACCACTCTATGGGCAATAAGAAGAAAGCTTACCTTTCAGAGTTGAGTCTGAGAGGCCTTTGAGCGATGCCACTCTGGGTTTGGGGACAGATGGATCTGGCACTGCTTTTGGAATCTCATGTGTCATAAGGAAAGCTGCCTGTGAACATTCCTTTCCCTGGTTAGGAATGTTCGGTGTGTCCTCTTCCACCCTGACACTCATGCCCAGACTCAGTATCATGTTCTGCCACCTGGTTTTCCAAACCCACCTAATGGATGTCCAGGTCCTGGAAACCATCCACTGCCCTGCCTACTTTATGCATGGATACATCACTTCCCCTAACCTTCCACATCAATTCTCACAGTGCTAGTGCTCCCTACTGCCTACCAAATAAACGCTTGAGTCCCTCACCAGGTGCATGAACATACACACACACACACACACACACACACACACACACAGAGACACAAACACATGCATACATACAGACACACAGACATACAGACACACATAGAGACACACACAGACTCACACACATACACACACAGACACACCCTCACACATACAGACACATACATGCACACACACATACACGCAGACACACATACACACATACATACACAGACACACACACACAACACAGATGCACACACACACACACACACACACACACACACACACACATGCACACACACCATCATATTTCCTTGGCCCTCTGCGTAAGCTATAGCCACCAGCACGCAGGTGCCCCTTGCCTCCACTGTAGGACATGTTCTGAGCAGCTGAAGGAGCTGAGACCTGAGGAGCAGAGCCACTACACAGTGCTATCTCATCAGTGGGCCGACCTAATACCACCAGCAGCAAGAGCCACAAAGATGGCTGCCAGCTATTTTTTTTTTTTGCTTTCTTTTACTTTTGAAAATAATTCAAAGATAAATGTAGGAAAAACAACATAATGGACCAACAAAATGGACGTATTTTCCCAGTTACTAACTCAAAGCCTGTCTGCGAGAGTATGTTTTCACTTATGTGCATGTATCATTCTTCTGTAGAGCAGTAAGAGCCTTCTAGACCAGTGATTCTCAACCTGTGGGTCTCAACCCCTTTGACAAACCTCTATCTCCAAAAAAAATTTATATTACGATTTGTAACAGTAGTAAAATTATAATTACGAAGTAGCAATGAAATAATTTTATGGTGGGGGGTCACCACAGCATGAGGAACTTAGTTAAAGGGTTGCAGCCTTAGGAAAGTTGAGAACCACTGCTCTAGATAGTTTCATATCACCAAGTAAGAGAAAGGTTGTTTGTGTGGGCACCATCATAATACCACCACCTCTTCTAAAACAAAGCGATCCTTAGTATCCCAAAGACCAGCTATTGCTTTTCTCAAATTGCCTTGTGCCAATTTGTCTCTTTGAGTTACATTTCACAAAAGTCTAGATACAACACTTGGAAGACTGATCCTTTGTGCCTCTGCAGGCTCCCCCTAAGTCACCCCGATTCTTCTGATAATTTATTTTTGACAGAAATGGTTGGTGTGTCCTGTTGAGTAAAGACTGGACATTGCTGATTGCATCCCCAAAGCATTTTCATTCCATTTCCATTTCGTATTGATTGATATTCTCTGGAGGTTTTGATCGGGTTCTGGCGACACTTTCCCATTGCCTTTCTTTTGCTGGTAATGGCAGTCATTTGAGGTAACCACCTGGAATTATGATGTCATGTGGGTAGAGTATAAATTTCTTCATTACTTCTTATTAAATCCGTATCTTAACATAGTACAGTCCAGATAGGAAAGGTAAGGCTTCTGCTTGGTTCTTTCCCTTTATTTAACCAGTTTCTAGCATCTCTCCAAAACGAGCATCATCCTCTGAGAAAGCCCCCTGCACATCATCTCGGGGTTTCATGATGTCATGCCACTTCACTGCTAGGGGGTTGAGGATCTTCAGTGTCTCAACTGGGCAGCCAGGGGCTAGGATCATTTCCCTGTGGCATTGTAGATGGGTGGGCACTGGAGACCTGGGGACTGGGCTAGAGCCGAACTATTTCATTCTGCTTGAGCCCTTGCTGGCATCCAGGCTTTGCTGTGACTGCATGGCAGGGGTAGGAATACACAGTCCAATCATGTCTGCTCTTACGCGTACCTCAACCCAGGATATCAGTTCAGCCAGAACACACTGAGCTTCATCCCAAATGGTTGAGGTTCCCCTCCCTCTCCCTTACCTTCCTTCCCCTTCGCTCTCTAGCACCTTCTTTTTCTTTCTTTGACTTTCCTTCTGAGTCTTGTCCCCAGGGTCAAACCAAGTTTCTTGGCCTGTTCCAGATGGGTCCACATGTTAGGGTCTTCGTCCCAGCCTGACCCACTAAGAGGATTTCTTGATTACTCAAGCCCACCTCTCTCTCAGCCTGGACTGTGTGGGAGGCTCTTCTTGGTCACTGACTTTCTTCTGTTCATGGCCTGACCCTCAGGAGTTGAGCCTCTTTCTGCAGCAGACTGCCTCTAGAATCCCCATCATGTTCGACACAGAGCTACAGGGCCGCTAGTCACAGGGGGAGTGTTCACTCGGAGAAACACCACTGTTTTGCACAGACTTTGATACCAGCCCAGTATGGAGACGAGTAGGAGTTTTATCATTAGGCTTGGACATTTTTATATCTACTTGACTACTGTGGTGGATGGTTTTCATCTGTGGATTTGAGAGCAACGATTGTTCATAGCTTGGATCAGTGCTGGGCTCTGAGTTAGCTTTGCATTGCTGTGAAGAATACTTGAGAAAACCAACCGAACATCAATCCTGGCTCCTTACTTCAGGGGTTTCGGTATGTGAACATCTTGGTGATGAGTGTGGAATGGTAGAGTAGGGATCATCTCACAGTATCCAGAAAGCAAAGTGAGAGGAAGGGACCGGGGGCAAGGTTCACCCCTTGACACTGACTTCCTCCAGCTAGGTGCCTCCTCTTAATAGTCCGCACAGCTACAGATTAATCTATTGATGAGCAAAATGCCCTTATTCAATTACCTCTCAGTAGTTCCACCGGCTGAAGACCAAACCTCAACACACAAGCCACTGGGAATATTTTGTATCCAAACCAACACTGAGGCTGTTCTCAAAACAGATGCTCTAGGCTCCAGAAACATGTCGAGCTGGAGAAATTTTTCTGTGGGTGGCCACAGCGGAGCCAGAAGAGAGGACTCAAAGTGTGGGTCTGGGACCAAAGATAGCGTTGACTCTGTTCAATCTTGACTTTTTCTTTTCTAAGTTAATTAATTAATTTTATGTGCATGAGTGTTTTGCTTGCATGTGTGTCTGTGTGACACATGCATGTCTGGTGCCTGCAGAGGCCAGAAGAGGGCATTAGATGTTTGTGAGCTGCCATGTGAGTTCTGGGAATCAAATCCAGGTCCTCTGGAAAAGCAGCACATGCTCTTAACCCGAGCCTCTCTCCAACCTTCATTTATTAGTTTTTGCTGTTGTGGGGATTGGCTTTAGGACCACATGCATGTTAGGGATGGGTTTACGGTCGGGCTGTGCCCCTTCCCTAACACTGTTAACTCTAGAGGATCATGTTTTCCCATTTTAGGTCAGGAAGTGCAAATGGGCCTTCACTGTTTGTTTTATATACCTGTTGAGACGCCCATGCTAAGCCGGCAAGCAAGCAGCACATGATTTGGGGCACTGAACAGAAAGAACACGTGAAGAAGCCACCACTTTTCCTTAAGGAACAGAAAATTTCTACAAAACTTTTTCATATCAGAAATACACTTTATTGTACTTTTAATAGATTTTAACTAATGGGAGGGAGAGTTGAAATACTTATCTCAGCATTATGGGTTTAAAAAAGAGAGAGAAATGAGAGTAATACCAGACTACACCTAAGGAGATATGGGTTCTAGTTCTGACTCTGCCAGAAATGATGGTGACCTTGTTCGTACTCTGTCTTTGAACCTGTTTCCTTATCTATAAAGCATATGCTGGACCAGATAACAGCCATGTTTCATTCTTGTATTCAATATCGCATTCATGCTTTTATATTTTCATGTATTATTGACAGACATGATAGCTATTTTCTTGGTTGTTCCTCATGACAAACCCATGGTAACACAGAGGTGTGGCAGGGGATATTGTGCCCATTTAGACAGTTGGGTATGTTGAGGCTGAGGAATATTTGATGCTGGGTCAGGGCTTAATTAAAATTGAAACTGTTCCTCCTACTCCACAGTAGTTCCTTCTCAGCAGAAGGCATGTGTCTGTGGTGGATGCTGGTGTAATGGAGCAGGGGGCATCTGTCCGTCAGGTCTCTTTAATGTCTGAATACAAAGCATGGAGTTATTAGGATTGATGATTGCTGCTCTGTCGTTGACTACTTTTGTCTGCTGGAGGCTCTCTTTTGTGGTTGGCACTGAATGTATCAAATAGGCAATCGTAAGTAGTAACTGGAAGGAAGAAGGTGACGGGCCAGGAGAGAAGGACAGGTTGGAGAAAAAGCCAAATGGCCAGATGAGCCAGGTCCTCATCTGTGTACTCTCCCAGAACCAACACACTTGCTCGTATTAATTCTAGGATAAAGCTGCTATCTTCATCCCATTTTCCAGATGGTGAAGTCAAGACCTAGAAGGTTGAAAATTTGTTCAGCTATTAAGTGTCAGAGCCAGATCGGGAAGCCAGGCAATCTGGTTTCAGAGTTTGCACCCTTAGCACACTGATGCCAAGATTGAATTGAATAAGAAACCCTTGTGAGCTACTGTAATAAAACGTAAGAATGCCTACTACCTAAGGCTAGCAACCTGACATTGGAAAGAACATAATGCATATTGTTGTAGCACTGACAAAGGGGTTTGATTTCTTTTAAAAAAAATGCAGTATGTGGCAAGATATAAAACTTTCCGTTCTAGGACTAAGGAATGCAGAAATTCACTCTAAGCTTATAGTTCAACCAATGCAGGAGGCCAAGTTCTACAATAACGGAAGATCGGGAATAAATCAGTAGCTTCGAGTAACTCATGCCTAAGTGATTTCATAATGCACTCACTAGCTGGACTACTAAAGGGCAGGAAAACGAGCCATGTGCTAAAATGTAAAAACGTGTAGGTTGTGACAGCTCTGGTAACATTCCCATATGCACATGACAGGCAGGGCTTGGGAGAAGACAGGAAGAAATTCCAGTGGTTAGGTGTTGGTTAAGATCCTTGTTCTTTGACTTTTTTAGTAATGGCATGTTTGATAGATAACAGCGGGAAAGAGCTGCTGGCCGGCTCAGTTGAGGTGATTATCTGAGGGCAAGGCGTGGGGCTTTGCTAGGTCTCCCTGGCTGCCTTCATCCTGGAGCTCGCTGGAGCTAGCCAATCTCAGAAGTGCCAGAGGACATTTTCCTGGAGTTCTTGCAACTGCTCCCCCAGCTTCTGCTCCTCTCCAGGGCATCTCCCAGCAAGCACTCCGCGCACATCTCCCATCTCTGCAGTAGTGAGGCTCATTGGGGATTTTCTCTTTGCAGCCCTGAGGAGCATCCTGGGTTTGGGGGGTTGGGTTCTCAGTGCCATAAGTGCTGCACAGCATAGATGGGTGTCCTGAAGTGGGGTGAGATTCCGTCCACCTTCATCTGTGGTTTTGCCAGCTAGTCCATACTACATTAATTAATTAAAGTAGCCACTGGGTTTCGAAGAGAAGCCTGGTGTAGATAGATGTCCTGTCTTGCCAGCAGGTGAGTGATCTCTGGCCTTGGTATGGACTGGAAGCCTTTTTTCAGTGTGTTCATACTAAGTAGGCCGAATATGCCTGGAGGTAGTCTGGGCTGTCGACTGAGAACAGAGCTTCAGAAGGTGCTTTGGTCTCTAAGTATCTAGCTGGCTGGCCAAGGGTCACACATGATATGGAAGCTGGGCTTCCACGTGCGAATCGGCACCTATTTGCCTGTGCATGTGGAAGTGGGCGTGCCTGTGAAATGGCTGGACATGCCAGTGGCAGAGCAGGTGAAAGGTGGAGAAGGGGACTTGGGTTTCTGGACAATGTGTCACTGTCCTGATAGTGCCCACATCTCAGGGAATGTGTGGTTCTCAATGAAGCAAATTTTGGGTAGCTTTGTGCTCTACAAGAGCAAGACCGCGGTGTGTCAGGCAGAGAGAGCTTGGAGTATGCCGTCTTACCCGCGTCTGCATTGTGTGACCCCGTCTGTGTGTCTTTGGCAATGCGTTTTCGGGCACGCATCCTGCTTTAACAAGGCATTTGTTCGTTGTTGTGTGCAAGTCAGTCTGTGCGGCAGTGCCGGGATCCTGTTTGTGGCTGCTTGCTGGCTTTCCAGCTTCACTTGCGCCTGCAGTCAGGCTCTGCACGTGCGCCAGCCTCTGTGCGCACGTCCCCGAGTGACCCGTGTGCGGTGCCCAGGGACCTCTGGGTCGTGTGCACTCGCTGCCTGTCGCTGCGCTGACGAACGCTCCTCCACATGTCCGGGAGCACGTCTCCCGTCGTGTGCACGCTCCGTGTGCACGCCGCCCGCGTGTGTGTGTGTGTGTGTGTGTGTGTGTGTGTGTGTGTGTGTGTGTGCAGGGCGCCGCGCGCTGCGGCCGGAGGACCGCGCCAGGCTCCACGCGCCCCGCGGCCGTCCCCCCCCCCTCCCCCGCGCGCACCGCAGCGGGCCCCGCGATTGGCCGCCCGCTCCTCTAGCCGTCACCTCCTCCCCCGCCCCGCGCGCCCGCGGTCCCCGCTGTCCCCCGCGGTTCCGGCGAGGCCGCGCCGCGCTGCGCTCCGCTCCCATTGGCTGCGCGCGCCTTTGTGTGGCGGCAGCTGCGGCCCCAGCGCCTTTGAATGTCGAGAGGGGCCGGGAAGGGAGCCTTTCCATGGGCCATCTGTCTCCCCGCCAGCCGCCGCCCCGCCGCCTGCGCCCCGCGCTCCGCCTCCCGCCCCGGCGGCTCCCGCAGCCCCGCCGCCCGCGCCCCGGAGCCGCGCCACAAAGGGCCCGCGCGCAGCCGCCGCCGCCGCCGCCGCCGCGCGAGGAGCCAGGATGGTCCTGGTCCACGTCGGCTATCTCGTGCTTCCAGTGTTTGGCTCTGTGCGAAACAGAGGTATCGCTTTTTCCTTTCGGGGTCTGCTTCCTTCCGAGCGCGGATCGCCGCAGGCACCGGGCGGGGGCGGGGGCGGGCGCGGAGGGCGGGGGCGCAGGCACAGCCGCGGGGCGAGGCGAGCGGTGCTGCTTCCCACCCCCTTCTGGGGAGACCCCCGAGTGTGGGATGGCACCCTCGCGGGAGCTTTTGTAGTGAAGTTAGGATTTGGTGAATTTGGGTCCCTTTCTCCCCAGCCCCATATTTTTTAAAATTATTATTTGCGGCGGACGTGGTTCCTCCAAATCACAGCCCCTTCCCCTACCTAGCCCTGTGTGACCGAAAGGAGATGCATGCCGTGTGTGTGTGTGTGTGTGTGTGTGTGTGTGTGTGTGTGTGTGTGTGTGTGTGTGTGTGTGAGAGAGAGAGAGAGAGAGAGAGAGAGAGAGAGAGAGAGAGAGAGAGAGAGAGAGAGATTTAATTTTCCGTGATTTGCTTTTTTTTTTTTTAAGGCATATGTGTGTTTTGTTCTGTTTTGTATTTTTTCATTTGGGGGGCCTTAAGGCCACTGGCCGGTGAGCTGGGGTCTGAGTATCAGCCCCATCCCATGCTCCGACCTCTTCCCTCTCATGGGTACTTGTACCTTCTTTTCCCTTCCTTTTCTCTCATTTAATCCTTTTTGTTTTATTGCCCTTATTCTGTGGCCCTGCACACCTCCCTCCCCGCAACTGTCTTTGTATGACAGTTTCAGTTACAGGTTCAAAATGCTTGTATGTATGCGTGTGCATGTGTATGTGTGTGTATGCATGTATACGTGTGTGCGCGCGCGTGCTTTCGAGCTTCGGAAATCAGACGTGCGCTGCCTTGCACCCCTGGGCCCGTCCGGAGCGGGTTGTCTGTTTCTTGGGTGTTGAGCTGTGCGTGAGAATGAGGTGGGAAGCTGCCCCCACGCCAGGCCCTTTGCCCGGGGCAGGGGTTGACCAAGCAGCAGGCTGGCGATGTCTTTGTTTTTAACTGTGGTATATGGGGTGTGTTTGCACGGTCCCCCTTCCCCACGTCCCTTTTTCCTTATGCTCCCCTGCAACAATAGCTTGGGTTCCCCCTTTCTTCCCCCCACTCCACATTTCTTCCATTTTCTTTTAATCAAAAATTCCCACCTCCCAAAGCAAATCTGAGATACATCAATTCATTTTTTTCCTTCTTTTTGTATTCTGCCTCTGGACTCACATTTCTCTTGGAAATGTTTCTTCTCTCCCACTCCACGTCTGCTTAAATCCCTACTGGCTAAGCACCCCCTCCCTTTACAAGAATGATGTCTTCCCTTCGCCGACCCCCTCTGGTCTTCCGAGTCAGAGCGGGGGATGGGGTCGCAGAGCCAGCGCTTTAGTGCGCCCCAGGGGCCAGACTGCACCAGGCTAGGAAAACCCAGCCCTCTTTCAGCCAAACTATCCCCAACCCCGCGCCTCTCCCCAAAAACCCAAAGGCAAGATTGTCCCCTTAGGCCCGTTTGAACTGCAGGGTTTTTTTTGTGTGTGATGATAGAGTGATGACATTCTGCATTTATCAAATCTTTTTTTTTCTTCATTGTGTAGCTCAGTGAATGGTCAACTCGCTGCTGTGTGCGCTGTGACCCTTCTGCCTCCGCATTTAGCTGTATTGTGACACCCTCTTAACCATTTCCTGTCTCCATCCGAGGAAGGCATTGCTATTTAAGCGGCAGTATCCCCTATCTCAGGCCAGTGTGGTGGTGGGGGGGGGGAGAGGAGGTCAGACTAGATCATGAAATGCCACCCCCTCCCCAATACACAATTATCTCTTATTACTTGGCATTTCCTCTTAAAACGGGTGTGGAACATTACACTAGGCAGAAATTCAAAAATGATTAAGAAGGGTGTTGAGCCTGAAAGTATAATTATCCTGATTAAATCATTATCATCCTCATTAATACCACCAATCTCTAAATACCATTGCAGCATGCTGGTTCCATGTTTTGAAATTCAAATTGTTCAGCTGCCTTTAAAATTTATTTTTAATAACCCTCCCTTCCACCAACAAAGATCCAACAAAACCAATTCTGCCTGTCAGAATTGCGATGGCAAACTTTCACGGTAAACACACCCACAGGAAATTTCAGGGTCTGAGGGGTGAGTTGGGCTGTGGGTGAAATTTAGCACAATGTGCTAAGGACACATGACCTTCCGATAGAGGATACTAATGCTTAATTCAAAGGTCCTAAACCACAATTTTCTTGTAAAACTATTAGATAGCCTGCTAGCTTAAGCCTGTTCTTTTAGTCTCCATTGTAGTAGTATAGGATGTAGGCCATTTCAGAATAGATATAGAGAAATAACCATTTTTGTATCTTCATCTTGTTTAGCCGAGTACATTGCACTGTAAATCCCTGTTAAGTGGATTCCTTTTGCCTTGGCTTGGAGGCTGTAGCAGCCCATTTTCCACTTGTCTGGGTGACCATCAGCTGGCCTCCTGGCAGCACCCAGGCGGAACATTTAGTTGGAGGCAAAATTTATTAAATCTATATTAAAAAGAAAATCTTATGATGAAATGACAGTTGCTGCTATTTCAGCCTCTGAAAAATTGGTGCACCATGGTCCCTGGCTGAAGGGGAGCTGCTGTGGCCATAGGGTCCTAATTGTTTAATTGTACAATGTCAAGAGCATCTTTGGACATCTGCCCTGGCCCTCAGGGCTGCCCCTTTAACAGCCGGCTCCCTTCTGCTGCCTGGCCAGCCAGACCTGCTTGAAAACGGAAACAAAACAGGAGCAGTCCTGAAAGAATAAGGCGCCTACTTTGAGGGCCCTTCCAAAATAGTCACAAGCAGCCTCCCCAGAACGCCATTTGGCGATTTGAAAAGAAAAAGAAAATGCAAAACAAAATCACCAAAAAAAAAAAAAATTAAATAAATAAAAATAAATATATAAATAAACCTCAGCAAAACGGTTTTCCATTAAACAGGGGTAGCGTGTTCTGCTGTGCTGAATTACTTCCTGTTCTTATTTTGTGGGTAATTTTTTATGTATCGAATATCCTTTTGGTTGTGTATCTTTTCACCTTTTCTTGTACTAAAACTAAAGCATGATGTGTATTTTTTTACATCCCCCAGTTGACAATGTACAGCGCTCGGTTAGAGACGTTCCCCTGCTGAACCGTACTGTGGTCGTGTAGCCCGGCCATCTGCTCATTGTACGCTGCTTTTGTTCTGTCGCCCCTCCGAAGCATGGTGGGCCCAGCCTTTTCTTTTCCTTTTTTTTTTTCCTTTATTTTTTTCCTTTTTTTTTTTTTGTATTGTGTGCATGATGACATTGTTACACACAGAATCCACTAATACTAATATACAATCTCAATAAAGAACTAGTTTTTCCTATATTAACCTAGTGTGCTTTTTCTCTTGCTGTTTCCCCATTTATTGTCGTATCCCGCTGTTTAGAACCTCCTTGCTTTTCTGTCCTCAACCTCACCCACCCACCACCCCCCACCTCCCATTGTAAGGTTTGAGTGAATGCCTTTTCTTTTACTTTCCTTTTTTTCCTTTCCTCTCTCTCACCCCTTTTTGTGGTATAGATATGGTGACTCTAAGCTCATGTCGCCCCCTTCTCTTAGGACAATAGGAGCCTGGGGCCATGGGAAGGGTCAGCTGTCCTCTCACACTGAAACAGCCCCACTGCATAGAGATCCTCTATCTTTGGCCACCTGGGTACTCAATACCCTCCACTTTTCCTCTTAGTGTCCGAGCTGCAAGGCGTTGGAAAGAAAGGAGAATTCACACTGAGGTTGAGAAAAGGGATACTGTACTTAACTAGCAATCTTGTAGTATCGACTCACCTGAAAAAAACCATTTTGAGTTGCGTTTCAACTTTCTGTTCACTGTCTCATTGATTGACTGTCCTGATAAATCATGCTGGGGGTGACACGTGACGTGTAACTGATCCAAAGCACTACAGCATCCCTTTCTATGTGTATATGGAAATTCTTGAGATCTACAGTGTAAGTTTGTCCTTTGGATCCCGGGTAAGGAAAATGCTTGGGACGGAAGCCCCCGAGGCCCCTCCCTGTCCAGGGATGGCAGCCCCACCTGGGACTGTAGGAATAAGAGTCAGTACTTTCTGTGGGCTGTGAGCCAGTTAAAGCTGATTATAGCCTGCTTGCCTGACAGCTGCTTCATCTGTGGCCCTAGGGCCTCTCTGGGGAGAAAGCAAACCAGATCTGGCCATTGTCTCAGAGTGTGCGCTCCTTGGAGTGGGGGTTGGGAGGTCAGGAGGGAAGTCGGGACCTGTGTCCAAACTGAATTGCAAGAACCCTTCGAAGTATCTTTACCCTCTTCCTATGACGGCTCTGAAAAAGCAACAGAAAAGTCTCTCCTCCCCCCACCCCAGAGTGGAACCCATATTCAAGCATTTGTCAGCTACATCTATTCAGTTTCGGCCCAGAACAAGCCTTGTTAAATGAGGCGTTTTAGACACCAGAGGAAATCAGTTGATTAAAGAAATTCATGGTTCCTTCAAGGGGTCATCATTTCGAAGCTGTTTCTCTTGGCGGATGTCCTTAGTCCTGGCTCGTCTAGGCCGTCTTCTGGGCGGGCCTCCGATGGTTCCCTGAGGGAGGATGGCCCGCTACCTCACTGCTGCCTGACCACTGAGCTTCCTTGCCTTCTTTGTGGCCTCGTGAGGCACTCCCCACCCCCAAGGGCTGCCCTCTTTGCTCTGGCCCTTTGTTCTTTTCTTCCCAGCCTGGGTGGAAAAGCTGGACTGATTTACTGTGACACACGGACACACATGGATGATGTTGGCAGAGGCTTGTGCTATGGTGTGTGCAAAAGGAGACATGCGGGTCTATGAGGCCAGGCCCTTGAAGGTTTTCTGGTTTTTCTTTCATTTATTTTCTTTATGGTTTATCTGAGACCTGAGTTTGGTAAAGCAAAATAACACTTCCATCCAACTTCAATAATGATCAAAACAAATTGGGTGACCATTCTCATTTCTCCCTAAAGATAGATCAATATTAATCAACTCTAATATTTTATTTTTTTTAAGTTGATGTTCAGTATTTCAGAATTCTCCAGTAGTACATTTCAAGGCTAGGTCTTCAATAGTCCAGAATGAAATTGCTTAATGGCAATTGTGCCTTAGCAATGTGTTGAGTCTGTACTGTACACGACCCGGCTCATCAGAACTAAATATCTAACATATTCGGGAGAATTCCCCCCACAACTTTGCGACCCAACAACTATAAGGTCATTGCACACTGTCTTTCTTCTCTCAGCCTTCTGTCTGCTGTACGAACATTGACCTCCAGGATTTTGCACAAGTCGCCTGTAAATGGACCAGGTAACCCACCGTCTCCGATAAGATGGAGTATAGCTCCTGCTCCAGTTTTCTCTGGATTTCCCTTCTGACCAGCATTCGATAAGCTCCACTTAATTAATGAGTTTTCTTAAGTAGAAATTTCCCGCACAACAGCAAATACAATTAAACTTTTCAGATGAGGGGGAAGGGCCACCCAGACCACTGATGTTCTTTTATGCAGATGAGTGACAGCCTGGCGACCTCGTTCACACTTTTCTCACCTTCCTTTTCCCCCATGTCCTTTTTCTCTTTAAATAAGCATCTTGAAGTTTCTCTTGGGAAGCTTGATGGCTTCCTAGGAGGGTGAGGCCACAGCTTTGGGCTGTATCTGGTGTTAGGTGGAGTTTTCCTAGAGCTGGCCGGAGGACCATCAGCTCTTGACCCATGACTGTGGGTCTCTCAATTCTCCTGGACCACTGCTGCCCAGACATATGGGACACTTTCACATTAGTTTCCGTATGGCTGTAAATAGCTTTAAAAGATCCCCAGCTTAACATAGTGTGAAGCAAATCAGTGTCAGTTTCCGGTATGGTTTAGCCACAGAGGGCCTTCCCGCGGAGAGGCTCAGATTCAGAGTGATTGATGAAGTCCTTGCAATGCCTGTTCCTCATATGTTCACTCATTCATTCCTCCATTTGCTTACTTGTTCATTCATTTTAGTTAATGAATATTCATTAAATACCTTCCTGGACCAAATGCTGCACTAAGGACTTATGCTGCCTGAGACATCTGAGCAGAGGGCCCTCATGGATGGCAAAGTGACCTCATTTGGAATAGTCTAGAACTTGAGTCCTGGCTGTCTTGGCCTGGAAAGGGAATATAGGTACCATTCTGGACACCATCTGGATAATGACCATCCTAAAACCTGCCTCAGAGGGTTCGTTCAAACTCTTCAAAGGCACCTGGCTCACAGCAGGGGTCAAAGGCAGGGTAGACAGCTGCTCCCCTCTTCATAACCATAGGTATTGATTGTCCCAACGATCAGAATCCCACAGTCACAGACGGTGTTGTGGAGGATTGTTGTATGTGCCTCGAGGTGACATGCACACTGAAGTAGAGAGTACCAGGTCGGGTAGGAGACAAGAACAGGACATGCGTGTGGTGTGTGCACATGGGTGGGTGGTGGTGGGGAGACCTGTGTAGGATTTTTGCTTTCTGCAAGTGTCCTTAAATCATAACTCCAGGGCCACGTAGCACCAGGTCTATAGAATGTATAGACAACATCTGGAAGGGATTTTGAGGCCAGTTTCCAAGGCCTTTGGACTTGCTTCTTTGTCCACCGAACTCTTAGGAGAAACAGAGAAGTCTCGGAGAAACTTCTTCTGGCACCTGTGACTGAGAGCTGAGACTAAGGGACTGAGGCCAGGGGGAGGCCATGGCAGCCTTCCAGTGGGATAGAGACCCAGATTCCATGTCTAAGGAGTGAGAGGAAGGTTTACATCATGGGCCGTGCCATAAGGAGAAATGTCCAGGATCAAGTTGATGTGGAGGACCAAGGGACGGTAAGGTCTTCGGTGTGCCTTGGACAGTGTAAGATCACAAAGGCAAACAGAGAAGAGGGGACCAGTCAGCTTTGGGGAACTATGAGCCCAGCATTGGATAAACATGGAATTTGGCAGAGAGAAGGACACTGTGGCCATGCCTGGGACCAGAGACCTCTAGGATTTCCTGCAGTTTTAGTGGGAGGAGGCCACAAGCTTCAGTAGTGACAATTGCTCATGTGGTCTTGATGCTCTCTCCACGTCTGGAATCCCCTACTGGGTTGTTCACATGTATCTTCAGCCACTAGGCTCGTCCTGGGAGCTGCCTGACTCAAAACCTCAGCCTCTCTGCCAGCTGTGCCACTCTGTCCAGATGTTACAGTCTGAAGTTTTATTGAATTTCAACCCTTGAGCAAAGAGGCTCCAGGCATTTGAGTGCCAGGGTCCTAGCTGGGTTGGCACACACACACACACACACACACACACACACACACACACAGAGAGAGAGAGAGAGAGAGAGAGAGAGAGAGAGAGAGAGAGAGAGAGAGAGAGAGAGAGAGAAGGAGAAGGAGAGAGAGGGAGAGAGAGGGAGAGAGGGAGAGGGAGAGAGAGGGAAAGGGAGAAGGAGAGGGAGAGGGAGAGGGAGAGGGAGAGGGAGAGGGAGAGGGAGAGGGAGGGAGGGGAGAGGGAGAGGGAGAGGGAGAAGTGATGAAGAGAGTCACCTGTACCCATGGGGAAGAAGAAGCTAGAAGGAACCAATCTTGGTGAACAAAGTTGGAGATCAAAGGCATGGGTGTGGCACACACCAAAAGGATGTGTGTGTGACATGTGAGGTGTGATCTCAGGGTTGGTCCATTATCATCTCATTTCCTTCAGGTATGACCACAACCTGTGAGGAGGTAATTGAGGATCTGGAAGGAAATTGAGGCTCAAATTGCTGAAAGCCTTTGCCACCCTCTTCCTGTTAACACAAGTGGCTGACCAAAGGCCACTGGCCACCCAGTCTTGGTCCCCCTGAGTCTTCTGTAGTTTGTAGACTGTCAGGTAAGGCCAGGAAAGCAATCTTTGCTTGGCATTTGTGTCTGGTGGGAGCAACTCCAGAAAGCCAGGGTCCATGTCCACATGGAGATGACTGAACTATGAGGAGGTTTATGTTCTCAGCACTGAGCTGGTGATCCCACAAGGGAACTCTGAAATACAAGGTTAGACTGCCCGGGGGACAAGTGTTCTCATGTCTCCAGCTGGGAGCTGTGTCCTGGGATGGTAAGTTCTTTACCTTTAGATGCTTACTCAGAGGCAGCCGCCAGAGGTCTGGGAGGTGCAGTCTGTGCCCCGATTTCCGCAGACAGAATAGCGGTGCCTCTCATGCTTTGAGTCCGTGTTGCTGTCTTTCTTAGATCACCTTGATGACTTCACAGATGACGTGCGCTACATCGCAGAGATGACAGAATTCCATCCTGGAAAGTTTAGAAAGTCAAGTGAGGGCATTCTCCCTGGTGTGATCCAGTGAACATATGCATAAGATGCCTTCCACATTCACCCTGTTGTGATCCAGTGAGCGCATGCATGAGATGCCTTCCACATTTGCCCTGGTGTGATCCAGTGAGCACATACATAAGATGGCTCTCACATTTGTCCTGATGTGATCCAGTGAGTGCATGCATGAGATGCCTTCCGTATTTGCCCTTGTGATCCAGTGAGCACACACATGAGATACCTTCCCTATTTCTGCATATGCATTTGGTGTGTGCTTGTACAGTTGGGATATGAACAACTTATGTTTTCAGTACTGGAGATGGAATCAGGGCCTCATGCATGCTAGGCAAGTGCTCCACCACTGAGGCACATCCAAGGCCCCCTCCCCCCTTTTAAGTTTTGAGAGTCTTCCCAAGTTGTCTAGACTGGCCTCAAACTTCTTGCCTCAGAGTGCTGAGTCGCTGGGATTACAGGCCTTCCACACTAGGCCCAGCTACCTTCTTCGTTTTTATTTCACATGACATGAGCAGCTTCACAGTGTGCTGTGATGTTCTCACAGGCCGGGTAACATTTCACTCGAGACGTTCCCGGTGAGCTAGGAGTGAGGTGGATCGCAGGCCTCTCTGGGTTGGCCTACCCCAGCTACGGGTTATTGTGGTGGTTCCTGCCCTCTACCAGGTCCTTCCACCGACCGACAGGCTCAGTGAGGGGACAGGGGAAGGGCTAGTGAAGAAATGCAGCTGAGATAATGTCACCAACAGCCCAGGGTCGGGTCCTTCTTCTGCCAGGAGCTTCCACATTGGTCTTGAGCAAGTCTGTCTTCCCCTCCACTCGGGGACCCTGCTCATCAGATGGTGACTCCGTAGTCTGTGCTTTCTGGGGCTTGTCACATGGAAGCGTGCAGAGAAGCCAGCCAAAGGCAAGCGTAATAATAAAGGCCCTCGCAGAGCTCAGTGGAAGTAGGCCTGGCTTCCATCCCTCTCTGTCACTATCCGCCCTACGAGGCTGGCCAAAGCCGAGGCCTCTCTGACTTCACTTCCTGTCTGCCAAGGAGATAATCAGCCTAATTACCCTTCCTGCTCTGAAAAAACCATGATTTCCTCTTGGTGCGAACTTGCACTTCCTCTGCCCCTTTTGCCTTTTCTCTGGGAGGCAGCTACTCGTGCCTCGGTGCCTGGTGGGCGAGTGCCCTTCTGAAGGCAGGTTACCTGGTGCCGTAAGCAGGGCAGGATCAGTGCTGGGCAGGAGGAGACATTGAAACATGAATGAGGTGTGCTGCCTTGGGCTGGGTAGCCCCCTCATCCCGAAAGGGATGGTGACATCACTTACATGGTAGCTTGGGCATGGCAATGCCAACGTGTGCTTCCTAGCCCTTAGGGCTGGCCTCCCCAGCCCAGGGGAGGAAGTGTCAGAGATGAGGTGGAGGGGCAGGAGCCTCTGGCTGGAGGGAGCAGGCTGACTTAGCTAGCACCTGTCTCAAGGATGGGAGAAACCTGGGCAGCTGCGGCTTCTCTCCCTCCCCTCTGATGTGGGAGCTCAAGGGGGGGGGGGTGCCTTGTTCTCTGTCTCTGCAGACAGCGTAAGCTGCTCTAGCTTTCCTCCTCAGCTGCCAGAGCTCAGGGCCCCCTCTGGGCTTCCTGCCTTTCTGGTCCACCCCCGTCTCAGAGCAATAGCTTCTGTG
Organism: Peromyscus californicus insignis; assembly: GCF_007827085.1. Lineage (NCBI taxonomy): Eukaryota > Metazoa > Chordata > Mammalia > Rodentia > Cricetidae > Peromyscus > Peromyscus californicus. The sequence continues at coordinate 66,193,888 of NW_026294469.1, read as the reverse complement.
CCTGAGCTCTGTGAGAAAGGATGGATCAATGTGACCATTCCCACTCTGGACTGTTCTGCCGTAGCCAAAAGATGCTCTTCCACAAGACCTCAGCCTGCTTGGCAGGGCTCATTCCCTGGAGTGAAAAGCCACAAGGCCTCCCACTACCTAACTCTTTACCATTGAGGCCTTGGCCTCCTGACCAGAGCTGAAGATCCTGTTCCACAGAAAGGGGAGAGAGATGGGAAGACAGGCCCTGGCATCTCTTCTCATGGCTTCCTGCACTACTGTTCCCCCCACAACCCAAAATGTATCTAACTTCTGCCAGGAGAGGGTGACCACGGAGGTGGCTGGACAGGCCTCAATTCTGGTCCAGTCAGTGTTCACCAGAGCCTCTCATCTTGGATGCCAGACTGAGCAAGCCACAGCCTTGGCCTCACCTTGTGGGCAGAGGAAGAAGTCAGGCCAGGTCAGGAGGGGGGCACCCCAGCGCTGTGAGGGCTGCTACAGTTGCTCCAGCGCAGGGTGTCGCCTGCCGCAGAGCCTCAGGGGACTGACAGCAAGACTCGATGCAAGGATGAAGCTGTGGCGTGGGTGAGCACAGGCCAGCTGGAGGGGGAGGAGGAAGTTGTGGCATGGGTGAGCACAGGCCTGTGGCATGGAGGGAGAGGTCCTCAGCTTGGTCATGCCCGGCAAGTGAGGGCAGATAGAAGAGGCAAAAACAAAGCGTGGGTGCTGACCTGAGGTGGCATTTCTCTGGAGGGTCCCTGTGCCTTCCCAGAGAGATGTGGGAGGAAGCAAAAGCAGGAAGGGGAGGCAAGAGGGGTGGAAGAGGCTAGCGCCGTTGTACTGCCCCAGGCCCCCCTAAGCAGGGGCCTTTATCAGTCCCATGTATTCCAGGTGTGTGCCTGTACCTGAGAGTGCCCCCTGGCAAGTGGGTGTCCTTCCTCAAGTCACCTCTAGACTTCAGGGAAACTAGCTATGTGCTTGGAAGATCCCAGGACTCTGCGTCTGGGGACAGAAAAGGACCCGGACTTAAGGTGGGGCAAACTGCAGTCTCCAGCCTTTACTTCTGAATTTGTAGAAAAAGTGAGTTTCAGATAAATTAAGCAAGGGATCTTGCTTGACATGGACTTGAGGGAAAAGTCAGAACTTTGTGATGTACCCAGTCTAGGCCATGTCCTGACTGTAGGGTCGCTTCACACCCCTTCTGAATGTGAGCGCTTCAGGGGCAGGGGAGGAATACTTGGTTGGCCCAAGGCCTCATCTTCCCTGTGCTGGAGACCCAGGCTTTCTAGTGGCTGGAGCTGGGACTTGGTTCTCCAAAGTCCCCGGAAGGATGGGAGCCAGGTCTTTTGACTCTGATGGCCAGTGGGCTCTTGGGTGTTGGCCTAAGGCCAGGAAGAAGTGTCATGAGTCCCCCTACCTCCAGGTGTGGCAGTTAAGGGTGGCTTTACGGATGTGCCTGAGTGAGTCTTGAAGACACCAGGGATGTAACTGGGCAAAAGGAGGCCAGAGATTGGGGATGAGCTCATGGCTGGGACATGAGAGAGGCCTCCTGAGGAGACACCGGGTTGGCGCTGTCCCTGGTGCACTGAGAGAGATATCTTAAGGACTCGTTTCTTCTTATTGTGGTAAAATACATATTGCATAAAATTTGCCTTTTAAATCAGTGGTATTACATATACCCACACAGTGTTGTGCGGCCACCACTATCTGCTATTTCCAAACCTTTCTCCAATCATTTCAAGCTAAGGTGTCCTTAGTTTTCCCCAATTCCCAGGGGTCTGTTCCCAGGTAGGGCTGGGGCTGCATTTGTTGAGTGTCTTTCAGAAAGGAATGGGGTTGTGGTGGTGGTGGTGGTGGTGGTGGTGTGTGTGTGTGGGAGGTAGGGGTAGGGAAAGAGAAGAAGAGAAGGACACACACACACACCACATACACACAGATAGCAAAGAATGTCTAGCTTTTGCCCTCAGGCAATCTGGCTTGCTACCAACCAGTTGGGTAATTTGTTCTTCTTTGAACCTCAATATCCTCTTCTGAAAAGATGGAGTAGAGTTGATTTAATACCAGCAACTTGAGAAGATGATAGGAGTCAATTACGATGCATATGGAGTGTGAGATCTGCAAAGTCCTGGAAGTACTTAGCAAAAAAAGATGGTCATTTTCTGAGCCCCACCCATGTGCTCCCTCCCTTTCTGCAAGCACTCCCTGCCTGTCCAGGTTGGAAACAGTCCTGAGGGTATGGAGAGTACATATGGGCTCTGGGCAGACAGGAGAGGGTCAAGCATGCTGCATGTAGCTTGAACTGTCTAAGCAGTTCATGAGCCTCCATTTGGGGTTGTGGGTAGCAGAGACGCAGATGACCTCTGGCCACAGCCTCCTTGGGGACACCTGAACACCCCTGAATGGGTAGAGAATGCACAGACGGGCTCCACAACCAGAACTCAGCCAGTGGTCAGTCTGGGCAACAGTGTGGGCCATTCTTTGGCCACAAGGGATGGGGAGAGGCCACAAAACCCCACAGAAGTCTGGGGGTCCTCTAGGGGAGGGAGAACTGGGCTCTGCAGCTGTCAGGCCAGGTCTGGCCCCTGCCCTGCCCACAAGGGCCCAAATCCAATCCAAGAGGTAAATGTCAGAGTCCTGTGGCTGTCACTTTCGTCTGAATTTTCTTTTCTTTTTCTGGAGTATTGGGTCCCTCTAGCCTCATCACCATCCCACCCATTCCATCCACTCTCTCTCTCCTCCCTCTCCACTGGCCTGCCCATCTCTGCTGCAGTTTCTCTGCTTCCTCTCCTGTCCCTCTGCTGGTCTGAACCTGCCTGAGCGCTTCCGTGGGGGGTGCTGCTCGGTCCTCAAAAGAGTCATGTGAGGGGTGACGGGATGTCCGAGGTCTCCCTCTGAAGTGGTCAACCCTTCGGGGCCATTGGTTCTGGCCTCTAACAATAAGGTTCTCATTCTTACCTGCCGTGATGAAGTAAGCTGTGGATGTACTGCGCCCTGCCGTGACGCCTGGTGCACAGCAGGATGCCCCCACTGTTACATGTGGCTGCTGGCTAGGAGTTGCCATGTGCAGACACCCTCTGATGCCTCCTGCCACCTTGAATATGGTAAGAGGAAAAACTTTTGAGCCTCAGCATTCTCATCTGCAGGATGGAAACCATCACAGTAACCTCCCAACAGGGTTATAAGGAGGCTCCGATTGAGTGAGTGTGAGTTCGTTCGACTCATCTAGCAGACACACACTGAGCACAGGTCTCTGCCCTTGATCCAGGAACCCCATGCCAGGTACTGGGGACAGAAAGATGACATCAGCATAAGAGGCAGCAACAGACATCCATGTAATGTTCACTCTGTGCCAGGCACAGTCCCAGTCCTTTGACTGACCTGAAGAAATTGAACTCTGTGGGAAATGGATGGGTGGACAGGCCCAAGGTTCTCTTCATCTGGGGACAGATGTGCTGGGGGAGGAGAGGCTGAGGCTGAGCAAGGGTTAAGGGATGTACACTGGGCAGGCTGGGGGTGGGGGAATCATGCTGTAGGTAAGGGATGGCAGGGAAGGGGCTCTGTTGAGAGTAGGGTGACCTGGGGTACCATCAGGCCTCACTATCAACCCTGACCATCAACAGAACAGTATTGCCTGTTGCCCAGGAATCAGACATCCACAGTCTACTCCAAGCCCAGGCTTGTGAGCTGGGTGTTGTTCTAGAAGACCATGAATACATGCGAGGGTCCCACACTCTCCCAGAAAGCAGTGATGGCCGGTGTTCTCAGTAAGGGGTTAGCATACTCAGTGATGGGAGGGTGGGGGTGGGGTGGGGAGAGAGGAAGCAGTGGTGTATGGCTGAGAGACTTCTAGAAGGTGCAGGTGGGACTGAACTTGACATAGGAACTTGGAGCAGCAGTTCTCACGCCTTTCTACCAGATGCCAGGGCCCTCTGTGGGAAGGTTGCTCATGCCCACGATCCTGCAGGGTTGCACATATGCCCCTGTCTTGAAGAGTTTCATCTTGTGTTAGTTCAGAGCTCTGCAAGGGTCTGCGTAAGAAGAGAGCTTTGGTGCTCCTCCAGCAGCGTTTCCCCAAACTGTCCAACCACAGACAATTGTGTTCTGTATGTGCACACATAGACGAAGCAGAGCGTAGGACTTCTAGAAATATCCGGTAAACGTGATGCCTGGAACATGACACGGGAAATATTAGCCTAGGAACTTAGCTCGAGGCTGGTCAAAGGGAGCCTCCCTATACTGAGGGAGGTGGCGTGTTGACTGGTGGCACCTGGACTTTCCTCTTAGAGGACCCATCCTTAGCTCCTGTCTGAGTCCATTCCAGTTGCAATAACAAAACAGAAGTTCATTTCTTACCGTTCTGGAATCTTGGGAATCCAGGATCTAGGTGTCAAGAGGGTTGGGGCGTGGAGAGGGTCCACTTCCTGACAACTGGCCGTTTGCTGTGACTTCCCATGGATGCAGAAGGAGGATCTTTTGTGTAAGTTCTCGAACCCTGCTCAGTTGGGCCCTGCACATTTAGCACTTACTGCTTGAGTACGTATACACATAAACGTTATTCACAGGAACTCAAGCTTCAATGTCTTGCCACTGCTTTTTGCCTTCTTTTCCTTCCACCTGTCCGCTGTGCCCTGAGATACCCTCACCATACCGTCACCAAATTCCCAAGATAACTGTCCCAACAGATAGGCAAAGGTCATTAGCCAGGTTCATCTCCAGGCCTAGCCATACTGACTGTGCTCACGTGCCCAGGCCAGCCTCAGAACTTGGACCTACACACCGATTTATCACTGTCCTCAGGGCTCTGCTGCCTCCATGACCCTTGTGGAGCACAGGCGGAGAGGTGAGGCCCCACCGCTGAGGATGCTGTCCCTGCTACCTTGGTGTGGTCTTTATCACTATGGGTAAAGCAGACATCCCAAGGGGAGTGGCCTGGGAGGGCATCCAGGAGGAGGTGGATCTTGAGCTGGGACAGAGGTTCAGTCAGCAGGGAGTGAGAGAAAAGAGGCACTGAGGTGTAGAGAGCATGTAAAGGGCATCAGGAGGAGTTATCATGTCTTGTGGCCCCGGTCCTAAGATCTGAGCATCAGGCGTGGGCACAATCTACAGAAGTGAAACGATTACTAGTGTTTCCCCCGTTGCCCCAGGCACTGGAACTGACCCCGGCTGAGATGGCCACTCCCCTCTGCCGCCCCAGCTGTGGAGCAGAAGAGACTGAATGTTATTAATGCTTCTGCCTTGTTTTATGAAGTGTCCTAACAAGCTGGCGAGCCAGACGCACTCAGTCTTCTTTATGGCCACTATGATTTCTCCAACATCGAGATTAATTTGACGATAGCTGTTTATAAGCTCTTCCATCATCAGATATACCCATTACCTGGGAGGAGAGGAGGACTGGGTTTAATTTGTGAACAGCCCTCCAGGTCCCTCTACCCGGAGTATGTGTGGGAGTCTCAGCCATAAATCATGGCAGACACTGGCACCACTGAGACCAGAGGGCGGGAGCTCCTGCTAGGCAAGCCCCAGAGCTCAAGTGCCAAGGAGAAGTCCTGGAAAGTGGACTGCTCGACAGACAGAGCAGGGCAGGCAGGGATACTCAGCCATCTATGCTGGGGGAGAGACCCTAGGGAGGGTGTCATCTGGCTGGGAAATTTCACTTCCTTGAACCTACATTCTGTGCAAATCATCTGGAAGCTGGCTAAAATAAAATACAAAACTTTCTTCCGCTCTCCAATCATCACCCTGGCTTCGGAGTCTAGATCTTTCTCATGGGAGTGCAGGCTCCTACATGCCTACCTCCAGTAAGGCTTGGCCTGTGGAGGTGACTCTGTAGAGCTGAGCAACACATAAGATGGCGATTGTGAGGTGCTGGCCCAGGGTCAGTATAAATAGACCCTTGTGTTAGCGACTTTTCTATTGCTGTGAAGAGACACCACGGCTAAGAAAACTTATAAGAGAGTTTGTTTGGGCTCGTGGTTCCAGAGCATCAGAGCCTATGACCATGGTAGGGAGCTTGGCAACAGGTAGTCTGGCAGCCTGGGCCTGGAGCGGGAGTTGAGAGCTGACATCCTGATCCACAGGTACTAGGCGGTGGTGGGGGTGGGAGAGACACGTAGCTAACTGGTGTGGGCTTTTGAAACCTCAAAGGCCTCCCTCCCCCCTGTAACACACCTATTCCAACAGTGCCAGACCTCCTAATCCTTCCCAAACAGTTCCACCCAATGGGGACCAACCATTCAAATCTATGCGGCTCTAGGGGCCATTCTCATCAAAACACTACAGTCCTCATCAAAGCATGGAATGGAATTGTGACATTTCCCTTGGGTTGATGGAGGCATTCCTTGAGAGTCCATAGGAAGTGCTGGCACAGTGTCTGGACTCTGGGTCAGGCTCTTCAGTGAAAGCCAAGGCCCGAAGGCTCCCAAGCCAGCTGTTGAGAAAATGAAAGGGGATCCACTTTGTTTTTAACTAGTTGACGGGACTCGGTGTTAGCCTGTTTGTGGTCCCTGGCCTCACTGCCATTGCAACTGTGCTCCATGTGAGCTGTGAGGGAGGGGATTGCTCTGAGAGTCAGAAAGCAAGAGCAACAGACCCAGGACACGGCAGCTGACAGGGCCAGCCAGGACTCGGGCTGCTGACAGGGCCAGCCAGGACTCGGGCTGCTGACAGGGCCAGCCAGGACTCGGGCTGCTGACAGGGCCAGCCAGGAATCTGGCTTCTTAGGGCTGTGTCCACCACTCTCCACTCCTGCCCAGCTCTTCTCTCTTTTGAGGGAGTGAGACTGCTCTTGGGAAGAGACAAATGGACACTGGAGGCCCATGGTGAGAGTCCAGACACCTGGGCCTGGGGGCTCGAAGAGCAACCAGGGCCTCTGGGTGGGGTGGCTTGCGTGGGTCCCAGATCACTCTGTCTCCTAGTCTACCAGAATGTAGCTCGAAGGGTCTGTAGACTGGGAATGGACCTATTTGGTCCCACTTACCCTTCTTCATCTTATGGGAGGGGAAGGGACTTGACCAAGGTCCCTCAGCAGAGGCAGACCCAGAAGAGCAGGCATCTCAGTCACTCTCTCTTCCCTTCTGCTCACAACTACAGGTGCCTCTATTTTGTTATTGTTTCCCCCCATGCTGTGGTTCAGAGAGGGGCGTATACATCAGCAGAAGTACCATGGGTGGAAGAGAGCAGCCTCTGGAGGGGAGGCCGTGGTGGAGGTGATGGAGGAGGAGGTGGTGATGATGGTGGAGGTGTGGTGGAGAGAGTGGAGATCGTAGAGGTGGTGGTGGTTGGTAGTGGTGGTGGTGGTGGTGGAGGTGGTGGTGAGTTATTTCAGGGTCAGGAATTGGGAGCCTGGGCTCAGATGCCAGCTCCGAAACTCATTGGTGCGTGCTGAAGGGTGAGTGTGGACAGTGTCAGACACAGTTTCCAGGGTTAGGGTGAAGGAGCTGGTGTAACCCACAAGCTGTCTGGGACAATCCCTTCTCCCGGATAATGAAGCTAAGGGTCCTCACTGTATGAGTTAGCCTTTATGACTGTGATAAACAGCTGAGAAAGAAGGGAAAGGAGGCGAGATCATTCTGGGCTGGGCCGACTCTGTTGTTTCAGGGCTACAATGAAGTGAAACATCCTGGTTGATAGGCATGGCTCACTTCAGAAGCAGAGGGAGAATCAGAAAGGGGCCCGGGCAGAACAGAGCCTTCTCAGGCATTCCTCCAGCCAGGCCCCACCTCCCAGTATCCCATTCAGGAGTAAAGTCATCAATGGGTTAACTTAGTAAAGTTAGCAATCTCGCCATCCTCACTTGTCAGTAGCACCATCTAGGAACCAAGCCTCCAACACATGGGCTCTGTGGGGTGGGGGGTGGGGCACTTGGTAGCCAAACCATAACACAGAACATGTAACAAGCGGGAAGCTCAGTGGGACACGTGAATCCTCAAGCCATCGGTGGTATTGGCAGGATGGTGGTGTGTTCTTCCATCTTGTAGACTCCATGGGAAAAACCCTTACGAGAGACCTGATGTCAGTTAGACTGCTTTCTGTGTCTCTACCTGGTCCTCTTTGGGGTTTTCAAAGAACATTCCGTTCTGTTAGCTGCTACACTCATATGATTCTAAAGTACACACACTTTCACACTTCACATCTTAGAAACTGGACTATGGTCTCCAGTGATGGTGTACCCTAGTTTAATATCCCCCTGAAAGTCTTTCAGGGCCTCGTAGAGAAATGGTGACGTGGAGGGGCCTTGTAGGGTTGGTGCCATTTGACATTCTTTCATTATGGACCCCTCCATACACAAAGCTTTCGAGACCACAAATCCACAGAATCCTCAAACAAATATGGCCATGTGTGTGGGTTTTAAGACGTAGGTTTCTGTCTCACCATAGTCATTTTCCTCTGTCAGTGCTCGTGACGCATGTAATTTAACTCTTGGAGGGATGAACACATCCAGGTAGGCCAGAAGTCAGAGGGGCTGGGGGGAGCAAGTTCTAGAGTGCCTCAGAGGGCCTGGCTCTCCTCTCTCATGGCCCAGGGGTTCCTGCTGGCTCAGGGATGCACACCCCTTTTCTTCTTTACCGTATAGCCCCTAAGGAGGATCTCAGAAGACACGCATTGTTAAGAAGGCTTGAAGAGGACACACATACCCCAGAATTACTAATCCAGGAAAGGCACTAACTTCAGCCCTCCTCTCCACACACTGGTCACCATGTCTCCTACCTGTGCCTGGATGAAGTCAGATGATCTAAAGGATGCTGCCCCCTCCTTTTCTTGTTCCCCCAGCAACCATGGCCTCTAAGAATCTTGGAATGTCTCTTAGGTCCCTGTTGTCCCCTAGCTCCCTGGCTGCCTCCTCCATTTCTACCCCTCAGGCGTTCAGTTGCCCTAGACCTTTCCCAAACTCAGCTCTGCACACACCACCAAAGCCTTGCACGGCTCCCTGTGCCTGCAGGACAGTTCCACCTAAACATCTGGAGTGGTGTTACCACACTGGGTGTGACCACCGTAGACGATGATAACAATGACTGAGACCACACAGGAGGGCTCTGCACTGAGTTGAGGGGCAGAACTGCTGGGCCAGGCACTGGTCTGATTCTCCGTTGGCAGAGTTTCAGTGGCCCTTAGCTCTGGGCCACTTAGCCACCACTACAGCTTAACCACTACTGGACCATGGTCCAGACTTCCAGAACTCTTACTATTGTTTTTATTTATTACTAAGGTGTTTACTAAGGTCCAACTCTGCCAGGAACTATGCAGAAGCTGAAAAAGATAATGCCTTATGAATGCTCAAGCACTCACTCGCTCACTCACTCACACACTCACACACTTACTCACTCACTCTCTCACTCACACACTCACTCACACACTCACTCACACACACTCACTCACACTCACACACTCACACATTCTCACACTCGCTCACACACTTACTCACACATTCTCACACTCACTCACACATTCTCACACCCACTCACACACTCACTCATTCACACTCACACATTCTCACACACACTCACACACTCACTCACTCACTCATTCATTCACTCATTCACACGTTCTTCAAATATTGATTGCAGCCTCTGCCTCCTCCCTAGCTTGTTCTAGTGCTGAGGATACAGCAGTGAACAGTGCCGACTTTATGGAGCTTGCCCTAGACAGTAGACAGGTCAGTGGCCTGTTAGAGGTCACTTGTACCACCATGCAAAACGGCACAGGGAAGGGGGGTGTGATTCCAGTGAGGAGTGGGAGAGAGACGCTTGCCTTGCTTGACATGCAGGACCAGGTCTTCCTCCTCCATGTTATGTTTGACAGAGCCCCCGAGTTTCAGGCAGTGGAAAAGGGAGTCCTGTGGACATCAACAAAGAGCCTTGGGTCCTGTTGGAGTGTGACATTATGTGAATAGACTGGACACTTCAGAAGACAGTATGGTCAGCCTTCCATACCAGTTGGTTCCCTATCCATATTCATTTCTGTCGACAGAAAAGACCTGGACAATATATTGTTTCTATACTCAACACAGACAGACGTTTATTTCTTGTCACTGTTCCCTGAACAATGAAACTGAGCAACTGCTTTCACAGCAAATTTGTGTTTATTGCTATTATAACCAAGAAGGGATTTAAGGCACAGGAGAGGATGTGCATGAGTTATATGCCAACACTATGCCACTTTACACAGGTTTGGGAATCTGAGGGGGATCCTGGAACTCAATCCCCAAGAGTCAATATGAAGGACAGCAATGGTCACCCTGAGCACACACAGAGTCAGACCCCGTGAAGCCTCCATGAGTCCTGTCCAAGACACTGGCCACAGAGGGCTAAGAGGGTTCTAGCCTCTCCTTCTCCAAGTCCTTGTCACGGGCTTTTTTTTTTCCCTGTGTGGCCCCTCTCTATGTCCTGCCTCCTAGGTCTAGTCCTTGGTCACTTCTAATCATGGTACAGGTGATAGGCGAGGGTGTGGAGGTGTCCTCCAGGGTAGCAGAGCCTCAGGGAAGTAGCACTCTGCTCCAGCTCCTGTGCTCTGACTGAGGACAGTGGGCTTTGGCTAGCTCCTGTCCCCGGCGATCCCCTTACCCTCTCAGCTCCTTTCCCAGAGGTGACAGCTTGTCAGCACTCTTTATTGAGTACCCAGCCCAGCATGAGGCATGGCACAAAGTTTAGCAGAGCTTAGCCTCCTGGAAGCGACAACAAGCCCATGATCCGCAGAGAGACATGTTCATGTGAACATGTTTTAGAAAGGATGACCTATTTTTGGAGGCTATGTTGGAGGAGGAGGCAGTCAGGATATATTTCCTGACATTCCCAGAATTCCTTGTAATTGTTAGGGAACTTTGGAGGCCTCAGGGTCATCTGTTAAGCCATCAGTCCTTTATTTACTCTTGCTCAAGGGCACTGGGCTTGAAGCCTGGGGTACATGGGGAGCAAGACTCCTCCTGATGCTTGTCGGGTGCCACTATCAAATTGGGAAGGAAGACATTCATCATCCACAGTAAAGATTGTTCTGTTTTTTGTTTGTTTGTTTGTGTGTGTGTGTGTGTGTGTGTGTGTGTGTGTGTGTGTGTGTGTGTGTGTGTGTGGTCATTGTGACAAAGTGCTGTAAGCTGTGCCTTAAAACAACAGAAATTTTCTCCCAGCCCTGGAGGATATCAAGGGGCCAGCAGGCCCTGCTTTTCAAGTCAAGGGAGACTCCTTCAGTGTCCCTCATTCTGATGATGCTGACAGTCCTTGGGTCCCTTGACTTGTGCACACAACACTCCCGTCTCTACCTCTGTTATCACCTGTGTTTTCTCTGTGTGTCTCGGGGCCTCTATAGGTTGTATGATACATTCATTATTAGGATCTCATCTTAACTGATTCTGTCTGCAAAGATTTTATTTCCAAAGAAGTTCCCATTCAGGGGCTTTGGCCTAGGACTTCAACATACCATTTTGGGGGCTATACAGCTCAACCCACAAGGATAAATTGTGCAGACTTGGATGTGAGGCAGCATATGAAGACAATGAGGACTCAACAGAGGGGGCTTGGGTCCCAGTAGGCTCCAGGAAGGGGAACCCCCATAGTGTTGGATAGCTCAGCAACACAGGATGATGGTGAGCAGAGTGAATATGAATGAATGAAATAGAATTAGGAATGCACAAAGTTCACACACCACAGGGGCAGCCTCCTGGCCCCCTGAGAGCTGCCTGCTACATCTGTAAGGCAAGGACAGGGAGGCCACAGACCTTAGAAGGCTGCCCATCCTGCATCGTGATGTGGGGTGTGTGTGTGTGTGTGTGTGTGTGTGTGTGTGTGTGTGTGTGTGTGCACATGCACATGCTTCTGTGACCTTTCCCAGTGCCCGGACTTCAGGTATGGTGGCTAAAGAGAAATAGGAATGACTGTAATCTGGACTGTTGGATGAACTGACGTATTTTACCCACGCCCAGAGCCTCTGGCCCTTGACATTCTCGGAACACTCAGGACTGTCCCTTTCTTTCCTCGTTCTTGTACAGATCTACTTCTCTTCCATTTCCTTTTCTTTTTGTGTGTCTGAGGAGGAACCTGGGTGAATGAGACCCCTCTCATCACAACACTGATGGCCCCTGCTCCAAGCATGCCCGCAGAACTCCACTTTTGACCTAAAGACCACAACACACTGAAAGACTATCAATCACCCTACTCCCTATTCTTGTCCCAGCACAGCTCCAGTGCCCCTACCCCTGCCTCTACCCTACTGTGGGCTCCAGTCCTGGTACTGATCATGGGCAAGTCCTGGGTCCCTTCCTGGGTTTCAGTTATCATCTGTGAAGTGGAGGCAGGAAGATCCACCCAAGGCTTACATGAAAGAGCCAACAGCTATGAGAAGCTGGCAGTGTGTAGTGCAGTTTCGTGCTACCGTCTGACTTTTGGCCCAGGGACTGATGCAAGGTGGCCAAGCCTGGCTGCTCCCTGCCTACATGGGTTATGGTCAGCCTGCTAGGAAAGGTGAGTCTTAGGTAAGGAGTTTACAAAGTGATGGAACTCTGCAAAGTGGGAGCGTGGGCAACTCTGGGGAGGAGGGGGGCAGAAGGGAGGGGAATATTAATTAGTCTTTCTCACTGAAGAGGGACCTGGAGGTAAAGTGACATTGGCAGTCTAATGGTGGCCAAACAGTTCTCAGCAGAGGGTGTAATATCTGGGCGGCTGGAGCTCCTGGCCTCTTTGCCTAGACTAGGGTCTGGAGCAAGGACAATGTGAGAGCTGACATCAGAGAATATAGAGGTATTCCGCCCAGAAGCATTAGCACCTAATAATTCTATTTGGCTGAAAATTATTTTATTTTACTCATTTATGTAGGAAAAAGTTTGTAGGTAGAAATGTGGGACTGGTGTGATAGTCCACATTGTCAGACACTTAGGATTCCTCTACTCCTGTGGTCAGCTCTGCTGTTTATAACATCCACTCCCAAAGTCACTCATGACCAAGATGGCTGCTAGAGCTGCAGTTGTTAGATTTGTAAATTCTCCAGCAAAGAGAAGAGAATATCTTCAGAAATGAGGCATTTCCTAGAAAGTGTAAGTATCATTTCCATTTCCCCTTAAATCCTAAAGGACAGGTTTCAGTCACAGTTAGCTGCAAGAGCAGCTGGGAAAGCATCTTTACCTCAGATATTTATGTTCCTATTATGATGGAAGGAGGAGAAGAAGCACGTTGGAGGAAACCCAAAACCTCTAACACAGTCAGTGGTTTAGTACTTCAGCTGACAAATGGTGCCCTAGGTCCAGATTAGCTGGAGATGCATCAAGAGTCCATTGACTCTTTGTCAGTGGCTCAAGCCAGGATGTTACACACTCATGTGGATCGTGCAAGAACAGCCACTTCTGCACAAGACTGAAGGTGTTGTGAGGTTCTCTGCTACTAGGACAAGAGCAGGAGGACTGATGTGTTTGTGGCTCCCCACCACGGGACAACACAGAGAACGGCCTCTACAGGGGGCTCAACTAGGAGTCAGAAAAAGCAGGATTCTGATGTCTGCAGACTGCCCTGGTAACTTAGGGTTCCTAAGGAAAATGCAGTTGGGATTTGGAACTTCTCAGCACAAACACACTCTTGAAACCCAAGTGGGTTGTATGTTTTGCTCAAAGGTATTTCCAGAGCAATCCCAGTTTTCCAACTCATCCCTCCTTTCTTCCCTTCCCCTTTTTGTAGGAGAGAGGAGTGCAGGACCAGGCAGGACCGGGAAAAAGCCCCTACTGTATTAGGGAAGTTGTCAGTGTCGCTGGAGGAAAGAGGCTCGGCTGCTGTGGAAGAGTCGCCTAGCCTTCTCCGGCTCCCTTGGGCCACAAAGCAGGTGTAGGGATCTCTGGGAATATCAGAACAGTCACAGGGCTCACTCTGTAGGGAAAGTCCGTGTATGTCCAGCCTTGACTGTTCCTGGGGACCCCCTGATTACAGAGCTTTGGAAGAGCAGGGCCTTAATTCCAAAACAGGCATCTTTGTTGTCACTTTCTAAGGGGTTGCCATGGAATCCTGCATCTGGAGGTGGGATTGAGCCTTCACTTGATTTCTCAGAGAAGCACAGGGTAGATGGAACGCTGTTGGGAAGGGGACCAGCTTACCCAAGTTCTTGCCACCAGCTGGTGACAAAGGTGGTGTGTGGATATCTTTTTCCTGATGTGAACTGTAAAGCTTTTCTTCCCCTCCCATCCCATTGCCTCTGGTCTGCTGGGATCAGAGATTGGCTTCCAGGTGCCCTGAACTGGACACTTCCTTCCAGCTCCAGATGTTAAAACATCACTTAGCCATGCTCTCTAGAATGAAATTTCAATCCAATCCTTGTAGACTTGCTTTTCTAAGAAGAACAAGAAATATATTAAGACACTTACATTTAAAATGGCACAGAAGGCACTGTATGTGTAGTATGTGCATATGCATATATATGTTATGTATGTGCACATTAAGATTTGACTGGGAATTATAGGCACATAGGACAATATCCTCAGGATGGGTGCTGTGTACAAGCAACACTTCTTCCTCCCCAGGGCTAGCTGCCCTCCAAGGTTTCTTATGGACCTTTCCAAATATTGTCATGCTCACCCCATTTCATCCCCTTTGATCTCTGTTAATGCTATTCTCATTACTCACACATGATCATAGAATGAGGGAGAAACAAGTCAACAAGCTGGCTCTCTGTAGAAGAGTCCTTCTTACACAGAGTCAAGACCATCTCTTCTTCAAGTCCAAGCTAGAGACACCAGAGACCAGTCACCCTCTCCTCTGCTGTTTGTGTGACCCTGGGTGATACTCTCTGTCCCTCCCCAGTCCTCAGATTTCTGCACAAGCAGGAGAGGGGGTCGTGTGATTCACTTTTGAAGATCCCTTTTAGCTCAAATTTCCATGATCCTATTATCTACTTCATGCCCCGTTTCCCCACTTAAAGAAATTAGAAATAGAGCAGCATTGAAGATAATAGCTCATTTGTGTCCCTGAAGGATTTCAAAGGCATTTCCAGATTGCAAGCAAAACGGAGCTCGAATTTGACTGTGGTTGGCTTGCTAAAGGCACCCCCTCCTGCTCCCAGCTCCCACTCAGGAGGGGAGTGCCACAGGGACGCCCTAGGTTTGCTTGGAGGCAAGTCCAAGATAAGGAAACAGATTAGGGGCAAACAGTAGCTTCTCTCCAGAGGCCATGGCCTGGGCCCAGCAGATGCTTGGAATAAATTATTGGGAAAGCCAGTTTTCCCCATCAGGCTTTTACATGCAGGGTTTACATGCCAGCTAGATGCTCCTAAGAAACCTGTCTCGAGAGACTTGACGTAAAGAAGTGGGTTGTGGAGCAGAGTGCTGTGGAGGCCCGGCAGGGCACAGGAGCTTTGGGCTGCTCTATTAAATCCTGGGTTTCTGTTCTAGATATCATCCTTGTGACCCAGGGTTTAGTGTTACTAGGAACCCTGCAGAGCGATATTGAAGCCACTCAACAGGAGAGTGGCTCAGCTAGGCTCCTCTTGTTGGACAAAGGAAGGCCCCCAAGTGCTCTGTCAGTAGATCATGAGACGCTTCATCTCAGGGTTCTGGGTTTGAGCCCAATGTTGAGCATCATATGTAGATGGAAGTTTTTCTACCTTGCCTTGTCCCACAGCCATTTCTAAATAATCACTCAGAGGCTTAATTTTAATTACAAAATGTTTGACCTATTAGCTTAAGCTTATTACTAACTAACTCTTACACTTAAATTAACCTGTAATTTTTATCTATGTTTTGCCACATGGTTCGTGGCTTGCTACCTCATTTTCTACAATTCTTGCTTCCTCGTTGGCTGGCTGGCTGGCATCTCCTGACTCCACCCTTCTCCTTGTATCTCCGTTTGGCTTTCCCCACCTAGCCTTATTCTGCCTGGCTATAGGCCAAAATCAGCTTTCTTTATCAACCAATGAGAGCAGCACATAGTCACAGCATACAGAAGGACATCCCACAGCATTTAGACATAGAGTATGCAAGTGCTCGCCAGTGAACCTGGGGCAGCTTGTGTCAGGGATGCTCAGTATCCACAGAAAGTTCAGTTCCACTCACCTAGTCGTCCATTCGCCCGCTCGGTCACCCGTGTACTCAGCACACACAGACAGGGTGCCCACTCCGAATCCAGCACTGGACTAGGGGAAGCATTAGCAAACACAGCTGTCTCCAAGTGGGAAGATCCAAGTCTGGAAAAAGATCCCGTGTCCTGCTGGAAATAAGAGGTTTCCTGACACTGGCTTAGGGCCCAGGCCCGTCGCACTTCTGGGATTCCCACTAAGAGGAAATTCATCATATACTTAACTTCCAAGAAAAAGGAAGGAAGTGACCAAGCAAAACATTCTGAGTCTTCTAAAGCAAACAACAAAAAGACACAGGCTGAGTGGATGAAAAGCTCCTGCCAGGCAGCCTGTCTGCTGGGGGACAAGAGGATTTTTTGTTTTTGTTTTTGCTTTTGCTTTTTTACAATGACAGAGTTTGGCAGGTTTGTTGAGGGCCTTTTAGGATGTTTAGCTTCTCAATCAGGTAGCTCTACCCTGCTTCTTCTATCCCCGACTCCCATATCTGCTTCCCAGGTGTCGGATAGACCAGACGACCGCTGATGCTTCTGTCTGCCTTAAAATTCAACAATTTGGAGTTTTTACAAGAGACCCTGGGATCTGAGATCCAGTTGCAGGACTGCATGCATGGGGATGGTTTATCCATAGCAGTGGCCTGGCAGGCAGCAGACTTCTGCTTAGAAGAGAAGAAATAAGCTCCAGTTCTGCTCATTTGACCTGAGAGTTGGTTACTGAACGACAGATAGGTTTGTTGGGCCATTTCTTGGTACCCTTATAATCAGATTGTTCAGAGAAAAGATGGTCCTCTATATAGGCCTTAAGCCCCCACACTGCATAAAACTAATAAGGAGAAAGTTGTATGACCCTCAGCAACATACTTTACCAAACTGGTTTAAGCTACTCTACCCACAACTTGTGGCTTTGTACTATAGTGAAGATCATACTCTAATCCCCCTGGATATGAGGTTAGAGGCTAGTTCTCATGCATTCTATCCAATGATTAAAGCAAGAAACTATTTGACTTCAGCTAGTCTAGTCTGGGTTAGGGACAGATATATACTTCCTTTTCCTGCATCCCTCCACCCTCTACCCGAGTCCAGTCTCTCACAAGGACAGTTACTTTTGCAAAATCTTGCCTTTTTATGAACTTGGTGTTCTGTCTTCTACAGACCCTTTCCAACTTTTCCACCAATCAAACCCTTCCTTTTTATTTGATACCCAACTCAAATGTCACCTTTTCCTGGGTTTTCTTGGGGAAAGGTGCTTTCACTTCATTCCTACTGAGATATCTATACCTTTAGCCACTTGGTACATGGTTTTGTTGCCCAGTTAAGCTTGAGAACCATTACCTGAGGCCACTGGGTCCCTGGATGTCATCTCCTAGGCAGCATTCCCATTTGTAGAGCTTGTTAAACAGGTGGATTTCTGGGCCTCTCCTCAGAGCTACTGGATTAGAATCTGTAATGTTGCACTTGAGAACCTATGTGGCCATTCTGATGCACACTGACAGTGGTATGATCTAGACCTTGCTTGCTTCTTTGAATCTCTAGAACCTGTGATGATGAGAGTCCCCTCTGTGATAAATCTATTAGAATTCACTAAGTGGATTCATCCTTAGAGATAGAGATTGCATATATATATATATATATATACTTCTGTTGGGAGAGATATACTTGGGTTCCAGAGACCTAAATAGAGAACAAAATGTGTTTGATAAAGCATTTAACTCTTTCCCCACCTCTTAGTTACTTTTCTATTGCTCTGATAAAACAGCGCCACTGAAGCAACTTATAAAAGAAGGCATTTAATTTGGCTTATGGTTTCAGAGGGTTAGAGTCCATGATGGTGGAGGGAAGGAGCAGCTTACCTCTTGATTCACAATCAACTACTAGGCATGGAGAGACTTTAGGAATCACATGAGTCTTTTGAAACTCCAAACCTGCCCCCAGTGACACACCTCCTCCAACAAGGCCACACCTTTTAATTCTTCCAAAATAGTTCCATCAATTTGGGACAAGTGTTCAAACATAGGAGCCCACGGGGCCATTCTCATTCAGACCATCACATTCTACTCCATGGCCTTCATTGGCTTGTGGTCATCTCACAATACAAAATGCATTTAGTCCAACTTCAAAAGTCCCCATAGCCATTTACAGTCTTAACACTGTTGAAAAGTCCCAAGTTCCTTCTGAGATTCAAGGCAATCTCTTAACTGTAATCCCCTATAAAATAAGAAAGCAAATTATATACTTCCAACATACAATGGCACAGAATGTATATTACCATCCCAAAAGGGAGGAATAGGGGCATAGTGAGGAAATGCTGGACCACAGAGAGACTGAAGCCCGGTAGGGTACACTCCAAAGCCTGTAGTTCTGAGTCTGATGTCAGAGGGCTTTGATGGCTCTGCCCTTCTGGCTTTGTTGACATCTCTCTCTTGGGTTTAACTCCCTAAGTGTAGCTCTTCCTGGCAGATAGCCCATGGCTCTGACACCTCTAACATTACGGGGTCTCCAGCACAACCCAGCTTCACACAATAGCCTCTCAGGGCCTCTATGCAAGGACTACTCTGCCACACGTTGGCCTCAGCAGCTCTCCTTAACAGCAGAGGGAGATTTTACAATCCCTTGTGTACTTGTGTATCCTTGACTTTAAAGCCAGAACCACATACACAACACTGCCACGTTCAGCTGCCTGCTTGGGATGGAGCCTCGTCCCCTCGAATCACATCTGAAACCACTGTCCTTTATTGTTGCTTTTTAGGAGCTGAAAATTCTTTGGCCTTTTCCTTTCACAAGTTGGACTCTCAGCTGGTTGGAGTCTTTCCCTGAGGGTGTCCCTCTCTTTATTCCATCTAGGATTAGTCCTCTCCTCATCTCTTTTGGCTCAAGTCTTGGCTCTTCAATTTCCTGGAGCTTTTTTCTTTTCAGACTCTACACTTGTATTTCTCTTTGCCTCATTTTCTCCTCTTTGCCATAACCCTGCATAAGAGTGATTGCTGGTGACCATGTGACAGTCAATGCTCGGCTGTCTGGAAACCTACTCTACCCATGAAATGAGCCCGTTACTTTTCAACTTAGCCTCAGGCAAATTCTTAGGACAAGGAGAGAAAACAGCCACATTCTTTGAGAAAATATCACAAAAAATGTCTCTAGCCCTGGTGCTGATGTTGTTCCCCTCCGAAACCTCTTGAGCCGGGCCTGCATGATCCACACGGCTCCCTGCACCGCTGTCGTCCAAGCTCCCTTGGCCCAGGATGGCCCAGGATGGCCCACTTACAGCCCTCAACTGCTTTGTTACCCAAAGTCTTGCATATTCCTCCAAAATAGAGACCAGTCAGGCCTGTCACAGCAGTAGCCCACTCCTTGGGATCCACTTTTATTGTAGTTATTTTTCTATGGTGAAACACGATGACCCAGGAAACTTATAAAGAAAAGCGTTGAATTTGGCGTATGGTCTCAGAGAGTTAGAGTTCATGATGGCAGAGCAACGGGACAGTCTAGAGCTCACATCTTGATCCACACTCGACTGTAAGGTAGAGAGAGAAGCTGGGAATGCTACGAGTCTTTTGAAACCCCAAAGCCCACCCTCAGTGACCCACTCTAACAAGGCCACACCTCCTAATCCTTCCCAATCAGTTCTGTTAACTTGGGGGCCAAGTACTCAAACATATGAGCCATTGGGGGCGGTCTCAGTCAAACCACCACAACACAGATCTACCCTTTCCTCTTTCCCTTCCTTCCTCTACCCTCTGCCAATGTCACCACGCTGAACACCTGTGGTTATGGAGTGGGAGCCCCAAATTCCCAGGTCAAGGACTGGTTGTGAGACCCAGGAGAGTAAAGATGCCAACAAGTTCCCCCAGCTTTCTTATGAGTCAGGGGTACACATGCCACCTTCATCAAATCCTGGCTTGGGCTTTGTTAGTGTCCCCATTGGTCATATAACTGAAGCCACATGAGCTCTGTTCTGGGGCAGTATAGTTCTGCTTTTTTAGGGTAACTTTATGAGGAATGTTCTGTTTTAGGGAGTCAGGGAGCAGTTTGTGTGCCAACACTGGCTGTGAAGGTCTGTGTGATGGCTGGGGTTACAGCGTGGAAGCAAAATGCACAGATTTAAACCTAAGGCTTCTGTGACTAAAGAGTCCACATGTTTCCTTCTCTCTGTGAGCATCCTGTGGAAAACCAGAAAATATGTTTTAAAATTGTATGTAGAGCCAGCATGTAGTTGACAGGTACCTGTGAACCATTAGAGAGCCATGCAAGATGATGTCCCTGTGGGCTAGGTTGAATCAGGAGGCTGAGAAGAGGGGTTTGTAGAAGCCTGGTGTGTGTGTGTGTGTGTGTGTGTGTGTGTGTGTGTGTGTGTGTGTGTGTATACACACACGTAACAGGACTGGATAAAGGCAATACCTGGAGAAAGCGGTATGTGGAGGGGTTAGACATGGAAGCCCCTGGGAGTGTTTGAACACAAGTCGCGAGTGCCAAGGCAGGTGGGACGTGCCTCAGCAGGTGGCTGCTGGGGTGTTGCTTTAGGTATGCAGGGCAGGACTCCCCTCCCCTAGTAACCTGTGTGCAGCTCACCCAGACAGTTGGCCTGGCGACAGCCCTGCCTTTAGATGGGGATGGTTTTCTAGTCAGCCTCCCTGGACCCTGCTCGGCTTTTCTCCAAGGGCTTCAGTTTCCGGTGGACAAAGTCAGACTTCACCCCTGCATCTCCTCAAGAGGCCGGGGAGCCCTGTGTCTGCTTTCAGGGCCCACCTGCTGCAGACGGCCTGAGCACTCCACCCCAGGGACAACTGTTGGTCGTCCGCACGCACGTGCAAGTATGCATTCACAGTCTGGATGGGGAGATGGTTTGACCAGGCCTTTGGGGACAGGGGAGCTTCTTGCTGTTGGGACTCCCCTCGAGGGGAAGGAACTGGAAAATTTCTTGCTGCTCCTGTTCTCCTGAAAGCATCTCCTTCTGGCATTGTCTGCCTGGGTCCCCCCTACTCGATTCCTTTTGAAAAAAAATGAAATAATAAATTAAATAATAAAAAAAAGACAGACTAGAGTGGATCAACCTTGTCTTGTTCAGTGTGCTTCACATCTGTCCTTAGAGCATCCTCTGTGGGGAAGGCAGGGGGACATAATGTCACAGAGAAGAAGACTGAGAAATGGCTCGTTGTCTTGTCCAAGATAAGAGTAGGGTCAGAATTGGTGTGAAGGAGATCAGTACTCAGAGGTCATGGCCTGGTTCTCCACACAGCCCAAGTTCTGTGAGCCAGGCTGTGGTGGTGGTGGTGAAGGGAGGCTGGGAAAGACTACTCCCTCAGCTGGCCTCTTGACACTTTTTCTGTCCTTGGATACAGAGAAAAAAAATCATGTTCACACTGAAGAATCGGCCCCAGGCTCCTGCCTCGCTATCTCTATTCTGTTTCCATCTTGAGCTTGGACATTCCAGATGTGGGGGAAAGCCTCTCCAAGCCCTGCCCCCTGCCAGCCCTGAAGGAACCCATCATTCTCTGGAATCACTTTCTAGTGACGAGGCTGGGGGGACAGTTGTGGGGAGACAGGAGCCTCCACATCGCAGAGGTCAGTCTAGAGAACTGTGGCATGGCACTCAGGGAGCGGAGTTAGTATGGGCTCCGAGGGACTAGTAGGACTTTGGTACAGGAAAGGGGAGGCGTTTGGGGAGAGGGGAGACCATCAATGGCAGGAGTGGACCTAGCAAGTCCCTAGCCAACAGGAGGGACCTCTGCAGGGGAGGGGCAGAGCATGGAGTTCAGTGAGTGGGAAGGGTAACACAGCTGGGGTGGGGGTAGGTGGGTGTGACCATGGGACAATCTGAGGAAAGATACAAGTCCTTGCTGGAGCCTCGACTACACATGTAAAACTCAGCAATGCCCCCTGGTTAAGGGAGAGAGAGAAGTTTGAGGGAATCAGGTATTTTCCAAAGATGTGCATCCAAAGGTTTGGATGATGATGTGAGCATATAGCCCCTCATCTAGTCTCTGGTGTTGAGTAGACAGCAGGATTAGTTTACTTATGTGTGAACTGAGAGCTGAAATCATGGTCTGGGGACCCCCTCTACGAAGTGTTGGTGTTTATCTGAAAGCTATACCCTGGCTTTATATATGGTTTGTTCCCAGTGGTATAGTTGAGAGAGCAAGCATTGGGCCAGAGTCACAGTGAGGAAGGCGTAGATGGGTACAGGGTTCTTTTTAGCAAAGTTGCAGAACATATATATTTCAGAGGTGAGTGGGTTACCCACTTGTTTGTTGTTGACTCATATCTACTTGTCCATCAGCTGTGTTTTATAAACTGACTCACAGCGAACTAGATTTGACCATAGGTCGTTTCTGCAAGCTGAGTACAGAGCCCTGGATGGCCCATGTCAGACAGTGTCTTAAAGAGAAGGCACTGTGCCCTTAGGGTAGACCAAGGGACTGACATCTACTCAGAAGTCCGCCCAGTGGCAGTGCTGGTGGCTGGGGTCGCTTCGATAGCCATAATGTGGCATGCCTCAGTGGTGCCCACTCAGAGGGCACTGACGAAAGTCACCACTATCTGGGTGCTAAGCTATGTGATGTCACAAGCCATTCACTGCATCCTTAATCATTCATATCACTCCTTCCTGCCTGGCTTCCATCATCTCTCAGCTGGGATGCACCTGCCACCACACCTCTAGAGCTCCATGTGGGGTCCCAAAGAAATAATGTACACGGCAAAGCCTGAAACCTGTGCTATGTGACATAAAGGGCACCCTTGTCATTTGTTACCACTATGTGGGGCCACCTTATTTGTCTCATTCCCAGCTTCCTTCAGCTTACTGAGTTCCCAGAAAAGAGGCTCACTATTTGTAGAACCAAGTCCACATTGCCATGGTAACAAGCAAGGGTGTGGATGCTGACCTCATGGGGGTCTCAAAAAGGGCTAGTATGAGGTGTCTCCTAGTAGGATCTGGGAGTAGGAGGGAGTGGAGCCCTCTACTTAGCTATGCAAACAGGTACCAGCTGCCCCCACCCCAGCCAGGCTGTTTTGTTCATACTGTTCAGCCTTGAACATTTGGAGAGACCTTATTCTGACCTTCTACTGCAATGCTGACCCATAATGACTGCATGGGGTCCAGGAAGCCATCCGGGCACAGGCAAGAGAAGCTTCACCGCTGCACACCTCCACTTCCCTCTCCCCCCCCCCCCAATGTCCCAATGGCGCCAGCGCGGCTGTGGTGATGGAGGGGACCCTCCCACTTCGAATCTTGGTGGTGTGGCAGGGGAGGGAGGGAGGGAGGGAGGGGGGGAGATGGACATGTGTGAGGGTGTGTGAGATGTGCACAGTGGACTAAACACCGGTGGTGACAAACGGACACCAGGCTCTTTCACCCTTCCCACTTCACACACTGAGGTGAGCAGAAGAGCCTCTTGCCCTGGTTAGGAAAGCCTTGGAAATCTGTTTTCTCCTCCAAGGCCTCCTGAGGCCTCAGGGCCTTGAGCTTGGCAGCACAGCTCTTGGCCTTGTGTGGCGGCAGCATTGCACCACGAAGGTTCCATTTCTGCCCTTCATGCCCAGAGTCCCAAGGAAGGTGACCAGCCCTCCAGGCCCATGATGAAAGTGAGGCCCCAAGGGAGCTTGGGGGCCTGGGGTAGAGGGGCTAGGGAGTAGTGAGCTCTCTCCAGGCTTCCTGAGTCCCAGTACCCCCATATCCTAGGGCAGAAGGGCTGGCAGAGTTGGCAGAGGGGTGAGTGGTCTCTGCTATGGTACCTCTGGCCATGGATACCCCCATTGAAAGTGACGTGGCAAGAGAGAAAACACAGTGCTCACCACAAGGGCTTAACAAATCCTGCCCACTTAAACCTGGATGAGGGCTGAACACCCAGATATACCCGCTGGGCTTCCGAGGACAGCACACCACTGAGGTGGATAAGTGTGTCTTTACATGGCTCTTCCTGGGACTCGGCCCTCCAAGATCTCCAAGGGAATAGAAGGAGCTATTATCTGCATCACACACAAGGATGCTGAGCTCAGAGTAACTTGATGCCCAAGGGAGCAGAGCTGGGGTTTACTGGGCTCCCAGACCTGCCTGTGCCCTGATCCCTCCTGGCAGCTGCCTGCTTTCCCAGAAGCAGATGGAAGGAGGCTCCCACAAAGAGGCCGTGGTGCCCCGTGCTGCAGTTCCCATGGTAAGTTCAGGCCCCTCGTGTTTCTAATTACTCCTGGTGTTCTATTCTTCCCATGGTGTGAGCGCAAGCTGGGCCAGGGCCATTCATGCTACCCTGTCCCCCACATGCCCTCCCTACCCAGGACAGCCCTTCTTACAAATGAGAGCACCAGCCATGGGAAGCTTGCAGGGGTCACTAAGAGACTTGGGTACCAGCCAGATGACTCTTAGTTCATTAAAATGGTTATACTGTTATTGTGGTAAAATACATAGAATGTATATTTGGCTTTTAAAACCATGTTAAGCACCACAATTAGTGGCATTAAGTACATTCACAAGGGTTGTACAGCTTTCCCTGCCATCTATCTCCAGAACTAAAGCTCTACCAATTATTACACTCTAATTGCCCATTTCTCTCCTGCAAACTTTATTCTACATTTTGTCCACAGTTTTATCTACTCCAGGTCCCTCATAGACGGAGACCCGTGTAAGCACCTAAATGTGCGTCTGGCTTATTTCTTCCATCATAATGCCTTCAAGGTTCATCTGTGCCCTAGCAGGTATCAGAAATTTCTTCCCCAGCCAGGTGACTTGATGCTGTTTCTTTTCCTCGGAGGCTCTGAAATAGGGTGTACAAAAGCAGAGGGTCTTTGTTGAACTGTGGTGTATGGGGACTCCATAGCACAACCTTGCCATCTTTGGAGATACCTGCTGGGGGCTCCTGGGCTCCCACCTTTAGTAGTCCACATGTCCTGGAGAAAGGGAGGCAGGCTATTTGATTGGCCTCAGGTCATAGAGACCAACTGTGGGCACTGAGGTGGAGGGCCTCTTCAGTTGCCATGTCTTTTTGCTGCTCTCCCAGCATTCCCTCCCCCCTTTATATTCTCCAGCCAGATGCCCAGACCATTTAACCCAAATAGACGTCCTGAAAGTAGTTCAGTGTCCGTTGCCTGGTGGACTTGAGGTTTTTCCATACCTATCTTGTCCAGGCTGACTTTATCTGGTCCCAGCACTCCTCCCACAGTACCTCACTGTCCGTCTCCTACATGCTCCATGCCTTGCTTGCACCCTTGGAGACTCCCGTTCCTTCAAAGCTGCCCCAGTGCCATTCCAAGCTCCCATCGTCTGTCCAGCGGCCCGCGTGCTTCACGATGGGTCTCAACCGCACTGCTGGGCATTCTGTGTTCATCAGACAACTCTTGGATCCAGAAGGTTCTTGTGGATGTCCAGATTGCACATGGAACTTCAGACGACATGATGGACAAGACAGGGGCAATCTTTTTTTTTTTTTTTGATCTTTTTTTTTTTTTAATTTATTTTGCAATACAATTCAGTTCTACATATCAGTCACGGATTCCCTTGTTCTCCCCCCTCCCGTCCCCCTCACCTTCCCCCCAACCCCCCCCCCCTTCCCATCTCCTCCAGGGCAAAGCCTTCCCCACAGACTGAGGTCAACCTGGTAGACTCAGTCCAGGTAGGTCTAGTCCCCTCCTCCCAGGCCGAGCCAAACAATCCTGCATAGGCCCCAGGTTTCAAACAGCCAACTCATGCAATGAGCACAAGATCTGGTCCCACTGCCTGGATGCCTCCCAAACAGATCAAGCCAATCAACTGTCTCACCCATTCGGAGGGCCTGATCCAGTGGGGACCCCTCAGCCATTGGTTCATAGTTCATGTGTTTCCATTCATTTTGCTATTTGTCCCTGTGCTTTATCCAACCTTGGTCTCAACAATTCTCGCTCATATAAACCCTCCTCATTCTCGTTAATTGGACTCCCAGAGATCCACCCAGGGCCTAGTCATGGATCTCTGCATCCAGATCCCTCAGTAGTTGGATGAGGTTTCTAGCACAACAATTAGGGTGTTTGGCCATCCGATCACCAGAGTAGGTCAGTTCAGGCTGTCTCTCGACCATTGCCAGCAGTCTGTTGTGGAGGTATCTTTGTGGATTTCTGTGGGCCTCTCTAGCACTTTGCTTCTTCCTATTCTCATGTGGTCTTCATTTACCATGGTCTCCTATTCCTTGTTCTCCCTCTCTGTTGTTGATCCAGCTGGGATCTCCCGCTCCCCCAAGCTCTCTTTCCCTCGACCCTCGGACAGGGGCAATCTTATGGGATAGGAGTAGCACCTGAGACAGAGGATCTATTGAGACCTAAATTCATCCCAGCAGCCACAGACTGCTTACACCAAACTGTTGCCTATTGATGGCTGTTCCAGCCCTGTACTCAGGGTACCCAGAACAGGCTTAATCCTTGCCCTTGACAACAGTCTGTAATTTGGGACTTACCCCATCTTCTTTTGTTTCCACTTTCTCATCTGCAAAATGGGCTGATAGCATTTCATTGTGTAGTCTGGGGATTAGTGAACTAATTGAATTGATTGTTCAGAGCCAGTGTTAGCCACAGAGAGCAATGACTGGCTGCCAGTGCATTTCCTTTCTGGGGCTGAGGGTCAGCAGGTTCCCCCATATACCTGTTGCTGGTTCCTGACTTTTACCAGCCTAGTGACAAAGTGGTTACCTGTCCATTCAGTTCTCTCAGATGGCAGCAGGTGGCACGGGACCCATATGTGCTGGGCACCTTATCTGTAGGCAATCATGCTTACTTTACAGACAAGCTGGGCAAGGAACAAGCCTAGGGCAACCCAGACAGACCCAGACAGAACTTTGCTCTTGGCCACTGATAATGAGGAGTGTGGGCGTAAGGGAACCAGCAAGTGTAGCCTCTGTGGAAAGTGTTTTCTGTTGTTATGACAGTACTGAAGAGTGTTAGCTGGAAGGAAGAAGGGCTTGTTTTGGCTCATAGGTTCGAGCCATGGTTGACTCAGTTGCTTTGCGGCCTCGTTGAGGCAGAACATCATGGTGGCAGGAGTGTGGTGAAGGACACTGCTCATCTCATGGGGGCTAGAAAGCAGAGAGACAGAGACAGAGACATAGAGAAAGACAGACAGAGAGAGACAGAGAGAGAAGGGGCAGGGGGCAAGTCAGAGCTCTCACAATCTAGTTACCTCCTCTGAGCACAGCTGCACTGCAGACCAGTCTCCATTCAGCACCTGCTCTCCTGGGGAATACTTCAGATCCAAAGCACAACAGGGATGCATTTCCTAGTTTGTTTGTTTGGTTAGTTTTTTTTTTCTTTTTTTTTTTGAGGACCCTATAGTACCACAGAGGCCAGCTCTGCCCTGGACTGCTAGGCCAGCCATTATAGGATGCTGATAGGTCATGCCCTTGTGACTTGGATAGGAACATCTTTGGGGGTCTCAGTTCAGTCCATCTGAAGTTCATTTAGCAAGTACCAGCTAAGGGTCACTTTGGTGCAGAGTGTGTGAGAGATTCCAAGGCAAAACCAGGCCCCTCTCTGGGGAGCCTCCAGGCTCCTGGAAGGAGATGGCTATCATCATTCTGTACTGAGGAAAGATTCTGTATGTCCTTATGTCTGAACCCCAGAGCAGCAGATGGCTTGACCATGGATTTTTTTTCCTAGTGGTGAACATGCCAGAGCTTAAGACGGTACAAAATAAGTCACATTTAAACTTACGACATCAAAGCTGGGCACGGAAGTGCCCTTGTGGTACCAGCGCTTTAGCACTCTGGACGTTAGGCAAGAAATCATGATTTTTGGGGCCCGTCTGGGCTATATAACAAGCTCCTCTTTCAAAAAACTGAAACAAACAATTGAGTACTCTAACCAGCCAACCTTGTACTGTCAAGGAGATTTTAAGGGACAGAATAGAATGTTTCATGAAACTAAGGCTAGAAATTGGAGACGATATTCAAATGTGCTCCCTCCCTCCTTCTTGGAACACGTTATGCTCCAGGCATTGTGCTAGCCACAGTAAATGTGTGTTTTCAGTAAGGTCATTGGGGCAGGATAGACAAAGGGCAGTGTCAACACAGTTCCAGAATGTCTTGACCAGCTAGAGACAGGCTGTAAGAAGCACTGTGGAAGAAGTAATAGAACACATTAAAGTTTGCCAGGTGGGAGTCGGGGGTGGGGAGCATGATACCGACACGGGACTGGAGAGAGGTGATATCTGAGAAAAAGGTTCATTTGTAGACAAGGTCTGGGAAGTCAGAGGAGGGTGTCACTAGTTTTGTTCAAGGGCAGAGGCATGGAGATAGAATTTTTCTAGAGTTGTCATTTGGGACGTTGTGGGATGACTAGGAGCTCACTAAGCAACGTTTGAGACCATTTCAGACAGAGGGAGCGGCATGAGCCAATAAATGCATGGCACGTGCAGACAAAGAGGCAGATGTTGGTACAAGTGGGTGGGGCTTGACGTGAGCAAGCATCAGAGGTGAAGTCTGTGGCAGGAGGGCCACTCTGGGTGCCGTCTGGCCGTGTGTGGGAGGAGTCGCAGAGTGAAAAGGTAGATGCAGGATACAACTAGGAGTTGGAGTGTGTGCTGCCCACTGAGTCGTCGCCGAAGTTGAACTGATGCCCATGGAAGACGGCCTTGGGGTTCCCAGTTGAGCTAACTCTTCTGCCAGCTCCTAATGCACTTCATTCGTGCTCCCAGAGAGCTCCTCCCACCATTCATCACTTTGTACCAGGAAACACGGTTGTGGACTTGGCATTCAAAGCAAGATAAAGATGAGAAAGGCGAGGGTGGATAACTGGGTGGGTGGCTGGAGGGCAGTCAGTGCGGGGCTGACAACCAGGCTCTGTGACTTCCAAGCCTGGAACGTACCTCTAAACCAGTGGTTCTCAACCTGTGGGCTGAGACCCCTGGGGTATCAAACGAGCCTTTCACAGACGTCACCCAAGATCATCGGAAAACAGAAATTGACATCACAATTCACACCAGTAGTAAGATTACAGTTAGGAAGTAGCAATGGAAATCATTGTATGGTTGGAGGTCACCACAGCATGAGGAACTGTATCAAAGGGCCGCAGCGTTAGGAGGGTTGAGAACAGCTACTGTGGACCCCTCTGCCCTGTTAATACCATAGCAAGAGAAGTGTTCTGCAGTGCTTCCTGTAACTTCCCAGGTCAGCTCTAAGGACATGGGAACCTGTGGTCGGTTAGGCTTAGGGTCTTTCCTGCTGGGCATCTAGCCTACCCCCACCCTGTGTGGTTCAGAGAAACAGGCATCTGAAACCAACTGTGTGTAAGGGGGTGACCCCAGTGTCCAGCACTCAGGCAAACAGATGAGGAGGCATCCGAGGGCCACTGCTAGATCTGGTCTCCAGTATATGTGAGGATGTCTGATTTTGCCCAATTGTAAAAGAGTTGCTAGAACACTATTGTCCTAGCTAGTGACTCAGGCAAAGACAGCCAGCCCTCTTATATACTGTTTGGGCCATCCAGCTTAGAGTTCTAAAACTTTTTGGCTATACTTTGGCAGACTCTAGACCCTCTTCTAATACTTGACTTGAAATTTTCAAAAAACAGGTCAGTTCTGTTAGGTAACGTTATGGGTTTGAGACCATATTCTTTCAAGCTGTAGGAAACCCCACGTCTCTGCATCTACTGCTCCTTCTCACGGTTTTGTAGATAGGGAGACAATCCTGGAGGGGCAAGCAAACTTCCAAACCTGCACTGTGGTTTGGCCAGCAGCTCTGTCCTCGGCTCTGTCTGGGACCCTTTCTCCCTCCAGCAACCCCATAGGCTTCTCCAGCAGAGATGGTTTGCTGCTTTGCTGCGGAGCTAATGACTGAAGTGTCTGAAGCCAAGGGTCTGTTCAGGGTCCCTCTGGGGGACACGCGGAGGCTAGCCTGTGTATGTTCCTGTCACTGAACTCTGCAGGAGCCCTCTGGGGGTACCCAGTCCTGCCTTGGCCCGCACGGAGGGTTCTGTCACCCCTGGTGATTTCCCATCTTAGGTGGAACTAACTGTGCTGTGTTAGAATGTGGGCCACCAGCCAAGGCCTTCCCTGCCTTCAAGTCCCTCCTGACCACCAACCTCAAATGAGCGGGACTGTTACATTAACCACCTCCTCTGTGGCTTTTAAAAACTGCTCACTCAGAGAGCAGAGAAGGCAGCGCCTCGAACTTAGGCTTTCCTTGGATATCCTCACCCTGCCTCTGTTTCCTGTGATGTGAAGTGGGAGGCTGGGGTTGGGAGGTTTCTGCACAGGTAGCCCTACCCATCTCTCCTGCCCTGGCTGGACCTGAAGTGGGCTTGAGGGGGCAGTGCCCAGACCGACTGTCTCTTTTTCTCTTCCCTTGACGTAGTAGGCAGGGTGTGCAGGCGGCATCCCTTGTTCTGAAGGAGGCCTGGTGAAGCTTGCTTAAAGTTTCGTTGAGAAGTGAAAGTCATAATAACGCTCCTGCCCGTCTCCTCACAGGCCATTAATGGTAATGGTGAGGGTGGGTGATAACTTGCGTGGTGCGTGAGCTGGATCAGGAACTGTCCACGGCGCTTCACCTCTGCACCTCTGTCAGGGGACCTGTGTCCTTCCTTTGGCTCTAGTGTTCAGTTCTCGCAAAGGTACCTCCTCAGGGAGACACCATGCTGTTGCTGGCACTGGAGTGTCCCCCGTGAGTGGTAGCTTTGACGTCTGAGTTCCCCAACATCCAGTATTGTAAGATTCTGGAGCTTTGAATCTAGCCCATGTGTCCTGGGCTGGATGTTCAAGCAGCACCTGCCAAGAGTAGAGAGCTGGGAGGGAGCAGCTGTCCTGCACAGGCTGCCTGCCCTTCCTCCAGGTCTTGGAAACCCCAGAACTTACTCATGGTAGAAGTGGAAGGAAGGGGCCAAGGGAGACTGTGGAGAGCAAAGGCTGTCTTGGACGCTTCTCTCTCAAAAAACAGTCAAACCAATCTTCAGCCTTCTGGCAGAGATTCATGCTTTACATCGTCAGACAGGCCGGGGACAGTGTCGAAGCCTTGGTTGGGTGTGCCCCCCGCTGTATCTCAACTTCTCAGCCACAAAATGAGGACAGTGTTGTCCCCAAGCCCCACTGGGATTGGGGAAAGTATCAGAGTACTCAGAATTAAGGCAACCTTGCTCTTCTCACCCACCAGGATGGAGAGAAAGGCAAGCACATGATTTGAGGCTGATGCCTGGTTCCAACCTTGTCTGGCTGTCCCCTCCAAGGTCTCTGAGAAGTTAGAGTCTTCTGTTTGTGGCCACACGGGCAAGCTCAGATCCAGGGAACAGTGACCCAGGCCAGGATCATTTTGAGTTTCTTTACCTGGTCCTCCTTCCTGGCCTGCTGTCGTCCCCATGTCCTGTCCCCACAGATTACAGTCTGTCCCAGCCCAGGCCACCAGGGGCACCCACCAGCCCTGTGCTCTCTGGGCGGCCTCTGCCAGGAATCCTCTAGCAGGAACAATTCTCCAACAGCCTGCAGGTGTCCCTTGGAACAGGTACAGAGCGGCTCTGGGGCCCTGGTTCCGCCCAGGTACCAACAGAGTTCTTCCTGCTTGGCCTCAAGGGCAGGTGCTCCTTGGTCTCATCACTGTGGGTGTCATCTGTGTGACTGGTGCAGAATCTCCTCTGATTGTCAGTCTGGGAATGCCACCGAAGGGTGGGCTTTGTGGACGTGGTTTTTAAATGACAGGCTACAAGGGCTTCGGTATAGCAAGTTCTGGCCCTTGGACACCTTGGCTCCCAGGAGCAGGGATGTCTGTTGCCCGCCTGTCTCCTCTCCTGAGAAGAGCAGACCTGTGTACATCGGTTGTGTTCAGGTCAGCCACTGAGAGGAATAGGGTTGAGCCCCGGGAGGGAGAGAGGGGTGGCAGAGCCTTCAAGCTGGGGCAGGGTGGGTTAGGTTGCCTTTTTTGGTGGAAAGGAGACAGAACAGGGGAAGAGCTTGAGATCCTGAGATAACCCAGCCCTGGGCCTGGAACTGCATGCACCCACCAGCTCGCTAGATCAGTTGAGGTGAGAGACAGAACCCACTGGTGCTTTCTTTCCTCTCATGGAGTTGGGCTAAGATCAGGCCTGAAGGATGCAGGGTACCGGGCCTGATCCCAAGATGCCTACGAAGGAGAGGATTCAGACTTCAGCCAGCCAAGGAAGGCGGTGGGTTTTGGGGGCCTGAAACCAGAAGGTCAGGCATGATAAACAGCAAAGGCAAGATTTCAAAATACAGTTACCTTACAAGTAGGTAGAAGTTTATTAATTAGTAAGTAAGGAATCAGCAAAGTAATTCTCTTGGTTGAAAGTAAGATATAAAAAACATGTGTGTGTGTATAAACGCATATACACAGAGGATAAGAATGCTGGGATACCACTGTGAGGTTACATAGGGGATGATTACTATCCAGGAGGGCGATGAAACCATGGTCTTCAGTGTCACTGGATACAAATGACTGATGCCAGGTCCATTCTCTGGTGTCAGTGTCACTGGATACAAATGACTGATGCCAGGTCCATTCTCTGGTGATGGCACTTCACTGGACAGTTTGGTTCAACTCAGCTGTCAGTCAATGAAGCGATGCTGCCCATTGACCCTCAGGCAGGTCTGGTAGACCCTTTGCTAGCATGGCTTTGGAATGAGTCCAAGCCAGAGCTGATGGCCTCCTGTTCTCCGTGTTCTTCCAAGGCTATTGCTTTTTCCTTGAAGTTTTCTCATGGATACCCGCTTCAGTCCCAACCACACAGGTACATACATGACCCCTGCCATGAGCAAACCCACATACTTAGAGGCCTTGTGACAGCTGGGGAGGAACGCTGTCTAAGAGGCTCTCATTTGCCCCTTCTCCGTGGGCTGTGGCTGGCCCGTCCCTATACCTTTGAACAAATTAGGAAATGCCCTTTCCTTCCACGGAGCTGGTCCTGAGCCAGGGCTTCATTCCCATTAGCTCCTTGCTGGATACCTTGGTGCACGGAACAGACAGCACATCTCTAAATGGTGGCTTTGTCCCCTCCTCCAGAGGTTTCTGGAGTGGTCTCCAGGGACCACTCAGCTGGCAAACCTCTCTAATATCGATTGGAAGATGGCCCAACCAACAATGGTGTGTATCCTCAAGGGTCCTGTTCACCACGCTGCTGCCAACCTTATCTTGTGGGCTGGAAAAGACAGTGTCCCAAAGAGGATGTGTGATGTCAGGGGCCAGAGGAAGGCCATCCTGTGTCTGAATTAAAAGGTTGCTTTCTAGGTCCAAATCCAATAGCACAGTAATGTGAGTCACTTTGCCAATTCCCTTGGGGAACAGATGTGGAGGCCCGTCATCACAAGTGGCCGTAAATACTGACAACACATTGTCTTGTCTGGAGGGCTCCGAGCACTAGCCAGACTGTGTGTGTGTGTGTGTGTGTGTGTGTGTGTGTGTGTGTGTGTGTGTGTGTGCAGGGGCACGGGAGAGGAAGGTGATGTCTAACCGAAGATGTCAGTTTTGAGACTGGAAGGTTTTCCACGGTGGCTCTGCTGACTGTAGAGGACATAGGACAGCCTGCCTCCCCCGCTCCCCAGTGAGGCTCCTTCCTGCTGATGGGTGGCAGCCGGAACAAGGCTTGCTTTTCAAATGCATACAGAGAAAAATCTCACCACAGGCCACAGCCCTGATCTGAAGTGTCAGCTCTCACCCTTGGAGTGTGAGCCAAGTGCCCCACCTCCTCCCACAGCTTCTCTCTGCCTCCCCAGCCTCCCCGTCGCTCTCCACCTGCAGTTTGGCAGGACCCCCCTGGAAGGAATTAATTAATAAATCAGTGTTTGCCTTCTTCCTGGAAAAGTGCTCTTTTCCCCTCTGTAAGTGATAAGTGTTTCAGAGGAGCCTGGTGAGGTGTCTAGGGCTAGAGGAACTGCTTTCATTAATCCATGCCAAGGAGACTGTAATATTGTCTCCATAAAATGAGATGGTAGGGCTTGATTGCCTCACGGTGGCATCTGCCAGGCCCAGTACACTGGCCTCATGAGTCACTTGTCTGCAGGGAAATGTGGCTTCCAGGACATCTGAGTGTCTTCTCGGTTATTTTGCGAAAAAGGAGGTTCTGGGGTTCACTCACAACTTCCTGAGGCCTCCGCAGCAAATGCCTTGGCTCATCTGTTCAGACAGAACATTCTGGTGAGTGAGGAGACTGTGGTTGGGTACTCACTCTTCTGTGGCTGTTCCCTCTCCTGGCTCCCGTGTTGAACGGAACCTTCTCTGTCCACATGCTGTGAACTTTGACTCCCTGGCTGCTCCCTTATCAGAAGCATCACCATCACCAATGCCTCCGACCTACGTACGGTGTGACAGTTACCAAGTGCTGTTGTGTACACTGCCATTCTCCCTGGGGGGAGTGGGGGACAGTTATAATGGTCACTGTTTTGGTAAGACACAGGTTTAGAGAGATTAATGTCAATTTTCTCTTCAGAGCAGCAAGCATTGGGGCCAGAACTTGAATCTATTTTCCTTTCTAGACTGTGTTATGTTTATTTATTTATTTATTCATTTTTTATGCTTTTGAGATAGGGTCTGACTGTGTAGCCTTGGCCAGCCTGGAGCTCACTCTATAGAGTGGCTTTGAGCTCACAGAGATCCCTCTGCTTTCGTCTTCCAAGGGCTGGGATTAAAGGCATGTGCCACTACACTGGGCTTTGCATTATGTCTTAACTCCCATCCATCCATCTGTCCATCCATCCATCCATCCATCCATCCATCCATCCATCCATTCATCATCCATCCATCCACTCTCTATCTATCCATCCACCCATCTACCCATCATCCATCCATCCACCCATCTACCTATCCATCCATCCATCCATCCACCACCCACCCACCCACCCACCCATCTATCCATCCATCTACACACCCATCCTTCCTAACAGGCAATTATTACATGAGTGTTTTGTGTTAACCGTGTAGGTAGCAGTAATGAATACACAGGGCTGTTCCCCCATACAGGAGCTGTGTGTTTGGCTGGGGTCTTCTCACAGGGAACATGCTGTCTCTAAATAGGGTGTGCTGAGAGTTTGGACATGAGACTCTCGGAGGAGCACAGTGTGTTGACTTCACACCACCTGGCTCTTCCTTCTGACCTGAGCTACTGGGTGGGGGACCCTGGAGGGGCTTTCCAGCTTCTGATTTCAAACCCTTCAGCACGTCGGGGGGGATTTGGGCAGAACAGCAGCCATACACTACAGATAGGAGGGAGAACACAAGTGTTTTTAGGGTATTGGTGCTATATCAGATCCTTTGCAAACATATCTTGTCTAGTTTATTCCTCACAGCAGCTGGAGAGAGGTGACCTGGATGAGTAAGCAGGTCAAGGGAAACAGATTTCTGGAAGTTTCATGGTAATGAACGCTGACAGGTCAGGCCATCTAGGGAGACAAGTTTCTTGAAGTCCCACGGCCCTCGAATGTCAGTTTCCCACCAAGGCAAAGGTGAAAAAAGATCACTAGGCTCCACCTGGTCCAGTGAGTTCCACTCAGACCTGGGGGTTGGGGACTTGCATTAAAACAAGCTCCTCCTTGGTTCCTAAGCATCGCTGGGTACCACTCTGAAATAAGGAGAGCAACTTTTCCTTGGGATAGTGGAAGAGTTTGGGAGAATCCAGCATCCAGATGTCCTCTGGGGGACAGGGTATGCAATAGGACTTTCAGTATTCCAGATTCCCCACGGGGCTGTGCAGGACACGGACACTCCTGTGTTACTTGGCACCACCTCTGTGCAGACATGAAGTTGGGAAACCAGGCTGACACCGTGAATTGGGGGGATCCAGACTGCCAGCAGCTCTGTCAAGGCTATAGGCCAGTCAGTGAGAATAGAGCAGACGCTTCCACAACCGCAGTGACTGCTGAGAGGCAAATACTGGGGACTTCTGAGATCACAGGGCCAGCTTACCCTGGTACACACAAAGGTAACCTGAAGGGTTATCTATTACAGGGAAAGCTGGTGCTGGGCTCTCAGGCTGGCAGCCTGGCTCTTAGGACGGCAACAGCTTAATTGATGATGGCATTTCCACCCCAAGTTGAATGTAGCATCAGAACTCTGCAGAACACAGCCCATAGGCTGTGACTTCCCAAAATTCAAGTTGGTGTTTGAGGCCCAGGTAAACCTCTTTACTGTTTCTGATCTGGACCTCTACCCTATTGTCTGACATGGGAGGAATATCAGCCTGAGAGGAGAGATGGTTTGCTCAGAGTCACATGACTCTTACAAATTAGAGTTGAGAGGGGAAAGCAGGCATCTACTTAGTAAGGTGGTGTTTTCAGGAGGAGCTTAGGTTCCCTGGCTGGGTAAGCTTGAGAAATTCCATTCAGAACCGCTGCTTCGTTCAGAGGCTCACTGTTCATGTGACACATTAAGGACTTGGAGAGTTGACAAGAGTTCCTGTTTAACTCCTTAACCTTGGTGTGTCCTTGTGGATTTAGTCCTGGGGACCTCTAGAGGCATAGAAGCTGCTGCTTTGGGCAGTTCCACAAGATCTAGAGTTGCCTCTTACCTCAAAGTTCACAACCAATGGGGAACAACCATTTGGAAGGGGAGTCACAGGCTTAGGGACCCCAAAAACTGACAACAGAGGTCTCATACCTACTTCCCCTGTCTCATAGCTCAAAGTTAGGTAATAAAGACTCCACAGAAACAAGCCCACCATGTTTATTCCTTGCCCAAGGAGCCAAGGACAAGCAAGTGTGAGCATTTAGGAAGACTTTCTACACTAAACAAGCGTGTTTCTGCTATGGGGAATAATTCACTTGTGTGACTCTTCCCCCAACAGTGTTGACAAACACACTGTCACTCCCTAAGTTCTTGATGCTTTTTGACAAATTCCTATGTGACAGATACATGAAATGTTATAGGAAACAATACATGTCAGTTATTTAATCCAACTCTTGTGTTTGGTAGGCAGAGAAACACTATGTAGGGCTCAGGAGGAACCACTCAGCCAAAGGTTCACAGGGAGTCTCCCACTCGTGATCCAGAGTATGCTGTTGTCAAGGGTGACTGTGGTGGGGGCGGTTACACCTGCTCCTGTCCACCTCTGCAAACTTGGACTTCCTGGCTGTGCCAATGTAGGCCTGTCCAGGGACTTGCTTACAATCGCCTTAGACTTTATTCAAGCCAGAGCAACCGTCTCCAAGACATAAAATGGCTATTTCCAACCAGCGACCCCTCTGTTCTCTGCTTCTCCCCTGTGTCTCCCACAGCTGCCTGCACCAACCCCTCTGATGCTTCCTGGTGGCTTGGTCCACACTGGTTGAGTCTGGGTAGGGTGTGGCCTGAATCCTCCTTGATTGAATCCTCATCCAGAATGCTGACTTCCGCTCTTTCCCCTTGCCCACCACTGTTTAAATATGTAGACCCATCTTTTCTGGCTGCAGCAAAGCCCCACAGCCTTCTTTATCATCTTCAGACCCTGTGGTTCTGCATTTCCTAGTCCCAAGGGTGGCCCTGGCACAGGGAAGGGGCATCGTGGAGACTGAGATGGATAACGGGTCTTCTAGGGGCTACCAGCCATCCTTGGCCTCAGAGCCAATGACAATGATGAGATGGGTCACTGCTCCTGTGTCCTCAGGTGGTACGGCGATGTTTCAGCATCTCACAGAAACACACACGCAAACACACACACACACACACACACACACACACACACACACACACAAACACACACACACAAACACATTCTGTTTTCAGTGGAACTTAGATTTACAGTTTTTAGAGTCCCAATTTCCTGCGGAAGGGAGCCATGACCCTTTTCTGAGTGATGGTTACAGACCAGTTTCTTCTTTTACTCTGTTTGATAGGGCAGTAAGCCCATTAGCCACCATTCTCGAGCACTTTTGTTGAGTAAACGAAGTGACCGAGGAGATAGGAAGGAATGTGGGGTGATGGTGACTCTGAATTCTAGCCTGGCCTGTTTACCACCTCTCTGCTGTTGCCCTCAATCTTTTTTATTTACTTCCCCTCGTTCACAAAATGGAGCTTTGCTTCATGGCGGCGTGAGGAGCAGATGGTACCAGGCTCTGCATCCAGCCAGTCTGATGAGCTCTTGGAAGCTGTTCTGAGAACCAGGGGCCAGGCTTAGGGGCTGAGTGTGGTGCTGGCATCACCTCATGCTCTCTAGTTAAGGGAACTGGCAATGCTAGGCTGTTGCTCCACGCCCATCCCATCCTCAGCTCTGCTATGTGGGAGAGTCACTATTCTGTGCCGTGAATCTTGAGGAGTCCTGGGCTCTGGGGGCTCCTTGGCCTTTGAGGAAGGGCCAGTTTGAGCACTAGGCTCTTCCACCTGTCCACAGTGTGAGGTGCTTTCTAGGTCTGTGGATGCTAGAGAAGTTTGACATGACTGGGATAAATAGTCACCAGTCATTTTCCTGAGCTGTGACATGCGACCATCTCCCCTTTCCAGGGCTGGCTTCCTCACTCACACAACGCCACAGTTCCACACATGGCTTCCACCCCTGCCTGTTTTCACACCACTGTCCTCTGTCTCGCCTCTCCTGGCCCACACCTTGCCTCTTCATCTTTCCCAAAGGTGCTTGCGTTACTTTAGCCTGTGGCTTCCTTGGCTTCCCGGATGCTCAGTGGAACATTTGATAGGATCCAGCTTGGGGCTTCTTGCTGCCTGCATGGTTCATGTGTCCACCCCATAAATTTCTCAGCAAAGGCCCTCAGTCCCTTGCTGGCCATATTTGGTGGAAGTAGACAGGGCATACATAATATGTTACTGTTCACCAGCCCACGAAAACCACTCTAGCAGGTGCTCCACGTCTCCCTGTGGCCTGCGGCGATGTCTTGCTGGGCAGTGGACATGGATTCAGTGGGGGCTGCTTCAGGGAGAACATGTATGGAGTGATGGGTCAGTTCACTGGGGAAGACCCATGGCTTGAGGTCAAGTCTGGTCTAACCTCAGACTGAGTATGATACTGTCCTGGCTCAGCCTTCCTAGCCTGGGCCTTTAGAAGGGACAGGCACTGCTGCTTCAGTGACGAAGAAGATAGCACATCTTTGTGGAGCTGCCTTGACCAGGTGACATGGTCTGCCGTTATGGAGGGAGTCTTCATTTTGATTACCTCTGTGCTCAGCCTCTAGGCACACAAGAGACAAGGACTTGGAGCCTTGGCTCTCCCTTGGTGTAGAGACCCAGAGGGGAAAGAGAGCTGCTCAGGCCCACAGCCACTTAGCGGCAGGATGAGTCCTTTGGAGTGTGGGATGTACAAGCTCTCCTGGGTTCCCATGCATGCGGATTTGTCCAGGGTAAGGCCGCTCACATTGTGAGCGTATACCGAAGCGCTGCACTAGGGAGTCAGGCTGGTGGTTTCCCCTGTAACTCCAGCACCCGAGGCAAATGGATGGCTGGGGTTTTGATGCCAGCCTGGGTTAAATGAAAACTAGAAATAAATAAAATAAGCAGTCTTCAGAAAAGGCATTCTGTTGTGAGTGCTAATCTCTGCAAGCGAGCCTGGCAACCTGATTCCTCCTGACCACTTCCTGTTGTGTGGGTGAACATTCCCAGCCCTTGTGCTGTGTCTGTGGACGTCCCAGGGCTCAAGTGAGAAGAACAGTTGGCCAGACCCCACCCAACCCACCAGGGGCTCTCTTTAAGAGTCAGACTGCCCAAATTGAAGGACACATTGGAAGTTCATACAGCATCCTCCTTTTCCTCAGGGATTTAGAAATGCAATTGAGGGGATCCCCGGTCTTTCTTTCACAGGTTCACTTTCTGTTCGGGCCATGACACCTTGCTCTTCATCTGGCAAGACTCCAGCTTGCCCTCACACTGTGTGACCTCTTGTCACCCACTCCAAATGCCTCTCAACCTTGATGAATTCTCTAGGTGTTTCATACATCTACCTGGGAAGACACACTCCAGTGTTCTGGAGCACTGGCTGCTTGCTCTGTAGGGGTCACTGGGGAAATGGCCTTTAAGTAGAGAAGACACAACACCTGTGTGGCAGAGACTAGCAGTCTATGCGCTCCTATGGCCCAGCCAGACTGGAATCTGGAAAGCCAAATGCAAAGCCTGTCTGCTGCTCGGTAGCTGTGTGGCTCTGTGACCCTTCCGGATGCTGTCACACTGTCTTAGTTTCTTTTTGCACTGCTGTGATAAAATGCTCTGACAAAGGCAGCTTAAGGGAGAGCATGTCTCTGAGCTCACAGCTCGAGGCACCATCCACCATGGCGGGCAGTCAAGGCAGCAGGAGGTTGAAGCAGCCATCGGAAGACAACAATGCATACATACTGCCCTGAGCTCCCGTTCACCATTTTATGTAGCCCAGGACCTCCCACCCAGGAAATTCTCCTTCCCGCAATTAAAGTGGGTCTTAATTTAACCAAGCTTAATTCCCATAGGTATACCCAGAGGCCCATCTCCCAGGTGACAATAGATCCTGTCAAGTTGACAGTTAATACTAACCCTCATGGATGCCCAAGGAGATAAGATACCAGTGCTTGGCTGGGATACAGGAGGCTCCAACGGAGGGCTCCACTGGGCTGTCTTTAGCACCATAGGAAGCAGACAGGCTCTGAATTAGGTGGTCCACCTTCCCCCGCTAACCTCCTGGGGCCCCTAGAGAGTATGCATCTTGTTGGAGACCAGGCCGCCATTGATCTCCTGCCTCCGGAATGTTCTTTTCACTTAGCAACTAGACTAGAGATGGTGAGACAAACAGGCCCCATCCCTTGCAGAGGGAGGCTTGGAACAGGGTGAAAATGGGGTCCTGAAGTGACAGTAAGCTCCCTGATGTCACTGTGGCAGCATGGTATTTCTGGGACCATAACAAGTGCAGCCCTCATCCAGGCATCTGTAGCCCCGGCCAGTCATGTCTCCTGCCTAAGCCTGAAGTACTCTCCTCCGTCTAGCCTGCCAGCTCTCCCTGAAAGTCAACTGTTCTGGGTTCAATCCTGCCATACCTCTCCTCCTCCCTCCCCAAAAG
This sequence comes from Peromyscus californicus insignis, assembly GCF_007827085.1. Classification (NCBI taxonomy): domain Eukaryota; kingdom Metazoa; phylum Chordata; class Mammalia; order Rodentia; family Cricetidae; genus Peromyscus; species Peromyscus californicus. The sequence goes on along the minus strand of NW_026294469.1, from coordinate 66,152,990 downwards.
TCTGCTGCCTGATGCCCGAGCGATCCTTGGAGACTTTTCCTGCTGTGAATCACGGCTCTCCAGCCTCTACTCTCCTGTGGCCAGGCCTTGCATTGAGTTTAATTTCATTATCACCTTGTGACTACTGACACAGAAGAGCTTTCTACCCAGATTGGTCACATGGCGTCACTTTTAACCGGCTTGAGGCATACTTGTTCCAATCTGACGACCTCTCCCTGCACCATCCCCAATCCCAACTATTATGAAATCCAGATCCCCTCCATGTTCCATCATTGTGCAAGAGCAGCTGTAGGTCTCAGAAATGGTCCCCACACTGTTTCTGCAACAGCCAAGGGCTTTCTGAATAAAGTTAGGGCATAGTTCTTCTAAGACAGATGTCCTGGTGGAGGGTGCCAGGGGAGCTCTATGAACCTGGAGCAGTCAGTGAACCAGGGCATTTTATGCATGTGCTTTGCTTGAGGTGTGCTGTGGATTCCATGCAAAGCCTCACTCAGCTTGTGGAGACTCAAAATCCTGGTTGTTAGAAACTCAGATGTACCACCTCCTTGACAGAGCTCAAGCTTCCTGCCTAAATTCAGCTCAGACTAGCTGGACTCACTCCTATTTTTCAGGCCCTGGGGTGGGTGAATTAAAAGACAGAAGGTAAGTCAACTCTTTGCTGTAGCATATTTGCTGTTAGTATTCCTTGAGCCTCCCAGGAAGGATGCTGGGATCACCAAGCCCCACATTTCCAGAGAGCTACACAGCCATCTCCATTATGTTTTACTGTACTCCAAGGACTGAATTTCTTTATTTTGGTACCCTGGACACTGGGGCTGGGCAGTTCTTTGGAGATCTGGAGATCTACGGTGTTCACCATGGTGTTTTTAGCAGCATCTCTGGTTTCTCCTCACTACATACCAATGGTATACCTGCCCCAGTTTCAACAGCTATAAATGTCCCTAAATATTCTCAGATGTTCTCTGGGGAAAAAGTCATCCCATCTTAGTTGAGTGTACAGTGTGGAAACTGTTAGCCACACATGTTACATGCAATTCTTATAGCAAGGCTTTGAGGCCTCAACTCGGCACCATCCCTGCTATAGAGATGAGTCTGTCAGAGCTGAATGAGTTAGGTTGCTTCTCTGCAGTTAGTAGACGACAGACCTGGGACCCAAACCTGAGTCTGTCAGACACCAAAGTCTGTGGTTTTTATGTGTGTGTGTGAGAGAGGTGTTAAATATTCTTCATTTGTTGATATTGTACATAACCACACTAAAATGCCTATCAGTAGTAAAATGCAGTGTCTTTTTAGTACTAGAGAGGTCTGATTAAATTGGCATAGTCAAGAATAGTGGAGACATCTGCCTCCTTATCCTTAGCCATTGCCAATAAAGGTAAATGATTACAAATTGAATCGCAGGCCAATCAATACTTTGTTTGGTTCTGACAGAGTGAAGAGATTCACCCCCCAGTGTTCAAATATATTTACATAACCTTCATATGGATGTAAGTATAAAACCAATCTTCAGTAGATTTTGAGGTGCCATCTCCCATCTTTGTGGAAAGTCAAATATTACTAATTAAGTGTACCCCTATCTTCAGAATGAGATAGAAGTAACAGTATTTATGGAACTGGAATTGCTATTTTTAAACAAAGATCCTATTAACTTACTATAAGCCAATTTTACTTAATTCAAGACTGTCCAGCAAAAATAATGTCATCCATTGCGGATCTGAATTCTGGTGCGTGAATTAAATTGTGGTATACATTACATGGCACCAGGCTTTTGTTTGACGATGAATCAGACAGTCGCTGTTACTCACTAGTAGACTTTTAATTAGGCCTGCCCTTTTCTCCCTTTCAGTCCCAGGAGAGATAATTTTCGTTCCAGGATGTACTGTTTGGGATTCTCTAACTATTCATCAGTGTATCCTCTCCGCAGATGACGCCTGTGTTCTCTGTGGCATCTGTGTGAGAGAATCCAGTGGCCTGGCCTGTCTTCCATCCAAACAGACTGTGGAGATTTGATCCTGCCTCCTTTTTCCACAGAGTGGCATTGGGCACATTGCGGAACGAAAATCGTGACTTTCTCAACATCACTATTTCTAATTTGCTTCCCTCTGGTTCACACTGTGAACTTTATGACACAAAGCCAGATCTCCTGCTCTCTACCAAAGTTTGTTTATTTTGACTGGGATTCCTAGCTCTTTCCACACACAAAATCTTCATGGAGCAGAGGATCTCAGCCATGTGTACCCAGTAACCTGCTTAGGTTTGCATTTGGGAGATGTGGCTTACTTAGTGTCCAGAGCAGGAGTCCCAGGTTCTGAATTCTCTTCCTCTGGGTCTTTCCAGGGCCCAGTGGTGATAAGAGGAAGAGGATGGTGGTGTGTTCTTCTGCAGTAGGTTGTCTGGCTTTGGGTGCAGCTTGGTAACTATTGTCATGATAACGCTATCCAATAATCCATGGCTAAGAACACCTTTATTATCATTGTTCATCCTTTCAGACTTGTTTAGACTCAGTGGAGCTCATTCATGCAGGCGTGACTTGATGATGGTGACTTGACTCTCTCTGGTGTCTACAAACTTGGGTAGGATGGCATGGCCAGCCTGGCTTTGTTCCCTGTGGCTTCCTTGGTGTGGTAGGTGAGCTCAGCCTCGCTCAAATGTCAGGGGCAGGAATCCGAGAGAGGAATGGTCCAGGATGCTCTGAGGCCGAGACTCAGAAGTAGAGTAATTTCCGCCCTTCTCTACTTTGAAGATGTCAAGAGAAGAAATCATGCAGGAAAGTAATAAGAACAAGTAAGTGACCAAGCTAACCAAGTTTCATGGTAGAGTATAGACCTCCTCTCTTGATCAGAGATGATGAAGAGTCACATTATAGCCAGTGGTGTGGGGATGGGCTGTCTCAGGAGCCATCTTGTCCTGATACAGTGCTAATCTGGCCTTCCGACTTAGCCACGGGAAGCTCAGGGTCCATCAGTGAGAGGACAGGGAAATATCAGTGGGCATAGGTGTCTGTACAGAGATTCTTGACACCTGGACACAAAACAGATCCCTGTCACCTCTCAGGATGTAAGCTCTGTGAGGGTCTGGTCGTTGTCCCCCAACGTTCATCCCCACCATGTAAGCACTAAGATCTATCATGTGCCTGGCTCACAGTAGAGTCTCTGTTAATAGTGTCTAAGTGTCAACTTAATTCAGTTCATTCATACCAACTCACTTCAATGTAATTTGACTGCAGTGGTCCTTGTTAGTACCTGCTGTCTACTGGATTCAGCTCAGACCTCAGTCTGGCTGTCAAGACCATGTCCAAGTATAATCATGTTTGTTATGGGGCTGTAGGAAAGTGATTTGAGCAGCCTTTGTAATGCTGGCCTAGCCTACTCCACTCAGCTGAGACAGCTCGAACCATCAGGAGAAGGGTGTGGCGGAGGCCAAGTCTCTGGAAACTCTTTGCAAGGTCTTGGCATGATGTGGCTTGGGTGGATTTTCAGATGGCTTAGTTCAGCCAAATCCACCAGGTGTCTGAAGCAGCCTGCTGGCTCTCCTTTCCTTTGAAAGCCTGAGAGCTCTGGAAGGGAAATCTGAGACAGGCTTGAGAGTCACCACAATGCAGTCTGTGTGAAGGCGGCTAGAGAAGCACTGCCTTTCAAACTCCAGATTCTTAGAAGCAGGAAGCTGCCTGTGCCAGGAGTCAGTGAGCTTCGCCTCCTCTGGGCCAGGCCTGGGCTAAGGCTTGGTGCTGGCCAGAAGGGCCTGTGGTGAAGATACCATTGCTTCCTAAGCCCTGCTTGGAGGATGAGGGAAAGGCCTTAACTAGATGTCATTCCCATCTCACATCCTTGTTTGTAGCCCTTCCTGGGCACGGAATTGGGGGCTGCCATTAGGAGCGGAGTAAACCAGGTAAATTTGAGATCATACTGCAGCCCCGTATTGAACATAATTATCCTTGGACGTGGTCTTGGCCGCTAAACTATGAACTGAACACTGTCCTTTGTTCCTCTTGGAACAGCTGGAGCTGAATTCAGTGGGCAACCGTCTGTAACAAAGACCACTGAAATCAAGCTCGGTTGAAGTGAGTTGCCAAGTCCTAGACAGGGCATGTCGGACCAAGGTGTGCAGTTTCTTATGGGTGACAGAAGCCGAGACAGGGAGGACTGTGTGATGATAATACAGTAAGAGGAGAGACAGGGAGGACTGTGTGATGATAATACAGTAAGAGGAGGGACAGGGAGGACTGTGTGATGATAGTACAGTAAGAGGAGGGACAGGGAGGACTGTGTGATGATAATACAGTAAGAGGAGAGACAGGGAGGACTGTGTGATGATGATACAGTAAGAGGAGAGACAGGGAGGACTGTGTGATGATGATACAGTAAGAGGAGAGACAGGGAGGACTGTGTGATGATAATACAGTAAGAGGAGAGACAGGGAGGACTGTGTGATGATGATACAGTAAGAGGAGAGACAGGGAGGACTGTGTGATGATAATACAGTAAGAGGAGAGGCAGGGAGGACTGTGTGATGATAATACAGTAAGAGGAGAGACAGGGAGGACTGTGTGATGATGATACAGTAAGAGGAGAGACAGGGAGGACTGTGTGATGATGATACAGTAAGAGGAGAGACAGGGAGGACTGTGTGATGATAATACAGTAAGAGGAGAGACAGGGAGGACTGTGTGATGATAATACAGTAAGAGGAGAGACAGGGAGGACTGTGTGATGATAATACAGTAAGAGGAGAGACAGGGAGGACTGTGTGATGATAATACAGTAAGAGGAGGGACAGGGAGGACTGTGTGATGATAGTACAGTAAGAGGAGAGACAGGGAGGACTGTGTGATGATAATACAGTAAGAGGAGAGACAGGGAGGACTGTGTGATGATAGTACAGTAAGAGGAGAGACAGGGAGGACTGTGTGATGATAATACAGTAAGAAGAGAGACAGGGAGGACTGTGTGATGGTGATACAGTAAGAGGAGGGACAGGGAGGACTGTGTGATGATAGTACAGTAAGAGGAGAGACAGGGAGGACTGTGTGATGATAATACAGTAAGAGGAGGGACAGGGAGGACTGTGTGATGATAATACAGTAAGAGGAGAGACAGGGAGGACTGTGTGATGATAATACAGTAAGAGGAGAGACAGGGAGGACTGTGTGATGATAATACAGTAAGAGGAGAGACAGGGAGGATTGTGTGATGGTGATACAGTAAGAGGAGAGACAGGGAGGACTGTGTGATGATAATACAGTAAGAGGAGAGACAGGGAGGACTGTGTGATGATAATACAGTAAGAGGAGGGGCAGGGAGGACTGTGTGATGATAATACAGTAAGAGGAGAGACAAGGGGGACTGTGTGATGATAATACAGTAAGAGGAGAGACAGGGAGGACTGTGTGATGATAATACAGTGAGAAGAGAGACAGGGAGGACTGTGTGATGATGATACAGTAAGAGGAGAGACAGGGAGGACTGTGTGATGATAATACAGTAAGAGGAGAGACAGGGAGGACTGTGTGATGGTGATACAGTAAGAGGAGAGACAGGGAGGACTGTGTGATGATAATACAGTAAGAGGAGAGACAGGGAGGACTGTGTGATGATGATACAGTAAGAGGAGAGACAGGGAGGACTGTGTGATGATAATACAGTAAGAGGAGGGACAGGGAGGACTGTGTGATGATAATACAGTAAGAGGAGGGACAGGGAGGACTGTGTGATGATAATACAGTAAGAGGAGGGACAGGGAGGACTGTGTGATGATAATACAGTAAGAGGAGGGACAGGGAGGACTGTGTGATGATAATACAGTAAGAGGAGAGACAGGGAGGACTGTGTGATGATAATACAGTAAGAGGAGAGACAGGGAGGACTGTGTGATGATAGTACAGTAAGAGGAGAGACAGGGAGGACTGTGTGATGATAATACAGTAAGAGGAGAGACAGGGAGGACTGTGTGATGGTGATACAGTAAGAGGAGGGACAGGGAGGACTGTGTGATGATAGTACAGTAAGAGGAGAGACAGGGAGGACTGTGTGATGATAATACAGTAAGAGGAGGGACAGGGAGGACTGTGTGATGATAATACAGTAAGAGGAGAGACAGGGAGGACTGTGTGATGATAATACAGTAAGAGGAGAGACAGGGAGGACTGTGTGATGATAATACAGTAAGAGGAGAGACAGGGAGGATTGTGTGATGGTGATACAGTAAGAGGAGAGACAGGGAGGACTGTGTGATGATAATACAGTAAGAGGAGAGACAGGGAGGACTGTGTGATGATAATACAGTAAGAGGAGGGACAGGGAGGACTGTGTGATGATAATACAGTAAGAGGAGAGACAAGGGGGACTGTGTGATGATAATACAGTAAGAGGAGAGACAGGGAGGACTGTGTGATGATAATACAGTGAGAAGAGAGACAGGGAGGACTGTGTGATGATGATACAGTAAGAGGAGAGACAGGGAGGACTGTGTGATGATAATACAGTAAGAGGAGAGACAGGGAGGACTGTGTGATGGTGATACAGTAAGAGGAGTTACAGGGATGACTGTGTGATGATAATACAGTAAGAGGAGAGACAGGGAGGACTGTGTGATGATGATACAGTAAGAGGAGAGACAGGGAGGACTGTGTGATGATAATACAGTAAGAGGAGAGACAAGGGGGACTGTGTGATGATAATACAGTAAGAGGAGAGACAGGGAGGACTGTGTGATGATGATACAGTAAGAGGAGAGACAGGGAGGACTGTGTGATGATAATACAGTAAGAGGAGAGACAGGGAGGATTGTGTGATGATAATACAGTAAGAGGAGGGACAGGGAGGACTGTGTGATGATGATACAGTAAGAGGAGAGACAGGGAGGACTGTGTGATGATGATACAGTAAGAGGAGAGACAGGGAGCACTGTGTGATGATGATACAGTAAGAGGAGAGACAGGGAGGACTGTGTGATGATAATACAGTAAGAGGAGAGACAGGGAGGACTGTGTGATGATAATACAGTAAGAGGAGAGACAGGGAGGATTGTGTGATGATAATACAGTGAGAGGAGAGACAGGGAGGACTGTGTGATGATAATACAGTAAGAGGAGAGACAGGGAGGACTGTGTGATGATGATACAGTAAGAGGAGAGACAGGGAGGACTGTGTGATGATAATACAGTAAGAGGAGAGACAGGGAGGACTGTGTGATGGTGATACAGTAAGAGGAGAGACAGGGAGGACTGTGTGATGATAGTACAGTGAGAGGAGAGACAGGGAGGACTGTGTGATGATGATACAGTAAGAGGAGTTGTGTGTATATGTATGTTCACAGTATGTGGAGAAAGTTTTCATGCATGTGTTGTGAGATGAGAAAGTGTGTTTGTGGGAAAGTGTGTGTAGATGTGTGGAGAGGTGAGAGGGTGTGTGTGTGTGTGTATGTGTGTGTGTGTGTGTGTGTGTGTGTGTGTGTGTGTGTGTGCACGCACATGTGTGGTTGTAGTAAGATGGCAAGGGAAGAAATCATGCAGGAAGGTAGAAGAACAAATGCCCGGAGACCAGATCTGACTGTTTAGTGTCTGTCAGGTTCCCCGAGCCTCTCTAAAACTATGGATGGACCAGAAGGAGCATCTTAGGTCCAGCCCCAGGTGCTTAGTGGTGGGGACACGAGCCTGACATGGTTGGGACAATGGCCAAGGGTGCTGGATGGTGTCCTTTGAAATGTGCAGTAGAATGTCCAGGGCTTGAGGGCTGAGGAAGAGAGGGAGGGGGGCAGAGGTGGTTCCAGCTGGGCTGGGACTTCTGAGTTGGTAGAGGATAGCTGTCACCAATCACTTGCTGTTGAACCAAGAGCCTGCTGCTCAGCTCCTGGAGATCTTATGGAGACCATTGGCCAGTGGCTTCTGTCCTTTTTTCTCTAATCTACATCTCAAAGGAGGCATGCCACTCACTGCCTCTAGGAGAGATGCACCTAACCACCATCTAGAACTCACAGAGAGGGCAGTGACTAGAAATTTTACCACACTAAAAAGCCTCCAAGAGCATCTGGTAGAGAGCAGACCCTGGGTGTGGTCCTAGAGATCCTGATGATAAGAATTCATATGGGACATGATGATGTGCAGTTAACCAAGTCTTAGTAGGTCCTGAGGAGCTGCATCAGTCTTATGATTGACAAAATACCTTCAACTGTAGGATGCTCCTTAGAACTCATTTGCACCCTGTGGGATGACCCAGCTCTGCCCACTGTTTAGATGAGGACAGGCAAGCATCTAGAAGAAGGGTCAGCTCAGGGCCACACAGCAGGGATGGAACTGGGATGAGAGAACAGACTCTTGATGCCAGGGTAGTGCTCATAAGCGGCTAAGAATAGACTAGCTTGGGCATGGATGGTGCTGTGCTCCCATGGTTCTCCCTTCTTTTTTCGATGCTTCATTTGTCTAAAGGTCTTTAGATTCCTCAGCTGTATGTTTTTATTTTCCTGGAAAGACAAAAACAAAACCCTGCCCCAACTCTAATTTGTCAGGTTGAATCACCACATTGGTTGATGAACTAGCATCTCTCCTAATCAAGAGGTCTCTCCTGTTTGAATCAAATCTTTATCAATTTTGATGGTATCCATAGTTTTTCTTCTCCTGTAGAAACAAAAGCAAAATCTCTTCCCCAAAGTAACATATATCCTGGTTTCCATTCTGAGGTCAAGACATCTTTAGTATATTGACTGACTTAGTTGAGTGTTTTTTTTTTTTTCTGTTATCCAATGTCTCTCTACAGCTGTTGTTCCCTTTTCATTAGCATTTTAAAAAATTAAAGGCAACAAAGCATTCTGCAATCTAAATTAATGCCTTCTTTTTAAATTAGACAAAAAGGGGGAATGCTGTAGAATAATCCTTTTGTACACTGTGAAGATTTGTCACGCAAATTGGTTTAATAAAAAGCTGATTGGCCAATAGCCAGACAGGAAGTATAGGTGGGACAATCAAATTGAGGATGCTGGGATGGGATGAAGAAGGGCAGAACCAGGAGAGTCTCAAGGAGATGCAGAGAAGCAAGATGAACATGCCTTACTGAGAAAAGGTATCGAGCCACGTGGCAAAGCATAGATAAGAAATATGGGTTAATGTAAACGTAAGAGTTAGCTAGTAACAAGCCTGAGCTATTGGTCAAGCATTTGTAACTAATATAAGCTTCAGTGTGTTTATTTGAGAGTGACTATGGGGCACGAAAACCCTGCTTACGGACACAGGCTTGTGTGCTTGGTCCCCTGACAACTGCTTGGTCATATTTAGAGGTAAGGGCAAGCACAAGGCTGCTCCATGTAAACCCTGTCTGAGAACAAAGACCTGGGAACTGTGTGTCCGTGACCCAGGGAGCTGACACCTGTCTCACCATCCCTTTTCTCCCTGTCTCAAGTCTCACCAGCAATAGTCACAATTGTGCTAGCTCTGCTAAGCCATGTCCCACGGCTCCTGCTGAGCTCAGTGCTCTTAAGCCCAAGACTTACCCTTGCTGGGATTCCTTTCAGGCTGGCCTCCCGAGCCTCTGGACACTTCACAGGCTTGGCCTTTTCCTGTGCCTGTGATAGCTCACCCTGTCAGTTTGGTCACACTTCCAGGCCATTTGAATTTCAGGGAGTCATAGCTTGTCACCTGGCAAAATGTCCTACTTTACCAGAATTGAATACGGTCAGACTGGACCCACCTGACTTGTAGGCTTCAGTCAATAACCAGTGGAAACATGATCCAGCACAACTGCCCACGGGCGCTTCTCTCCCTCCCCCGTTCTTCTTGCCTTCAGCCCTCTTTGTGAACCTTAACCCACAACATGGGGCAGCTGACTGAAGTGAGGTAGCTGTTACCCAGATGACATGTCTCATATCTATCCATAAATATTTCAGGCCAGGCGTCTTCAATTTTCCGATCCATTCCTCTCAATGATGTTATTGAAAGCTTCCTCATGCAATGGGCCAGCTGTCTGGTAAGAGTGAGATTCATTACAATTCAGTGTCCTTCATCTACCAACCTAGGTGACCCCATCCACAAAGGCACATGCTTTAGGGAGCTCCGCTGGCCCCTGGTGAGCGTTGGTCTCCTTCCATGCCTCCTCTTTCTAAGCAATCACAAACCGTTTCAAATTCCATCATTTGTCAAGGTGCTTTATATTCCCAGAGCAAGTTCTGGATTTCATCATTTTTCCTTGTAAGAAAATTTAAATACAGTTTATAGGCTGCAGCCCCTGCAGGACTCTTGGTTCCTCAGAATGGCTTGGTGGACCCAGGCACATCTGCAAGCGTTTTCCTGGCGCCGAACTGCACTTGCACATGCTCAAAGGTGTGGGTGCAGCCTGGTCCTGAACGGCTCAATTACTCCTTCACTCAATTACTGAATTCTTACTAGGGAGTTGTGGGGAGTGTAGGTCAAGGATGGAGGACCGGTGACAAAAGCCTGGTGAGACACCAGATACCATCAGAATACATTGCATTACCTCACAGAATGCAGCAGCCCTGACTGTTATTCCCATTTCAGAGCTGGAGAAAGTGAGGCTGAAGAAATTCAGAGAAGTTAGATGAGATGCTCCAGGCTACACAGTTGCATGGCTGCGTAGCAGACACAGAGCTCACATTCAGCTCTGTTGGGCTCCAAGGCACAGTGCAGAGCTTAATTTCAAGCAAGCATTGTATGGCTACCCTGTCCCCTTTTAGATTAAGCTCATCATGTAGTTTCCTTAGGTAGGACTTTGTTCTCAAATGATAGCGTATTAGTTCTGGACACATCTGTTGTGTGTTCTCTGGGATACAGGGCGCTCAAAGGCTTTGTCAAGTATCCCATACCAGACATTTTAGCTCAAGTGGTGGGAAGTCACTCTTCGGCGTTAAGAGTTCTCCAGACGTTGCAGGGTCAGGGTGGGGCTGGGGTCAGAGAGATCATCTATGCAGCTGCTGGTAGCCAGGGAGGGCTGGCAGGTGGAAGTAGACTGGCCAAGCATGCCAGTGTGGCAGTGGGGCCACCAAGGATGTATGCACAGCTGAGGCAGAGGGATGAAGTGGCTGATGGGGATGGTTACAGGAAGTAGAAGAAACCATAAAAGTAGGGGAAGACTTGGTCAGAAAAAGAGAGGGCACGACATCAAAACCAAAATTCTAAGAAGGATCCAGGGCCCTGTATCCCAAGAGAGAGAACTGGGAGTTGGAGGGAAAGAAGTTTGCTTTGGATGAGTCGAGGGTAATATACATGGGGTCAGAGCAGAGCTGCTTCTTAAGGTCTGGAGAGGGTGACAGTCTGGGAATCCTGCTGTAAGGGGAGCCCTTCTCAGACATGTTGATATGCATACCCTCAGACCCATGTGCACATACAGTGTATTGGCCTTTCGTACCTCTGTATCTACTCCCATACTCTCTAGTACACACTCGTCCACAGCCGCATACATTCACAATCCATACACTCAGACACATGCATACTGCATACATCTATGCCTCCTCACTTGGTGCATACTGCAGGTCCTAATCAGCTCTTGTTCCATACATTCAAACACTCTCAGCCTCCTCAGATAGTGGCCATTATTAGGGGACTGGCGCCTAGAGGCTGGGCCATCGCGGCAGCCAAGTGGTCCATAGTGGGATAGCCCAGCTCCCCACTGCTATTGACCTTGTGGGCACTGGCTGGGGATAGGAGCTGCCGTGGCGCATCTGTGGTGCTTGAAGCACTCTAGTCTACTAATTTAGACCTCTGGTACCCACCAGGCCAGATGGCTTTGGGATGTAATTAATCTCAGAACTGTACTACTCTAAAGGGCTCTTCACTTTGCTCTGTGTGCAGATGAGGGGATCAAGGTCCAGAGACGGCCTGCCAGGCTGGGACAAGCTGGGGACTGGAACCCCAGATATTTTTGTTTGAGGCGGAAGCCCTCGGAGTAACAGGCTGGCAAGTTGGGGTTACATGCATTCTCAACTTGTAAGGGTGAGGCACATAGCACATACCAGCAATGAGCCAGGCACTGGTCTGTGGGACCGCATATGCTCCCCACCTGCCCCGCAGAGAGCTGGCTCTGTATCGGGGGCAGGACGGCCGCTGGCAAATGCTAAGGAAAGTAGGTGTCGTCATCGTCGTCGTTGGGTAGCTCTGGGCTCTGGCCCCTTCCATATGGATTCCTGACTTGATGGGAACACACAAGGATGGACCAGGTAGAGGGTGACCGTTTTTCCTGACAATGCCTTGTCATGTTGCCAGAAAGCCAAGTTTCCCTTTTAAAATGACTACAGAACTCTTACTTGAGAGTCACCTAAAACTTCCGTGCACTTGACTTTCACCCCTGCCTCTGCTTGGTGGGAAATGAGTCTGAAGCGTTGTATCTTACTCGAAGAGCTGATTGGCTTTCATTCAGCCTGAAGTGCCATACTTGAGACCCTGTCTGACGTCCTGGGATTAGTGCCACAGACTCATGCCTGCCTTTTCCAGTGCCACTTCAGGCCTTATCCCACAAAGTGGGGGACCTGTTCTGTCCCACTTCCAAGCTCCTGCCGATCTTTTGGAGGTGCGCTGTTTCCTCCTTTCCGCAGCCCTCTGATATCTCTCAAGCATGGTTGCTGATGTCTGCCCCGGGGTTGACTCTTGCTTGATCATGTGATTGTTCTCTCTGGGATATACTGTTTATTGTTATTATTGTAGTTACAGGCCTTTACTTCTCCCCATTATAAAATCATGGATCAAGAAATGTGGCAAGTATCACTTCTAATCCCATCAGCCAGTGGGTGCACATTAGCCTCTCAGTGTTCTTCCGCCTAGATTTTCTCCCCAGGCAGATGAGAGCCTGTTTAGTTCAGTGTGTTTTGTTTTGGTTGGTTTTTCTTTTTTAAATTCTGGAGGCTAATCCCCTCTAATGCCCAGGGCATTTTCAGACCTGAGGCTCCAGCAGTGGCTTACATGGGAAGGAATGAGTCACAGCTGTTATTCATAGCTAGATTTTTAAATTAAGAGCAAGGGAGCACTTGCTGGGAGCTGGCATAGGTCTCTAAACCTTGAGGCATATCAAGTAACTCCTGCATAGAAGGGATTTGCATCCTACAACATCCACCCATCTAAAAAGCCCAAGTATTATGTCATCACCAGTGTCACAGGGTCCCCTGAAGACCTGCCTGGCTTATTGAAAAGCATGGGTGGGGGGGTGGGGTAGACAGTGTCTTGAGAGATCCAGGGTGGCAAAGATCCAGTGAGGTGGAGAGGAAAACCTTCCTAGAGGAGGAGGCCTCGGGGCTGAGCTGCGACATCCAAGTCAGTTTGGAGGATGAGCAGCAAGTATCTGATTCTGCTCAAAGGGACAAAGACAGCCACAAAGAAGGTGAATACATCCTTCTGGAAGCAGGCCCTGCCTGCCCTCTCTTGTCCCCATACCCTTCTTCTCTGAGCCGGAGTTGGCCTTGGACTACCCTGGCTTCTAGCTCATCTCACAGGTATCAGGTTGGTCTATCGCCTGAGATGAATGCCTGGAAGCCTGGGGATGACTGCAAACCCTTGCTCTTTGAGCCAGGAAGCTATGGTTCTCATTCCCAGGCTGTTCCATCAAGGCAAAGCCATCAGGTGTGCCCCTGTAGTCAGGCATTGTTGGGTATAGCCAGGGAGCACATGAAAGGCCCCAGGGATTGATCCCTAGCACTGGGTAGAAACCAGGACAGTGGAAAGATAGCCTGCAGGTCTATTTTACACTTTAAAGGTTGGGATGAAGAGGACATGCTAGGAAGTGCCATGACCAGGTCAAGACACTGACACTGAGAACCACCATTATGGAGGATGTTGTAACAATCCTTGTTTGGCTGACAGGATCTTCTGAGAAGGGATGGGGAGAGATCTGAGGATACTTTAAGGATAATTTCCCAGCTCAGGGACCCCTGGCATACAAGGAGAGACTGAGGATCGAGGTTCCTACCCCTGCTGACCCAGCTGAACTGGTGACATGGAGGCCTGCTGGTGCTGGGGGCCAGGACCGCACTGGTGTTGGGTAGCACAGGGTGGATTTCTGACATTCTTTTTTTTATTCTAGGTCTGAGGCTCCCTATGTAGAAAATGGTGGATTCAGAGTAAAAGGCCCCCTCAGAATCTTGCCTTTTTTTGCTTTAAGGCAGTGGTTCTCAACCTGTGGGTTGTGACCCCTTTGGGGTCAAATGACCTTGTCACAGGGGTCACCTAAGACCATTCTACATATCAGATATTTACACTATGATTCCTAACAGTAGCAAAATTACAGTTATGAAGTAGCAATGAAAATAATTTTGTGGTTGGGGGGTCACCACAACATCTGAAGGGTCGCAGCATGAAGAAGGCTGAGAAGCACTGCTTGAAGGCATGCTGGAGGTCATGGACATTATGTCTCATGATGACATTGTAGTCCCTGGTTTCCCTTCCTCTGGTGAAGGACCTCCGGTCACACTTATCGGCTGCAGTGCACACATCTCTGCTTAGCTTCGTGAAGTTGTGTGTGACAGTCATCAGGGTACCAAGTGCAGGTGTCCGTGGGCTCGGGTTATCCCTGCCCGTGGCCATTGCCAGACTGTTCTTCATGAAGTTCACACTGAATTGCTGTACCACGGGCAAGCTGTGGGTACGGCTGATTTACTTTTAGCGTATCTCTAGCCTTCAGGTAGCATGGCCCTCAGGCCCTGCTGCTCTCCTGCACCCCAGGCCTCAGTCCTTCCTTTTCTGTTCTCTAGCTATGGAGAGGAAGCAGAAGAGAGTGAGAGAGAACAGGAGGGAGAAGAAGGAGAGAGCTCCATGTGCCCCAGTACAGAAGTGCTGTGATTGCCACTGTGTCCAGCTTCCATGCACACACATCTGGCTGCCCAAGGCTGGGGTCGCATGTAGCCAGTGTAGCCTGGTGAAGGACAAGATGCACTGTTCTCACTCCGGGGCAATGAGCCAGAGGGGCATTCTGGGTTTCCCATGGCCTTCAGCAGGTGTATCACAGCTAGTGAGCTTACACAAGGCTCCTGACACTTGATGGGGATTTCACTCCTGGAAGGTGCTGGTAGGCCCTAGTTCTTAGTTGAGTTCTGAAGCCATGCCTTCAAAACCGAAATCTCACACCACCAATGTCTCTGGGTTTAGATGATGGGGCGGTGGTGGCGGGCGGGGGGGGCAAGAGATAATGACCAACAGATGGAGATTCATCACTAAGGAGATGCCAACAGAAACCTGAACAGGAGTGCAGCTTCTGCTGTCTCCGACATGGTTGGTTCATGATAGATTTGCTTACTACACCATTTCCTCAGTCGCCCATGCCCATGTGTGTGGCCAGCAAGTAATCCCTGAATTCTTTATATATGTCTATGCAACTCTGATGAGGTTCCCTCTATCCACCCACATTTCCTTATTCTTCAAACATTTTCCAGGCCAGGGTTGCAGATAAACTAAGACCTGTTCTCCATCCTGGGGAGCCTTCTAGGACAAAGTTCCCTGCGACAAAGCACAGTGTGGAAAGTGACAAGTGTCTTACCCAGGCCAGGAAGCACAGCTCCTGGGCTCCGGCACCTTCTGCTGTGAGCTCTGAGTGTGCAACCCCAGAGCATCCGAGAATTGTAAGAGCTGAAGACGGTAGCGAGCCGGAGCAGACAGGCGAGATGAACCCTTCTGCAGAGCGCTTCAGCTCTGGCTATTGTTGCTGACTTGGGGCCACCGACAAGTAGCTTTGGATTGGATGGGTTTGTTAAAAGATAACCACACTCCAGTGGTGGTGCTGGAGAAAGATTTCCTAGAGGTCTGAGAACTTGACCCCTGCTGATGAGATGATGCCACAAGGCCATCAGGACACAGGCTTTTGAGTCAGCTGAGTTTTCGCCCATGCAGTAGAGAGGAGGTTCAGGCCACAGTTTGGATTTCCTTGCCAAGTATTTTTCTAGTGATGGATTCATTTCAACACACCTGTGGTAAGCTACAGTCCTGAGGCAGCAGTGAGGCCAACGGCTAAGGTCCTGCCTCATGGAAGGGATAATCTACATGTATGTCAGTTTTGTGTCACAGCCTATGACCAGGAACCCATCCAACTGAGAGGCACTGGATCTTGGGGACATACCCTGATAAACTCTTCATATTCTAGAGGCACGAGGCTCCCCAGCGAAGTCTTGGCCAGGGGCCTTCTATTGGGGGCTGCTCCCCTCATGCTAGCCAAAGAGGCAAGGGAAGCAGGTTCTAGTGTACAGACTATGATGTGTGGCTAGGCCGTGTTCATGGATGCTCTACCTCCTTGATCCCCCCCTCCAGGGCCCAGGGAAGCTCAGTGGAACACTGGGCACCACGGAGGCTGGCACCCTGGAGTGGCATCCATGATCCAAGCTCTCCAGGCTAAAAGCCTCTCGTCAGCAGAGTAATAGGACATGACTTGCAGCAGGCAGGGAGCAGAGGTATTCAAGTCAGTTGGGGCTATTTTTAAACACCCTCTCTCCCAAAGTGCAGAGCTACAGCTCAGTGGGAGAGAACGGCTCATCTCTCAGCCAAGGGAATCAAAGCACAGCCCCCTCTCCCACCCCACAGCTCTCCCACCCCACCCTTCAGTATCAGATCCCAAATTGGGCAACCACTCATGAACCCTGCACGACCCTAGGACTTTGTTTGTGGAAGGGTGGACTCTGGGGGTCTTGGGGTCAGTGCTGTGGCACATCTTGTTGTGGGCTTGCTGCCTGGCTGGCTGGAGGCAAGCCACGGTCCTGGTGTCTTGGTTGACTGGCAGCCCAGAGGCTCGCCCTGAAGCCCGTGAGCAGATGTGTCTCTCTGCCTGCCTCTTTGTCTACATCTCTTGGTGGCAGCTCACAGCTGCCTGCCTGTCAGGCTTAAAAGTCGGGGCAGAGAGCAGCCACCTTCCTGTCTGTCACTCCTGCTGGGAGCTGAGCTCGGTCCTGCCTCTGCCCAGGGAGGTGCTGCCGAGGGCTCTGAGGGTCAGTGTGCTGTCTGGGATGACAAGGCTGCCAGTGGCTGTTTCTCCTTTGTCCTTCTTCCAGCTCCACCTCAGGTGCTCCCTGTGAGATGCTCCCAGGGCCCGAGGGCAGAGATGAGGGCAGCTTCTGGTGGTCCTTCCCACTTCGCCTCTCACCTCTCTTAGATATGGACCTGCCACCTCAGAGTCCCTTCACAGAAGTGCAGTTTGCTGCTCACAGCTGACATCAAGTGACCACCTTCCATGCTCTAGATGGCACATCCATAGGCCATGTGATACCACATTCTGTTACCACAGGCCAAATAGGCCCAAAGGGGGAGACTTTGGCCAAGGTCACTGCCAGATCCTCCCTCTCCCTGAAGACCCAAAAGAACGTATGAGGCCCTTGGATGCAAAGAATGATTCCAAACCCACAGACAGCCCAACTCTGAGAACTTGAAGGTGTCCAGGTTCTCAACCTTCCTAATGCTGTGACCCTTTAATACAGTTTCTCGTGTTGTGGTGACCCACAACCATAAAATTATTTTCATTGCTACCTCATAACTGTAATTTTGCTACTGTTATGAATAATAATGTAAATATCTGACACGCAGGACATCTGACATGCAACCTGTGGGGCTGCGACCCACAGGTTGAGAACCATGGTGTTGGGGCCCCTGACTCATTCCAAATTTGTCACTTTGAATGACAAATCTTAAACTTGACTTGCAGAATTGTTTGGTTAGAGCATTGCAGGCAAGATCTCTTTTCTCCAGGGTCTACAGGTCAGCTCAAGACACAGAGTCCCAACTTTACAAATGGTGCCATGGCAGCCCAGCCCAGTCAGGGAGTAGACCCTGTGACTAGATGCCACACATACATGTCTGAGCTCACACTCCCAGGGGGTAGCCTTTCTTTAGCGTTCCCATCAGCTCTGAAAGGGATGGGATACTCCCAGTCTTTGGCATCCTCAGGTCCCTGGATCCCTGATCAACCCAGCACTGTGGCCTGGAGTGTCACAGAATGACATTTGCTTTCTTTGAACTTCAGTATATTGTCATTTTTTTAAAAAATGTTATTTATTTGTGTGTGTGTGTGTGTGTGTGTGTGTGTGTGTGTGTGTGTGTGTGTGTGTGTATGTGTGTGTTCAAGCCACACGTGCACAGGTAGAGGTCAGAGGATAATTTGTGGGAGTTGACCCTCCCCTTATATCATGTGGGTCCCAGGGACCAAATTCAGGTCCTCAGGCCCAGTAGCCAACAGAGTTATCTCTCTAGACCTTGAACCTCATTTTGTGTATCTCTATTGGGGAGGGGGTGTGGTCTGGGAAAAGATGCAGGAGCCTGTTGTGGGAACCCTGGGCACCTGGAGCCAGGGGGTGTGGGGGACGAGAAAGGGCAGGTGAACACACCTTTTCCATTCCTCTTGCCTTACTTTTTTAATGTTTTGAGGAACCACTCAGGGTATTTTAAAAACCACATCATATATGCACACAGTACAAAAGTTGTAGTAGGAAAGGGCCTACGTGCCCAGAGACACCCACATTCCCTTCTCCCAGCCACCTGGGTTCTCTCTTCATGGCAACCACCATGCTCAGAGCTCATGGGTCTTTCTCATGTATTGACTCTACTGCATACATGCTTCAATTTGGATCACACGACTTCATCCAATGACCACCACATTCTTGGGCTGTAAGTGTTTGTGGTAGCATCTGTTACATCGGGCCTCATATGTGGGTGCCACCTTAAAAAGGCAATTTCCCGCAGCAGGTCTCCTTTGACTCCATGGTGGTCTTGGGATAGAGATGACAGCATATTACAGGTCAGGAAGCTGAGGTCCAGCCAGGCTAAGGTATCTGCTAAGGTCACCCAGCGAGTAAGGCTGGACTTGCATGCAACTTGCCTGACTTCCCAGGAAGATAGAGTCTGACATGTCCTCAAGGAAGCCTCCATATTGTGCTGGCATAGAGCAGTTGCTTAATTAAAACGTTATTGGAGCCAGGTACAGTGGCACAGCCTGTACCCTCAGGACTCAGGAGGCTAAGGCGGGAAGACTGTGAGTTCCAGACCTGTGTGGGCTATATAATGAGACCCCATCTAAGAACCCAAAAGTCCTTGGCTTAGAAACCTAGGATTCTGTAGGCATAGCCAATAAGCAGGGTGACTGTCTCATGGGATGGGTGGATGCTCAGGCCATCCACTTCCTGTTTGTGTACATACACACACATACACACACACACACACACACACACACACACACACACACACACACACACACACACCACATATACTTTCACCCCCATCCCCTGAGTTCAGAAGGTCATATACAACTTGTGGAATCAGGACCCCCAGGGCTCCTCTTGCCTCAGCGGAAGGGTGGGAAGGAGACTGCCGACACCGGGTTTGCTTGGGGTCCATTTTATGCTGTCACAGTGTTGTAATTGGGAAGCCAGGACAGACACCCAGGGCTGCAGGAGAATGTGAATGATCAGGGCCTCATCTAAGCCACACTTCCTGCTGGACCTTTATTCTAGGCTCAGGGACATCCCACAACTGCAAAAAACATCTGGAGCCTATGCCCAGAGGATGAGGTGGGAGCGGGGAGAGGGGAGGGCAGAAGTCAGATCACTCCACTGTGCTGGAGCAGTTTGAGGAGAGTCCCCCCCACTGGTGCTCGGCTGATCTTGATCTATTAGGATTCAACCGTGATCCCCCAGCGACTGCCTCCAGGAGCCCCTCAGCAGCATACCTTTTACACAGAACACAGTTTTGACAGTGCTGACAGGGAATGACAGGCAGGCTTGGAACCAGACCCACAGGCTTCAAGTCCCTCACCCAGGCTTCATATCTCTGACCCCATGAGCCTCTATCTTGTCCTTGAAATAGGACTGATCTGCCTTGGATAGCTGTGGGGCAGAGCTGCGAAAGCTTTCTAAGACGTCAAGTGACCCAGTGCCATTACGAGGCCACCACAGAGGGACAGCAGCAAGTTTACAGGGGAGCTGGAGCACCAGGGTGGGAGGTTGAGCACGGAGGCAGGAAACAGTGTGGGAGCACTAAAACCAGAGTGCAAGGGAGAGTTAGGGAGCCCAGAGCTGTGCCGGCTGGCTGCCCCCCACTAGGCTTTGTCCTCAGCCTTCTTGACTTTGCTGCTGGCATTTTTGCTGCTAATTAACATGGCGTGGGGGTGGAGAGGGAGAAAAATTCAAAACAATTGATTTGTCTGTTTGCTAGCATGTCTGGGAGAGGCCGGGTGTGGGATGTCAAAACAAGCTAAAAGTCAGTACTTCGTGTTCTAAAGAAAACACGGGGATCTGCAGGTTTCACACTTCGTTGTTAGCTCAAGAGTTCCATCCTAAAGGTTCTAGGAAATCAAGGGCTATCAGCAAATTCAAGAGAGCAGTGGGCAGGGAGACAAGATGTGCCCTTCTCCCTCTGTCAGGAGAAGGGTGATAGGGCCCTAGTGATCAGAGATCCAATTAGTAAACCATCCACCACCCATCCTTCCCTTTATCCATCTACTCACCTGCCATCCATCCATCCTCCCATCCATTCATCCACCCACCTGTCATCCATCCATCCTCCCATCCATTCATCCACCCA
The DNA here is from genome assembly GCF_007827085.1 of Peromyscus californicus insignis. Classification (NCBI taxonomy): domain Eukaryota; kingdom Metazoa; phylum Chordata; class Mammalia; order Rodentia; family Cricetidae; genus Peromyscus; species Peromyscus californicus. The sequence goes on along the minus strand of NW_026294469.1, from coordinate 66,132,517 downwards.
CTTACCAGCCATCCATCCTCCCATCCATTCATCCACCCACTTAACATCCATCCATTCATCTACCCACCTGCCATCATCCATCTTCCCATCCATCCTCCCATCCATTCATCTACCCCCTGCCATCATCCATCCTCCCATCCATTCATCCACCCACCTGCCATCCATCCATTCTCTCATCCATTCATCAACTCACCCACTATCCCTCCATCCATCCATCCAACTCACCTACCACCCATCCATCTATCCATCTATTTACTCACACACCATCCACCCACCCATCCATCCATCCATCTATCCATCCATCCATCCATCCATCCATCCATCCATCCATCCATCTTGTTCATCCACTCACCTACCCCATCTGCCATCTAGCTCCATCTTGGGGGTTATCTGGGTGTTTCAGGGAGAGAAGATGAAGATGAGGCTTTTACTAAATATTTAGATTAATGTAATGTTCAGACCAATTAGAACAGAACTCAAAATGTAATCTCCACCTCACTAAATGGCAATATTATCAGAATGGTTAAGTTTGACCTAGGAAGAAACACTATTTGTTCAACTTGCTTGGACTTGGCTCATCTAAGAAGTCGTTTCAATCTTATCTGGGCCTACCTATATATCTGTGCTCAGCTGATAAACAACTATGGCAGACTGGCTTAAGGTGGACTCAGCTAGGACAGTCTGCCTCATGTGACCTCTCATTGTGCAGTAGTTAGCCTGTGCTTATGTTCATGGTGGTGGCTGAGTGAGGAGTGAGGAGAGAGACAGATGACATATTGAAAGACAGAGACAACTTCAAAGTCTTTTGAGGTCTAGGCTCAGAATTGGCATGGGGTCACTTCTGCTATATTTTCTTGGCCAAAGTCAGTCACATAACCAAGCTAGCTTCAAGAGATAGGAAATAGTTCTTGACAGGAGGAGCTACGGTGGGTGACCATGTGGGAGGAGGCGACCATGTTTGCCAATATCAGCTATACCATTGTTTTAGTTGCTCAAGTAAAGAGACCAGGAATTCTCTTTGTCCTCTGTCTTTCATGTTCCGTGTTGAATCCGCATATAAAGCTGCCTCCCTCTACCTAGAACAGAATATTTTGGACCCAGCCAGTCCTTGCTCCTGCAGAATTACTGCCCTGGCCCAAGAAACCATTATCTTCTGTTCAGTTGCTGTTTTTCCCTTGGAGACAGCCACATTCTTTCATTTCTTGGCTCCTAATCGAATTCAGAGTGGAAATCAATATATATAATCAATAAGGTCCTGAATGATCCAATGCCTACCACCAAGATTTGTCTCACTGAAATCCCACCATACAAATCTCCTAGTATGTCTCCAGGACCACTCTCACCATGGGGCATTTGCACGCATAGTCCATCTGCTTCTGCTTGGTTATCTGCCTCATTCTTTTTTTTTTTTTTTTATGCCAAAGGTACTTTCCTGGCCAACCTGTTTACAACTGGGTGTCCCTTACCTCATCCTTCCCCACTTTCGGTCTCTGCATAGCTACCATCATCACCATCATCAATAAGTGACTTAAATTCTTCTGTATCTACTCAGTGTCTAGACCACAGTCCTTGAAGATAGAATACAAGACTCTTTTGTAATTTAAACTTGTCTAGCAACCACATAAAAATAAAAAGAAACGGGTGAAATTAATTTTAATAATATGCACTATTTACTATATCTAAAATAGAATTTGAACATGTAATCAATTTAAAGAGTTTTTTGTTTTGTTTTTAATGTAAGTTCATATTAAGTCTCTGGAGTCTGGTCTATGCATTGCTTATTGTTGAACTAGCCATCTTTCTCATGTGGCAACCACCAGAGCACTGCAGGAGACCACATTTCCTCAGGACCAAGGGTTTTGACTGTTTTGCTTGTGGCTGGAACTCCTTACACCTAGAAGATTGCTTGCACATAGTAGGCATGTAATCACATCCCTCCTGTTCTTTATAACCTTATTATTCTGAATGAGCAAGTCAAGTTCTGAGTGACATCTAATTTTGTGGCATGACAGTATGACCCAGAGAGAGCTGTTATGCACTTTGTTGGCTCCCCAGCTGCTGGGGCGGAACAAGGCTTTGTGCCCCAGCCCTGCTACCTCATTTGGTGTTGGTTGCCATGGTTTCCCACCCCTCCCACCCTGCACAGTAGGGATTTAATGTATTACCCTCTTTCACACATCCCCACTCTGAAAATGGATGAGAGCATCAGTGGTTAATCCAAAGCAACAATCTCCTCCCTGAGATTTTGGCTCTATCGGGGATGCACTTACAGCACCATGGCTCCCCAGAGTGGAGTCCCTGGGTCTCCCCTAAGGTGGTGCCAGCTTGGGGTGCTGTTGTTGGCAGACTGCTGTCTGTTGGACTGAAAGGGGGGCTGACAGAGAGGAATAGATGCTCTCACAATATTGAGGTAGCTCCAGTTCCAGAAAGGCTCCCGAGCTCAGTATCTGCAGGTAGCTCTGGGCTAGCCCAATAGAGGCTGAAAATGTTTCTCTTTGAGGGGACATCCATCATAGTGTTACTCTGTCACCTCAGACAGACAGAATGCTAAAGGCTCACCCTGAAGATCAGAAGCTGGAACCAGAGATAAGAAGGTATCCGCCCCACTTATTCTCCTGAGGGCTTTCCTGCATGGGAGCAGGAAAGCTGGCCATGAGGGACTTCTTGGTCCAGGTGGGTGGCTTGGTGGAAGGGATGCTGGCCTGAAATAACTACGTAGGATTCTAAATGGTTAGCAGAGGCAACAAGGTCCAGCTAACACAGGTCTGCTTGGGGAAAGGTAAGACAGGGCTAGTCACGGTACAAACCCGAGACAGCCAAAGGCCTGAGGGAGTCACATGAGAGGACCAGAAATGGGCCTGGCTGCAAGACTGGCCTCTGGGATCTGCCAGCTGCGAGAAACCTTCAGCTCTCTGGTTCCCAGGTATTCTTTTCCCTCTCCCGCCTCCCTCCCTCCCTTCTCTCTCTCTCTCTCTCTTTTATTATCTCCCTTCCTGTTCTTTATAACCTTATCTCTCTCCCACCTTCCTTTCTCTTTCCTCTTTTATTTCTACAAACATCCTTTCTTTGTGTCTCTCTGTCTCTGTCTCTCCTACACACAGAGACATACAGACACACAGACACAGAAACACACACACACACACACACACATATACGCACACGCACATGCACATGCACACACACACACTGGAGTGCTAGATGGAGGATCCCAGGAAGGTACTGGTTGGGAATTTAACTGACTCTGGCTCCCTCCAAAGGCAAGCAGATACCCAGTCACCTCGCAGCTGTTTTTTTGGGAAGATAGGGAGGCCGGAACAGCAGCGCTTCACCAGGCTATTGTCTGAAATCCCAGAACATGATCTCTTGAAACAGATGCCCCTGAGAAAAGCCACCCCCAGAGTTCATTTCCGCCACCCTTCTTCGTCACTGCGCAGTGGTCAGATCCAGGCAGAGAGAGGGGCAGTGATCTGAGTCAGAATTCTCTGGGAGCAGTGGAGGCCAAGGGAGGATGTTGTTGTTTGTCCTGTCCACACGGGTCAGTTTGGCCTGGGTGTGTATAAGTCATGCTCTGCAGCCTCCATAGGGAACTTGCTCCGCTGCTCTGAGCACCCAGTTTATGTTTATGTAAGTGGACACTTCTGGAAGATGTTGGGTTTGGAGGTTTCCCTTTTTCTAAAGAATATTATTGAGTCCTTCCCTCCCCCTTTTCCTTTCTTTCTTTTTTTTTTCTTTTGAGACAGGATTTCACTATTCACTGTGTAGCTCTGGCTGTCCTTGAACTCACAGAGATCTGCCTGCTTCTGCCTCCCTAGTGCTGGCATTAAAGGCGTGCGCCGCCACCGCGCAGCCTTAGCTAGAGTCTTTATTAAGGATATAAGTTAGGAAATTCTCTGAACTCGTGACCTGAGAAGACTTTCTGATTTATGTAAGTTGACTGTGCTGGCAGTCCATTGTTGTGACAAATGTCTGAGAAAAATACCTTGAGGCGGGAAAAGCTTATTTATTGGCACATGGTTTCAGAGATTTCCATTCATGGTTGCTTCGCTCCATTGCTTTGGACTTGAAGTGAGACAGAACACCAGAGACACCCGAGCACAAGACAGAGGCCGCTCATTTCATGTCAGCCAGGAAGCAGCCAGAGGCTGGGCACAAGATACAGCCCTCAAAGACAAACCCCCCTCACAGCAATTCGCTTCCTCCATTCAGGCCCCACCTACCACCATTTCCACACCTTCCAGTCATTTCTTCAATTATGAATCCAGCAGTGGAAAAATCCACTGATGAGTTTAGACACTCGTGACCCAAGCTCTTCCTTAGAGTCCTGTCTCTGAACGTCGCCTTGGCAACATGAGGCTTTGGGGTGACATCACCTCTAAACCACAACACCACCTAATGCCTTTGTGGAATAGGCTTTCTACCTCTGCCATGGTGGCAGCAGGGAGCTTCCTCTCTGGCTCTGAAAGCACTTCTTTCTCTGGGCTAGTTGATGGTGACTCACACTGACCTATGCTTCGTGGACTGGTCACATGACTCTATGCTTGTTGCAAAAGAATGGTCTTTCTTTCTGCATTTCTTCAAGGCGAATCTCCCTGTCTGTGTCTATTTGAATGATTGTCATTCCCCTGGGACATGTACAAATCCACACAGGGTTCAAACATCGGGAGGCGTGGACTTGAACTCTCCTGAAATTTGTAGCCCAATGCTGCTTCCTACACACATTTGTCCGTATGTCCTCACTCATCTCCTCGTTGAGTGGGGCTTTTGTGTGTGTTGGTATCTGTTGCCAGGTGAATGAGGCAGACCTAGTTCTATCCTCATGTAGCATGGTCTTTGGACTCCAGATGCTTTCCAGAAAGTGTTCTGCTGTGTGTGCAGTGGGAATGAGTGCTTGCAGACATCTTAATGGCTTTAAATGGGGAAAGGATGTTTTCTTTTCTGTGATTACATCCTGTCTCTGACCACCCACCTCTCTATACGCCCTCTCTCCTGGCCCATGGGGCAAATGGAGTCACGACATTGGTCCTTGCTGCTAGCTGGAGGCCTGCTGCTTAATTGCCTCAAAACCATGGACAAATCGGTTCCCTCAGACTGCACAGTCCCCTCCCTGCAACATTCTGAGAGAAGGAATCCAGCTCCCTGGGAGAAGCTGAGCTTTTCATCAGAGATCAAAGACTGGCCCAGGGGAAGCATCACAAAGCTGCTCCGGGCTGCAAAAGACCCCTTTGGGCATATCACTTCCTGTCTAAGCCTCCATTGGACAGGCAACCAAAATATTGAGAAGGAGGAGAGCAGACATCTGGCCGCCCAAGAGGCTCAGCCTGGAAATAGGTCTCTTAGGGCTGATCAGAGCGGAAGAGCTGAAGAGAGTTACCTGGAGGTGAGGGAGGCTGGAAGAGGGGCCTAGGCAGCTGGGTTCTGGGCAGATGGCCCACTTTCATTTTCTTCATCTCCAATTTGCCTGGCTGCAGTCAAGTAGTTACTTACAAATGTACCCCAGACTCCCAGGCTGTCATTCACAACTCTCCACTGGGTACCCTTCCTCCTCTCTCCTGTGGCACTTCCCCAAGCATTTGCTTCTGAATGAATCACAAGGGATACATTCCCTTGTCCTAAGGAGTCCAATCTGAACGTCTCCCAGGATGCCGTCAGAATATAGGAAACAGGATTGCAGACTGTATTGTCCCAGGGAAAGGGAGCTCCTGGAATCGTTGTTGAGGAGCTCTGAAGAGGGGCTTATATCTCTTTGTACTGTGGCTCATGTGCCAGGTCTTCAGGCCCTGAGGACCTCGGGCTCCCCTCCCTACTACTCAGCTCCTTGCATCCCCCCCCAGCACCAAGGCTATTGTACTTGGGGTTGACCAGTTGGCAACTTCACCTATAGTCAACCTACACACAAAAATGGGAGCAGGGGGTAGAATAATGCAGGAAAGCCCAGAAAGCATTACCCAGCTGGCACTCACTCCCTTCTCTGTGGCATCTTCAGTGGTCAGGAACTTTGGGGGTCAAAGCCCCTTCTGATATGGACCCCAATCACCCTGTCAGAAGGGCTTTGTCCCTTTGATGATGGCTCTGACTGCTTCCCGGCTTACAACTAGATTTTCATCCATTTTTCCTGCCACACCATTTGAGTAGCCTCACAACCCCACTCTCCACCATCAGGGGCCGGTTCATGAATGTCCTTCTTAATACAAGGTTTCTGAATGGTTCCCCGAACTCAAGACACTTCTGCCCTTCTATCAGTTAAACTCTGTTAAAGGCAAGGCTGTGAAGCCTTTTCTGTGGGGATTTCTGGAGATCCAGTACCATTTGTCATGCTAGAGAGGCTCTCATTTTGTCATGCTCTTGAACTTGTCCCTGATCTCAGGCCAGAGAAAGGGCCTGGAGCTGTTGACCAGCATAGCCTGCGCCATCTCACTGTGTGCCATCCCGTGGCACCTCTACATCTTTCCACATGACGTCTGGAGGCAGACGCTTGGCCAACTCACAGTTACTTCCTTAGGCCGGAGTAGACTTATTCCTAGGGGAGCTTGGGAAATGCATGGGAAAGGGAAGGGGAGGTGAGGCCCCCAGGGCCCAGGCAGGCCATTCCTGTTCAGCAGCCAGGTCTGCAGGAGGACTCATCTCTGGGATGATCATGTGTGGACATGGATGAGTGTATGAGGATTCTGTAGAGGGAGGAGGGCTTCTGGGACAGGCAGGGCACAGCACACCAGGACGCAGCATGTCTAAAGTCTAGTTCCAAGTGTCAGAGAGCCCTAAGACATGCCATCCCAGCTTTCGTGGACTCAAGGCCCTTCCTCATCTTTGGAGTGAAGGCCTCACCATCTTGGCCTCATTTAGTTGGAATAGTTGACAGTATCATGAAGAATTGATTTCCTTACCAGTTGGCCACCTAATCCTCACTTTCTCTAAGATAATGGAGGTTCTTCTCCTTCCTTCCCTTTTCCTCCCCCCTTGCTTTTTCCTCTCCTCCCTTCTCTTTTTCCCTATTCCCTCATCGAATGTGTCTAAGTCTCTAAAGAGAAAGTACAATTGCCAAGTGCCGTTTGCCCTAAAAACAATCATTTCGTAGCTTTCATTGGAGGTGAAGTTCTTGTTTAAACAAATGCCAAGTGCAGCAGGTGAACCCCACAAGTCAAGCCCAAGGCTGATTTCAAGATTAGGGAAGAGCTTGGAGGGCTCCAAGGACACTTGTCGTCTGCCCTGGTAGTCAAGGGTGGACAGGATATGACAGCTTAGGCGGGAAGGCGCCACTGTCTGGCATACAGAGCAGTCATAGAGAGCCCAGAGGCAAGCAAGGACCCTGGGGGTGGGTAGTGCGGGGGTGGGGGGACCTGAAAGATGAGGGAGAAGATGACACAGGCAGAGAGAGGAGCAGGGAGAGAGCTTGGTGGCAATAGAATGCTCAGAACGTGGGTTTTAGGAAGATGAGGTAGTGGCCCCTGGAATACAGGCTTTTCCCCGCCTCTCACTGTGTGTAATCACCTCAGTGTCAGATGCTCGTCTCAGCAGGGGATGATGGCATGGGACTAGGTCAGGTCTGTCCAACTCTGGGGCCTGGAGGCCATCATGTATTGGGTTCATCAGAACCTTCCCATGTCTTCTGCTTAGCTTTTCTGTGAATGAGGGAGAGACCTGCTTAAAAGGTACTCATTTGGGGGATACACAGGCCACAAGTCCAAATGAGGACCAGAGAAGTCCACTGCGACCGTGAAGAGAGGTGCCCTGACCTCTTAGATGGAACCCTAACACCAGAAGAGCCTGTCCTTGGAAGTGACTTGCCAAGGTCTCTGTGGACATCGGCTCTGTGAAGACCTGGTCTCTCAGTTGCTTGTGTAAGCTTTACAAAAAAGAGTACATAAAGCTCCACGTGTGCGGCAGGGCCTTTCTCTCCCCGCTACTGGCCCTGTCCACTGTCTGTATCAGCATGGTGCTTCTGGGGAGGGGTATGGTGATGTTTTATTTGTACTGAAATATGATTTTATTTGTATGTTAATAAATAAAGTTGCCTGGGGTTCAGAGCTAATAGCAAGCCACAGCAGAAGCCGGGCGGTGGTGGCGTACGCCTATAATCCCAGCTCTTGGGAGGCAGAGCTAGGTAGATCTCTGTGTGTTCAAGGATACAGCCAGCATGGAGACACACGCCTTTAATCTCAATACCAACATAGAGACCTAGAGGTCTGTATAGACAGGCAGTGACGAGGAGGTCATGTGGTTGGGTTTACAACCAATGAGAAGGCAGAATAGAAAGTCAATAAAAAGACAAACACACAGGAAGTAGGTCTTTTTCTGAGGGGAAGGACGGCAGCAGCAGTGAAGGGTAAGAAAGGGTTTTTAGTATCAGCTCTTAGCTACTGCTCTGACCTCTTGGGCTTTTAACTCTGCATTTGGCTCTGTGTTTCTTATTTAATAAGACGGTTACCTCTACAGAGGGGTCTCTTTGCCCTTCACCTCCACCTCACTCTTCCATGGGTTCTGCTCCAGTGCCCACTCCTTGTTCTGTCCCAGAGCTGGTGGGGAGTTAACCTGGGTCAATGAGCTAGGGACAGCAGGAAACCGGACACCCTGAGAACCAGCCTGAGCAGGAGGGGCAGGCTGCCAGCTTCCCTAGAGGCCCTCCTAGAGGGCCTGGTTCCCATCCTCCCTGCTCCATGCCCCCAGGGTCTTGCACCTACCCCTGGGAGGGGTCAGGGGAAGTTTAGCCCAGGACAGCTAGGCAGTCTGTCACAAGGCTTTAGACTGGCCTGTGCCTGACATGTCCATGGGCAGAAGTTATTTATCACTAGGAAAGCTCCATCTTTGAGAACTTGAATGCAGTATGTCTCAGCCCTGAAGTTTTGAAAGTGCGAGTCATTGCCTGTAGAAAGAACTAACTCTCCTCTCCTCCCCCCCCCCTCTGTGTTTTCCCTGGAGGAACTTCTGCTGGTCTTCTGGGATCTCAGTACCAAGCACTCTGGTCTTAGCTGGGCTCCCCCACTCCCACCTGGGCCCAGTTCTGACTTCACTGCCTTCACCCACAGTTCCGAGAGGGTTTCAGACCGAGCAGGGTATCCTCTAAGTACCGTCTTCCTGTCTCTGCATCACCCTTGTATTAATTAAATTACCTTTTTACTGCAACAAAATACCCGACAAAAGTGATTTAGGAAGGAACGGTTTATTTGGGCTCACAGTTCAAGGGGATGCAGTTTATCATGGAGGGGAAGACATGATGGTATAAACAGAGGTGGCCGGTAACATTGTGTTTACAGTCAGGAAACAAAGAGACAAATGCCATGCCCAGCTTTCTTCTTTCCTTTTTATTCATCCTATGGAATGGCACCATCCACTTTTAGGGTGGGGCTTTTCACCTCAATTAAGCCAATCTGGGTAATACCCCACAGCCAATCTAGAGGGTTATTTACATGGTGATTCTCAGTGCATCAGTTGACAATAAAGATGAACTATCACAACTGTCCCCTGTTGGAGGCTCATCCTGAACCCCTTGGACTACTATAACAAAATACCATAAACTGGGTAACCTGTAAAGAACAGACATCTATTGCTCACAGTTCTGGAGTCTGGCAGTCCAAGGTCAAGACGCTGGCAGACACAGTGTCTGGGGAAGGCTCTCTTTTCATGGATGGTGCCTTCTAGCTGTGTCCTTACACTGTGGAGGGCCAGCGAGCTCTCTGGGGTCTCTTTTTGAAAGATAGTAATCCCTTTATGAGAGTTAATCACCCCTCAAAGGCCCTACCTCCCTCTTAATACAACCACACTGGGAGTTGGGATTTGAACATATAGACATTCAGACCACAGCCTCTTTGATCGCTAGTCGAGGGTCCTAGCTCCTTTGGCTCTGCCCTGTCTTCTTGCCTTGACTTTTAGGAGACATCTAGACCTACATCTCCATCTGTCACTCACTCTGAGGGGTGTGTCCTATGCAAATCAGCAGACCTTTTAGACTTGAGAGCTTGCCACTGTTGTCTATCTTCCCACAAGCCCTTGGCCCTGTGTTTTCCACATCTCCCTCCTCTTTCCCTCCCTCCCACTGGGGCTGTGTGGATTCTCCAGCCCTCAGATCCACCCACTCTCCAGCTGCTGCCTTCTTTGGGCTCCTTGCCTGGGAGGCATGAAGCAATCAGTTCCTAGGCACTTATGGAACACCTGTCTCGTGTCCCATGTGTACCAGGCGAGCAGCAGGTGAGCCACACACCTGGGCTTCCCTGGTCCCAGTTGCTCAGGCCTGACCTGAGCTTCCCACCCCCAGCCCTGCACCTGCATCACTTGGGCCCAGCCCCCGACTGTCGCACTGCTCCTGGGCAAGTCTCAAGAGGTGGTAATTGTCAACATCAATTTCCACAATCCTAAGATATACATTTCCTCCCCTTCTGATAGTAATTTGTGTCTTATAATTGATGTGTTTATTTAATATGGTGGGGTTTATTTTGTTTATTTCCTCACTCACTGGAAATGTTATTTAGTTCATGATGAATCTTTCAGTTGGTGGCATTTTAACCCTGGGGAAATATGATAAATGCATAGAATAATCAGGGACATCTGGAAATTATTTTTTAATGGGATGGAATGACTCTAATGGGAAAAAAATGTGGGTTGTCTACTAAAGGGCGGGGGACTTGGAGATGTCAGGGTTATTCCGATATCTCTGGCTTTTGGTTTGTCAAAGACTCCACATTCCCCTGAGTTTCACTGTTGGTTTTAGAGACCAAACTGAGCAGCTGTTACATAGCACTGCCATGAAGACTACATGACATAGGGCTTAGCTGGGGAAAACAGGACAGAAAACAGGTCAAAACACTCTTATACTGAATACATGTTAAAAGGCCATTTTAGGTATGTTTTTACATGTTATTAAAATTAATTTTACCTGTCTCTTTTGATGTGAAAAGTTAAAATTACCTGTGTGTGTCTCACATAATTCTATGGCAGAGCTGACTCTAGTCTCACCAATATCCTTTAAAAACAAACATTTCTTTCTTCCCTGGGTAGTCCCATCCGTCTTCCGCTCTTGGGTCTTCAGGGCACCTTTTCTTCCTTCTTCAGGCCCTCTTTCCCTCTGTCTTGCTGACTCGCTCCTCCTCTTATTGTGTGTGATGATGGATGGAGACTGGAGAAAGGGAACTAGTGTCTGCCCTCCCAGGCTCCAGTCTCTGGATACCCTGAAGCCAGTATTCATACGGCTGAGGGACCTGACTTATCCAAATGCTCATGGGAATTGATGTTTTAGGCATATCTTCTCTAACAGACTTGGAGTCAGGCAGGAATTGTTTTTAATTTTCATATTACTTTTCAAATACGTAGGTTACAAAAATGTACGAGATGGGCATCGTTTACAAACTGCAATCTGAGATAACTTTAGTCAAAAAACTACTGTCTGCCTCTACCTTCTCCTCGAGAGTCAAATCCCCCAGGGCCCTATGCTTCCATCTCTTTCAAGGCATTTACTTCCCAAATTATGTACATTATTATGTAAATTTCGAACTAAACGATTAGATTACTATTTGTTTAACATTCCTGACCATTGTTTATGTTCATCACACTATTTTTTGTCCTAATACAGTTTATTATTTGTTTTATGGCTAGTATATATTGTTCATTGTTGAGCCAAGTAGTGTATAATAATTACACTTGCTTGCATAACTTTTTATTTCCCTGGAGATGATCACCACCCCTTTATGGCTGCCTTACGGTATTTATGCAAATTCTTACAGAAGTCTCCTTCAGTGTGTAAAATTCCTTCAAATACTATTTCTATCTTCCTCTTCCCAGACAGCCTTTCAGATTCCCCAGCCTGTTCGGATTCCTGAACAGCTGTATGCTTGGGAATATCCCACCTCTTCAGAGTATGGCTTCCTATTTTGTTGATTTTTTTTTTTCTAAATATGTGTCAGTACCTCTTACAGAAGGAGGAAAGAAAGTTCACGTTTGAACCAGGCATGGTGGTGTATACCTATAATCCTAGCACTCTGGAGACAGAGGCAGGAGGATCAGGAGTTCAAGGTCATCCTTGAACACAGTAAGTTCTAGAGCAGTGGTTCTCAGCCTTCCTAACGCTGCAACCCTTTAATACAGTTCCTCATGTTGTGGTGACCCCAAACCATAAAATGGTTTTTGTTGCTACTTCACAACTGTAGTTTTGCTACTGTGGTGAATGGTAATGCAAATATCTGGTATGCAGATGGTCCTAGGTGACCATCAAAGGGGTCCTGACCCATAGGTTTAGAACTACTGTTCTGGACAATGAACTCACAGACCCTTCAGCTGCCTCTCTCTGCCCATCAGTCTGTCCCTCAGGACAAAGGGCTGGCAGGCACCTTGAGAGCACACAGCCCTCCACAGAGGATGTCGGGGGTGGCAGGTATGTGTGGGGCAAGCCTAGCCTTCCCATCTCAGCTGTCCAGGTTCAAGGCAAGTTTAAACCATAGCCACCGTGCTTTCCTGCCTTCTAATTCCTGGCAAGTAGGCCAGGCTAGACCATGTGAATGGAGTGCCTGCATCCTTTGAATACCTGTAAGAGTCAGAAACACTCTTAGTTCTCTGGGTTGGAAGGGCTTCAAGGCCCCACAGTGCCACCTACGCAGTGATGCGTGTCTCTTCCTGTGGGCTCCCATCTGAAGCCCAGTCATGGCCCCTGTGGTTGCGAGGCTCTCTCTCCCAATAAAGCTCACCTGAAGGGCAATTTCACATCAGTTCATTTCTATTGAACCTCTTTAATGTATGAGAGTTAAAATTAATTTTACCTGTCTGTTTTGATATGAAAAGTTAAAATTACAGTTCTGTGGCAGAGCTGGATTTAGTCTCACCAATATCTGTTAAAAAAAAAAAACCAAATCCACTTTTCTTCTTTCCAACAGAGGCTAGCCTGGGCTACATGAGACTCTGTCAACAAGCAAACCCTGAAGTGGCTGTTTTCTGCCCTCACAGTTGGTTAATGGTTTGTTCAGACAGAATCCTAGCTCTCGTGTCTAACCCCTGCCCCAAATACCTGGAAGGCGCTTGGGGCCTCTATAATTTTTAATC